>NC_082715.1:97936405-98243238 GCF_030144855.1 Hypanus sabinus | reverse complement strand
TGACAGCATTGCAAATCGTGGGCTGAAGTATAAATTCCACAAGTTCTGAGCCTAATGGTGATGAACAAAGAGAATGAGATGTAATCAGCTCTCCTTAAATGCCAAGTGGCAAATGGTGAGATGGACAAGAAGGGGAGGGAGGGGAGGGCAAACACAAGA
The DNA here is from genome assembly GCF_030144855.1 of Hypanus sabinus. Lineage (NCBI taxonomy): Eukaryota > Metazoa > Chordata > Chondrichthyes > Myliobatiformes > Dasyatidae > Hypanus > Hypanus sabinus. The sequence continues at coordinate 98,243,079 of NC_082715.1, read as the reverse complement.
AAGTTCCAGCACCAGTCTGGAAGAGACGAGCAGTTATTTTCAGGTTAGTTGCTAAAATTTTTGTTGCACTGCTTCATTACCATGACAACCAGCTACATGGTAAACAATTGCTGCTTCAGCTGTACTTCAAAAACTCATGAAGTAGGCTGTCTACCTCTTCTCCTAAGAAGTCCACTGCAGAATCCAAAATGTTTGCCAATACAAGAGACTGCCTATCACCTATTACCCATTCAGTCCACCCCTCCCACCTGTCCATCATCACCTGCTCACCTGGTTCCACCTATCACCTACTAACCCCTGCTTCATACCTCCCTCTCACCTCTTCATACTGGTTCCTTTCCACTCTTGGTCCTGAAGCAAGATATCAACCAAAAACATTGACTCCTCCCCCTTCCCCACACATCCTTGCCTCCAAAGATGTTGTCTGGCCCATGGAATTCCTGCAGCAGCTTGTTCTTTTGCTTTAAAAAAATTTGTCGCCCATCCCGTCCCATATTACTTCATTTCTCATGTCACCCAGGCCAGAATCAGTGATATGACACTTGCCAATTCCTGTTCTTCTTGCCTTCCCCTGTAAAAAATGAAGGTTAGATTTAAGAAATACAGTCTGCCTTTAAGGGGACCTGTGCTTTTTGACAAGGAGACCAGTTAATCAGCAGCCCAGCTAGTTGAACACTAGAATCATTAAAACGAGAACGGCACACAAAAATGTCTTCATCCCATTCAATAAGAATCTGATCAAATCCACGTCTGCAGCAAAAAGATGCAACAGGTAGTAATGCTGATTCATGAAGCTGTAGTAACAGATCAACAAAGAATGCTTGTCAGTTGTGGCAGGGCTTGAATACCATCATCTCTTATAAAGTTAACCCAGCAACATAGGCGACAACAGGGCTTGGCTTCAAGATGAGTTCTCTGCTTTCTATGCTCACATTGACTGTCAGAACATGGAGGAACTATCACAACTTCCCATAGCCCCTAGTCTCAGGACATGCATGCAGCCTCCTGGAGGGTGAACCCACAAAAAGCATGCAGCCCAGATGGGGTACATGCCAAGTACTAAAGACCTGTGCTGATCAATTGGCTGGAGAGCTCACTGAGATCTTTAACTTCTCACTCTGGCATTCTGAGGTACCTACCTGCTTCAATTATACCAGTTCCTAAGTAGGTAGTGACCTACCTCACTGACTATCATCCAGTAGCACTTTAATCTACAGTGATGAAGTGTCTTAAGAGGTTGGTAATGAAACATATCAACTCCTGCCCGAGAAGTGACTTGGATCTGCTCCAGTTTGCTACTGCAGCAATAGATCCACAGCAGATGCCATCTCATTGGCTCTTTCCTGAGCCTGGAACATCTGGACAGCTAAGATGCACTTTATCAACTACAGCTCAGCATGCAATACCATCATCCCCTCAAAACTAGTCACTAAGCATCAATATCTCCTTGTGCAATTGGATCATTAATTTTCTCACTTGCAGACCCCAGTCAGTTCGGATCGGCAACAACATCTCCTCCACAATCTCCATCAGCACAGGTACACGACTGGGCTATGTACAAGGGCCCCTGCTTTACCCACTTTACAGTTATGACTGTGTGGCTAAGCACAGCTTCAATGCCATATTCAAGTTTACTGATGACACCACTGTCACAGGCTGAATCAAAGGTAATAATGAATCAGCATATAGGAGGGAGATTGAAAATCTGACTGAGTGGTGCCACAACAACAACCTCTTACTCAATATCAGTAAGACCAAAGAGCTGATTATTGTCTTCATGAGAAGGAAACTAGAGGTCCATGAGTTATGCTTATTATTCTACGGATTTATTGAGTAAGCCCACTAGAAGATGAATCTCAGAATTGTATATGGTGACATATACAAACATTGATAATAAATTTAACTTTGCACTTTGAACAATTCCAGAAACCCACCTTTGATCCTAACCACCGATGCTGCTTGTCCAGAGCTTACAAATTTTCCCTATAAGCACATGGGTTTATCCAGTTTCCCCAGTTGTCTCCCATTCCCAGAGACATGCTGCATGGTAGGTTAATCGACCACTGTAAATTAACCCTAAGTTTGGGTAATAATTAGAAAAGAATAGAACAGAATTTTATTTCTTACACCCATCTGACAACACAAGGGAGGAAAAAGCTATTGTCGTGCAATAAGGAAGGGAAATTTGTCAGGATATTGTCCAAACACTAAGATTTTATACATAATTGTTTGTATGCATGTATGTACAGTCAGACACACAATCAGATCAATGTACAGTCAGGTACACAAACAGGTCACTGTACAGTCAGGTACACGATCAGTTCAATGTACAGTCAGACACACAATCAGATCAATGTACAGACAGGTACATGATCAGATCACTGTACAGTCAGGTACACGATCAGATCAATGTACAGTCAGACACATGATCAGATCAATGTACAGTCAGACACACGATCAGATCAATGTACAGTCAGCTACATGATCAGATCACTGTACAGTCAGGTACACGATCAGATCAATGTACAGTCAGACACATGATCAGATCAATGTACAGTCAGACACACAATCAGATCAATGTACAGTCAGGTACACAAACAGGTCACTGTACAGTCAGGTACACAATCAGTTCAATGTACAGTCAGACACATGATCAGATCAATGTACAGACAGGTACATGATCAGATCACTGTACAGTCAGGTACACGATCAGATCAATGTACAGTCAGACACACGATCAGATCAATGTACAGTCAGACACATGATCAGATCAATGTACAGTCAGACACACGATCAGATCAATGTACAGTCAGGTACGCAAACAGGTCACTGTACAGTCAGGTACATGGTCAGGTCTATGTACAGTCAGACACATGATCAGATCAATGTACAGTCAGACACACGATCAGATCAATGTACAGTCAGGTACATGATCAGATCACTGTACAGTCAGGTACACGATCAGATCAATGTACAGTCAGACACACAATCAGATCAATGTACAGTCAGGTACACGATCAGATCAATGTACAGTCAGGCACACGATCAGATCAATGTACAGTCAGACACATGATCAGATCAATGTACAGTCAGACACACGATCAGATCAATGTACAGTCAGGTACGCAAACAGGTCACTGTACAGTCAGGTACATGGTCAGGTCTATGTACAGTCAGACACATGATCAGATCAATGTACAGTCAGACACACGATCAGATCAATGTACAGTCAGGTACATGATCAGATCACTGTACAGTCAGGTACACGATCAGATCAATGTACAGTCAGACACACAATCAGATCAATGTACAGTCAGGTACACAAACAGGTCACTGTACAGTCAGGAGCACGATCAGTTCAATGTACAGTCAGACACACGATCAGATCAATGTACAGACAGGTACATGATCAGATCACTGTACAGTCAGGTACACAATCAGATCAATGTACAGTCAGACACATGATCAGATCAATGTACAGTCAGGTACACAAACAGGTCACTGTACAGTCAGGTACACGATCAGTTCAATGTACAGTCAGACACATGATCAGATCAATGTACAGACAGGTACATGATCAGATCACTGTACAGTCAGGTACACAAACAGATCACTGTACAGTCAGACACACAATCAGGTCAATGTACAGTCAGACACATGATCAGATCAATGTACAGTCAGACACACGATCAGATCAATGTACAGTCAGGTACGCAAACAGGTCACTGTACAGTCAGGTACATGGTCAGGTCTATGTACAGTCAGGTACACAGTCAGATCAATACACAGTCATATCAATGCACAGTTAGATTCGCAATCAGATGAAAACACAGTCAGATCAAAGCACAGTCAGATACACGATCAGATCAATGTACAGTCAGACACACGTTCAGATCAATGTACAGTCAGACACACGTTCAGATCAATGCACAGTCAGGTACATGAGCAGATCAATGTGTATTGATAAATCTGATGGCCTAGTGAAAGACGCTGTCCCGAAAGCTGTTGGTCTGGGCCTGAATGCTACAAAATCATTTTCTCGATGGCAGCATCTGAAACAATTTTATGGTTGCGGTAGCTGGAGTTCCTGATGATCCCCCAGGCCCTTTTTAAGCACCTGCTGCTGTAAAAGTCCTGAAGAGAGGGAAGTTCACATTCACAGATGCCCTGGACTGTCCTCTCTACAGTGCCCTGTGATTGAGGGAAGTTAAGTTCCTGTACCAGGCAGTGACACAGCCAGTCAGGTTGCTCTCGATGGTGCCCCTGTAGGAAGTCCTGAAGGTTTGGAGACTCATGCCAAACTTCTTCACCCATCTGAGGTGAAAGAGGTGCTGTTGTGCCTTTTTTTTACAACACAGCCAGTATGTACAGTCCAGGCGAGATTCTCAGTAATGTGTATGCCATGGAACCTGAAACTGCTCAGCCTCTCAACTACAGTTCTATTGATGTCAATAGGAGCTAGCCTGTCTTCATTCCTCCTGTAATCTATAATTAAATCTTCTGAATTGTTAACATTGAGGGAGAGGTTATTTTCTTGGCACCACCGTGTCAGGACCTTGAACTCCTCAGTAGGCTGTCTCATCATTGTTGAAAATAAGGCCTATCAATGTCATGTCATCTGCAAATTTGATCAGCAGATTAGAGCTGCGCAAGGCAACATATTCCGTGGGTGTGTAGAGTGTATTTGTTTTATTAAAAATTGCTAGATGTTGTCCTAGTAAGAAGTGAATAAATTCAGACTTTGATTACCTACCACTCCAAATTATGTTGCACTTTATAGGTTGACCCACATTATATAACATTTGGGCAATCCTCAGGAGCACAGAATCTTGCTGCCAAGAAAAGATCAAATTTAATTTTTTCTTTGTAACACCCATGGCGTCCTCTCAAAAGCATTTATTTTGAGTAAATTATGTCGTGATTTTTGAACTTTCCTCCGGTGTATCCCATTTTTTTTTCTATGCTCTCCCAAGTTCAGTTCTCCAGCTCAGGGACTGACCAGACAGCCATGTGGGTGTTTTTTAGTTTCTGTCACTTTATGGGCAAAGAATAAGGGTAACCAGATTGCAACATATACTGGAAGCTTATCAACCTCCTGCTGAATTTCATTTCCTTCTCTATTGGCTGAGAACTTTGCTCAGTAGTATGCCTGACAGACTGACATTACTGATAGCTTGCCATCTGGAAAAAGTTGGAATGTGCATGTTAGCTGAGGGAAGGGATTGAACTTGAAATCCCTGGGTTACAGCAAACTGCACCAACAAATGACATTACTTAGAGTTCGGAACTCATCGCAGTAAGATCTTAAATTACACTTCACCTCTGCTTGAGCAGTGGACAAACAAAAAGATGTTGCCTCTCATTGCAGTTACACACTTCTGGTCTTACAGAGAAACCCACTTCACTGTGTCGGCACTTGATCGGCAGACATAGAAACAGAAATTCCAGGTGTACCATTATGACTCTGACCCTGGAAAAACCTGTTTCGTTACCCTGATGCCTGTGCTCATCTCACGCCAGGGGTTCTGCGTATGATTCCATGGTTACCATGAAGAAACCCCTGGGCTAATTCAGATGTTTCCCCTGCATTGCTGTGACCATGTCTGACATCCACTCATAGCCATTCTCTGTCTCCTTGGCAGGCCACAGCTCTCCGGATATCTGCTAATGTGATTTTAGCTAAGATGTACTGTCCAAGATTTCAACTTATATTGCCTTAAAGCAGCTGCTTGATGATCCTGCAGCTGTCATTCAGCACTGGGTCAACCATACTTTTCTTTGTTGAGCAGAATATTCCCATGCTAATGAACATACTCAGTGATGGAATAGGGAAGGGCCAGTGCCAAGATTCCAATCATTCTTGCTGGTGTCTCCCATTTTGTGATTACAAGTTTCAAGCATTGATATTTTGCAACATGATTTTTGTAGAGGCCTTATTCAGTGCTGCTTGCCAGCTTTCTCAAAATAATCAATTGTCCAGCCATTAAAATTATGTGGGTCAGAAGCCGTGTGGAAGCTGTCCTCTGCATATCGTTCCTCAGAGCAGCCCAGCAGTAAGTGCAGGTGCAGGATGACAGTGTGAACCCAGGGCAGAGAACATCTAACCTTCTCCTTGACTTGGAAAGTCACCACTGGTCCCCTGGTTAAAATAAGAATCATCAGATCAAAACTGTGCCATTAAGGAAGAACCAGTCCAGCTTTGGAGCTGTAAGGCAAAAATAAACAATTTTTATACAGATCTAAATCTAATGCATCACAAAACATAAAATAAACTCTTAGGAAGCATTTTTAATTGTTTCACCTACAGCAGGCCCTGACATTCTGTAAGGAAAACATCCCAGTAGTGAGGAGCAAGGATTCAAAGTCATACAAATGACCCTTATGGCATATTGGCCTGGAAATTGAATGGTTAAGGGCCCATTTATCAAGTGAAAATTGCATTAAAATTAAATTAATCCAGTGATCTTTTCCAAGTAATGCTGATGGGGAAATTGAACCAAACACTTTCATATACTGGGGCAGCTATGGCTTTTCCAGTGCACACTGAATGGTGTTCTATCTGCACAACCCATTCTTCCACCCTCATCAGCTTAAAATTGGTCCCATGGTACAGCCTATCTCCTTTGTGGAATAGTTACTATATGCATGTGTCTGAAGCCTTTTTAGTGCTGCTACTTGACAAATCAAACAAAACAGACACAGATACTGTCCAAATAATCAACTTCCAGTTAACAGCAATGTCTGGCTAGTAAAACATTGTATTAAAGGTCATACCCCATGGTAAAAATTAGCTTTATTTGTCACATGTATATCTGCAATGAAATACATCATTTGCATCACATCAAATCAACAATGATAGTGCTGCCACGCTCACTAATCCTAAACAAACATTTTTGTAAGTCAAGTCAAGTTCAGTCACTTTTATTGTCATTTCGACCATAACTGCTGGTACAGTACATAGTAAAAACGAGACAACGTTTTTCAGGACCATGGTGTTACATGACATAGTGCAAAAACTAGACTGAACTACGTAAAAAAACAACACAGTGAGGGAAAAAAAAAGAACTACACTAGACTACAGACCTACCCAGGACAGCATAAAGTGCACAAAACAGTGCAGGCATTAATGGGGGAGGAATTTGGAGAATCATAAATACATGGGGAAAATATACACACTTCTTACAGACAGTGAAGGGAATTAGACAGTTAGTCCTGACAAAGGGTCTTGGGCCGAAACACGACTGTGCTTCTTCCTATAGAAGCTGCCTGGCCTGCTGCGTTCCACCAGCATTTTGTGTGTGTCACTCAACCTACTCTCATAAGGCATGCTCCCCAATCCAGACAACATCCTTGTAGATTTCCTCTGCACCCTTTCTATGGTTTTCACATCCTTCCTGTAGTGAGGCGACCAGAAGTGGTCACAGTACTCCAAGTGGGGTCTGACCAGGGTCCTATATAGCTGCAACATTACCTCTCGGTTCTAAATTCAATTCCACAATTGATGAAGGCCAGTGCACCGTACGCCTTCTTAACCACAGAGTCAACCTGCGCAGCTGCCTTGAGCATCTTATGGACTCGGACCCCAAGATCCCTCTGATCCTCCACACTACTAAGAGTCTTACCATTTATACTATATTCTGACCATCATATCTGACGTACCAAAATGAACTACTTTACACTTCTCTGGGTTGAACTCCATCTGCCACTTCTCAGCCCAGTTTTGCATCCTATCATTGTCCCGTTGTAACCTCTGACAGCTCATATCATTTGATCTACCTGGTCTCTAGACTTGTTTCTCTGCTGACACTCTCTTTCTCATATCCCAATGTCTGCTCTAACTCCAGATGGAGCAAAAGAGAGAGAAGCGAGAAAGAAACAGATAGACAGAAACAGAGAGGAACAGTCAGAGACAAAGTGACAGAGTGAGAAGACAGAAGGGAAACAATTCATCCTCCTTGCAATGTCACCCAAACCTTAGTCACTCAGTTCCAATCCACACACGACATTTGCATATGAACAGTTCAGAGGCTAAGTTCCAAGTTGTAAACATTTAACAGGAAAATTGATTTAACCACTACATTTAACCATTATATTTAAACACTGCAAACTGAAGCCTCCATGCCAACCTGTCCACATGACAATAACACCATACGATAATAAAGCAGTATTAGGCCATCTGGGTCTACTCCACCATTTCATCATGGTTAATCCATTTCCCTCTCCACCCCAATATCCTGCCTTCCCTTTGCATCCCGTCACGGCCTGACTAGTCAACAATCTATCAACCTCTGCCTTAAATATACCCAATGACTTAGCCACCACAGTCACCTATAACAGTGAATTCCACAGACTCACCACTCTCTGGCAAAAGAAATTTCTCCTCATCAGTGTTCTAAATGGATTTCCCTCTACTCTGAAGCTGTGTCCTCTTGTCTTAGACGTCTCCTCCATCCACTCTATGCAGGACTTTCAACATTCGATAGATTTCATGAGATCCTGCCTCATATCATAGAGTCTATACTCTATATAATTATGGATTCCTCTATCAAATCTTCCCTCAGCCTTCAACATTCCAAAGAATAAAATCCTAACCTGTTTAGCCTTCCCATATAACTCCGCTTTCTCTAGTCCCACACCATTGCGAGCTTTGCAGCAATTTGCCGTCGCTGTGTGATGAAGTGAGGCTGTGGCTGCTCCAGGCTTCATGTCTATGGACTCACTTTAGTTCTGAATGCTGTTGCTTGCTGTTATTGTTTGCATGATCTGTGTTTTTTTTCTCTGAGTGCAAGGTTGTATAATTTATACATACTTCAATAATAAATGTACTTTGAACTTTGTACATGCTTGTAAATTTGCTATGCTCTCTTTCACCTAGGTAGGTGGCCAAAACTGCTCACAATACTCCAAATTAGTCCTCACCAATACCTTATACAGCTTCAACATGGCATCCCATCTCCTGTACTCAGTACTTTGATTTATGAAGGCCAGTGTGCCAAAACTTTTCTTTACGACGCTGTCTATCTGTGATGTCACTTTCAATGAATAATGGGTATTCCTCTGAATTCCAGTGAGTACAGGCCCAGAGCCATCAAACGCTCCTCATCAAACCATCCGTCAACAATACAGGTTCAAAACGAGAAAACATGGACCATTTTAAAGCTATCGCTCAAAGACAGATATGAATGTTGAAATTCACTATTCCCAGCAGCGCTTTGAAGTAAAAATGTTTGAAGATCAAGAAATAAAGCACTGAACAAAGCTTGAGTTCAACTGTGCAGCAGTGATATGCTTCTGATATATGTATTATCTACAGCAGGCATCTCAAATCAAACATTTGCTTTCTTTGCAAAATCCTACAAGTCTGCTGGCAGTATCCACTCACAGGCAACCATTCCCCATCACAGGAGAACTAGGGCATTCAGTTTCCTTGTTGTGCAAGCCACGTTGTTCACTTATCCAACAGCAGCCATTGCAGATCATGGCAGTTGGAGTCAAAAGCAAACTGTTGAAGGAACTCAGATGATGAGGCAGCATCATTAGAGGGAAATGGACAGTCAGTGTTTTTTTGCAGAGACCCTTCATCTGGATTGAAAGCATAGGAGGGTTATCTTTCAGTCCAGGAGAAGGGTTTCAATCCGAAATATGGACTGACCATTTTCCTAAAAGATGCTGCCTGACCTGTTGAGTTCTTCCAGTGGTTTGTGTTTTGGCTCCTGAACTAGATCACCATTCTGAGTTAGAGAGATACTTCATTGATCCCAAAGGAAATTACAGTGTCTCAGTAGCATTACAAGTTCACAAATACACAGTATCAGAAGTGAAGTAAGAAGAATAAATAAAAAAATAAGTTGTCTTAAACAGTCTACTATGAGGAGGTCATCACTTCCTCCATTATAGGTTGACTCATTATAGGACCTGATGGCTGAGGGTAAGAATAATCTCATATAACACTCTTTGGAGCAGCACAATTGTCTTAAATTATTACTGAAAGTGTTCCTCTGTTCAGCCAAGGTGACATGCAGAGGGTAAGAAACATTGTCCAGGATTGTCAGGATTTTCCGCAGGGTCCTTTGTTCTACCACAGCCTTCAGTGTGTCCAGTTTGACTCCTATAACTGAGCCAGCCTTTCTAGTCAGTTTATCATGCCCATTGGCATCACCTGTGTTGATGCCATTGCCCCAGCACACCACTGCATAGAAGATTGTACTGGTGACAACAGACTGACAGAACATGTGAAGGAGAGGCCTACATACTCCAAAAGACCTCAGACTCCTCAGGATTAGAGGTGACTCTGGTCCTTCTTGTACACAGTCTCTGTGTTGGTGCTTCATTTAATTTTTCACTCAATGTGTACCCCCAAGCTGAAAAGAGATCATCAGATGGAGAGTTGAAAAACTTCAATAATGTTCCCAAAAATTTCCATTGATCCATGGAAATCCCTAGCATGCTTCTACTTAAAATGCCCATTCATCAGGAGCACACAGAGTCCAGGATAAATGGTGGAAGGAGTGTATGACATGACAAAACTACTCACCTACCTGCCCATCAAATTCTTCCTACCCCACCTGTGCAGAATCTGTGAATCCTGTACTGGCTTCAGTCACCTCAGCACACATGAAACTGGAACGAAAGTAAATCTTCCTCAAACCCAAGTGACTGCCTACAAATACCAGGTCATCTGAAGAGCATTGATTGATGTCAACAGTTTGCCTCTTTGTCTGAGTGAATTAGGGTTTCATCTTGCAGCTCATTTCCCTTGCAGAACCAGCATCGTAATAAATGAGACTCATTACCAGTCTGATCCCTGAAACCACAGTCGGAGTGAAATTACATGCAGGCCATCAATCAAAGTTTCCTCATAGGATTCCTTAATATTCCTTACTTATGACTTCTTTGGGCTGCATATTGTTGAATAAAATTTCTTAATCTAGTGCCAATCCAGCCAAATGCAATTTTCCTGGCATGATTCTGAAAAATTGGCAATTGAATTGTCAGTTCTGGATTCACCATCAGAGATGATGTGAGTTTTAACAGAGTAAAGCCTGTTGAAATTCCATGGCTTCATTCTCAGTAGACCCTGTTGTGTGTGTCCAGGTTAAATAGAAACCTATTTACAGCAAAGCAAAAACAATCCAAATAAGTTACTTTTGGCTGCTTCAGCCAAGAATAATTGGAATAAGTTGCTTTGTTTTCTTGACTAATCCACCTTATGTACCTCTCTATGAATGCTAAATATAATCATTAAAGATAGGAATGCCCCAAAGATAACGCAAACTGATGAGAGAGGTAGATAATCAAAATGCTGGTGAATGCGGGGTGTGGTAGAATTATGGGTGGTAATCTTTCCACTTTCTACAATACATAGGCATTGGCATTGGTTTTCTTATTGTCACATGTACCAAGACGCAATGAAAAATGTGTCTTGCATACTATTTATATGGATCAAATCATTACAAAGTGTATTGAGCCAGAATAAGGTAAAACAGTAACGATGCAGAATGAAGTATAAAAGCTACTAAAAAGTCCAGTGGACAAAAATGATAACATGCAACATCATAAACATCAGGCAGAATGTGAGGCTAAGGATCCATCTTCTCATGTAAGAAATTCGATCAAGAGTCTGGTAACGGTGGGATAGAAGATCTCCTTGAGCATGGTGGTATGAGCTTTTAGGCATTTGTATTTTCTGCCCAATGGCAAGCAGATAAGAGAGAAGGTCCTCAGTGGGTGGAATCTTTAATAATGCTGGCTGATCTACTGAGGTATCAAAGAGTATAGAATGAACCCATTGAGGGGAGGCTGGTTTCTGTGTTGTGCTGAGAGATGTCCCCAACTCTTTACAGTCATTAACGATCATGCACAGAGCAGTACGTATATATGAAATAAATTAAATAAGTCATGCAAAAAGAGAAGAAAAAATAGTGAGGTGATGTTCATAGGTTCATCGTCCATTCAGAAATCTGATGGTGGAGGGGAAGAAGCTGTTTCAGAAATGTTGAGTTTGTGTCTACAGGCTGCTGTACCTCCTCCTTGATGGTATCAATGAAAAGAGGGGATGTCCTGGGTGACGGGAGTCCTTAATGATGTATGCTGTCTTTTTGAGGCATCGTCTTTAGGAGATTCCTGGATGCTGGGGAGGCGAGTGCCCATGATGGAGCTGGCAGAGTTTACAACTCTCTGCAGTTTTTTCCAATTCTTTGCAGTGGCCCCATCATACCAGATGGTGATGCAACCAGTTAGAATGCTTCCCATGGTACATATGTAGAAATTTGTGAGTGTTTTTGGTGACATACCAATTTTTCCCAAACTCCAAATGAAATATAGCCATTGCCATTCCTTCTTTGTAATTTCATCAATATGTTGGATACATCCAAGGATACATCCTCAGAGATATTGACATCCAGCAACTTGAAATTGCTCACCCTTTCCACTTTTGATCCCTCTATGAGGACTGGTGGTGTTCCCTCGTCTTACCCTTTCTGAAGTTCTTAATCAATTCCTTGGTCTTACTGATACTGAGTGCAAGGTTATTGTTGCAACTTCATTCAACTAGCTGATATATCTCATTCCTGTATGCCCTCTCATCACCTCCTGAAATTTTGTCAACAATAGTTGCATCATCAGAAAGTTTATAGATGGCATTTGAGCTGTGTTGGGTGTAGAGAGAATAGAGTAGTAGGGTAAGCACACATCTCTGAGATGTGCCAGTGCTGATTGTCAGCAAGGAGGAGATGTTACTTCTGATCTGCACACACTGTGGTCTCCCAGTGAAGGAATCAGGGTCCAGTTGTAGAGGGTGGCACGGAGGCCCAAGTTTTGAAGCTTATTGACTAGAACTGGGGGTATGATTCTGTTGAACACTGAGATGAAATCAATAAATAGCAGCCTCACATAAGTATTTCTATTCTGCAGCTGATCTAAGGCCGAGCAGAAACCCAGTAAGATTGCATCCCATTGTTGTGATAGTCAAATTTCAGTGGGTCCAGGTCCTTCTTTAGGCAAGTGTTGGTTCTGGCCATGACCATCCTCTCATCACAGTAGATGTGAGTGTAACTGGGTGATAGTCATTGAGGCAGCTCACTCTGCTTTTCTTCGACACTGGTATAATCATTGACCTCCTGAAGCAAATGGGAACCTCCAACTGCAGCAGAGCGATTGATGATGTCATTGAATACTCCGGCCAACTGGTTGACAGAGATTTTCAGTGCACATCAATAAAAATGAATAAAAGTCAATGGGGACAGGAAAATGCTGGATTTTTTAGCCTCCTGAGGAAATAGAGGCATCAGTGAGCCTTCTTGGCTGCAACATCAATGTGATTGGACAAGGACAGGCTATTGGTGATGTTCACACATAGGAACTTAAAGATATCAGTCTTCTCAACCTCAACATGGTTGATGTAGACAGTCCTCCTCAACCATATCACCACCCCCCCCCCCACCTACTTTCCAAAGTCAATGACCAGCTCTGTGTTGTTGACATCAAGGGAGAGTTTGTTGTCATGACAGTAAGTCACTAAGCTCTTTATCTCTTTCCTGTATACTGACTCATCGTTACTTGACAGAGCATGGAAATTACTTCTTTTGTTCTAATAGATCATATCTGAGACATCAGAAGCTAAACCTATGGAAATGATGACAACAAACCAACACACAGGGAATGAAAGGACAAGTTCCCTAATGAGCCTGGCCCTTTGTGGAAAACAACCATAGAAAACTGTTATCATTTAACACACACGCAAAATGCTAGAGGAACTCAGCCAGTCAGGCAGCATCTATGGAGAGGAATAAACAAAAATAAACCTGATGAAGGGCCTTGGCCAAAATCATCAACTGTCCATTGATGCTGAGTTCCTCCAGCATTGTATGGGTGTTACTTTGGATTTCCAGCATCTGCAGAAACTCTGATACTATAATTTAAATAACAATGAAGTAAAGAGTGAGTGGGGAATTTGGAATGAGACTGAAGTCTTAATTAAATTGAAAGTGTTTGAAACAGTATTTCTAAAGAGTTAAATGGCACTTCTCTGCACGTTACCCTTCAGGGCCTGTAAGGAGATGATAACAACGGTGTTACTGGTGAGCTCCAGGGTGGACAACTAATATGGTATTCATATTAATTGAACTAACTTACTTCAGTTGTATGTAAAATAACAAAACTGATGAGGACATGGATGAAAGGGAGCCTAAAAAGGTGATTCCCCTGACTGCAGAGCTTCAAACAAAAGATGACACGGAAATCTATTGATCCCTATCTTGAATTCATTCTGCGTCTAAGCAACAAAATGTTAGTAAAGCCCTTGAGTGAAGAAATTTCACAACCTCTTCATCATAAATAGCTGATTTTTGAGTCACACCTGAGTCAGGGTTAGGATATCAACAAATCTATGAATAGGGTGAGAAAGGAGTTGAGATATTGGTCATATTATATTAAAGGGTAGTTTTATTTCTCACATGTATATCAAAACATTGAAACATACTGTGCAATGAAGGGTGCTGTTTGCGTCAATAGCCAACATAGTCTGAGCATGTGCTAGGAGCAACCCTCAAAAGTTGCCGTGATTCCGGACCCTACATAGTGTTCACAAATAACTAACAAGAGTTGGGATGAAAATGCTGTTGTTTTGTCATTAGGCATGGCCCGGGAGGGGCACGAGTGAGTCTGTCTGTTTGGGAGCCGGGATTAGATCAATCTCCATCTGGCTTCCTGTCCACAGTCGTTCCAACATGGGTGACCCTGAATCGACATCGCCTGATGGTTCTTAAAGCATGCAAGCCTTCACACAACATCAATGTGTTGATCCGGATCGGTGAGGTGGATGACAATCAGCTTACTGCACCAAATATGAATAGTGCATGGAATTTTGTCCAGTTTGCTGTGAAGTTCCATAAAGGAAAGTAAATGGGTAATGCACAGATGAAGAGAAAAATAATCTAAGTACTAAAGTAGACTTAGAATTTAATGGGGTGATTTTTACTCTCATAGTGCCCAACTGAACTGAGAACTCATTGCTCCTTTTAATAAAATGATGTAGAGTAATTTTCTATATCTGGCTGGCCAGCTATCTGGTCAGCTTATAGTTCAAGAGACTGTGAAAATTCTCTCAAGCGATACATAACAGAAGACAAAAAGAACACTAACCATCTAGGGAGTAGAATGGAAGTTTCTAGATACTATTAGCAAATTTGCCACAGAGGTCAGCATGACCTCCATCATTTGAGCATCCATCATTAAGAACCCTCAGCTTCCAGGACTTGCCTTTTTTTTACTACTACCACCAAGGAAGAAGTACAGGAGTCTGAAGACCCATGCTCAGCATTCTAGGAACAACTTAATCCCCTCAGCCATTAGATTTGGTTAATGAACATCACCTCATTATTCTTCTTTTATTTTTTATTGTGATTTATGATCATTTTTGCATCTTGCACTATTGCCGCACAACAACAAATTTTGTGACAGTTGTCAATCATTATAAATCTGATTTTGATTCTGATTCTGACTTAGCATGAAGTTTTATACCTGCAAATTGTTATTATTATTTTCATTAAAGCTGGAATGAATAATGTTTTATGAGTGTAAGGAGCTCTCCCTTCATATTTACCCATTTTGTACTGTTGTACATTCACTGGTCCAACATTTCCAGTCACAGGAATATAAATATATTGAGACACTTAAAGCAATGCAGGGAAAACCATAAGATTGACTACTATCAGAACCAGAATCAGATTTATTATCACTTTCCTACAGGACGTGAAATTTGTTGTTTTGCAGCAGCAATATAAAGCAAGGATATAATTAGTATAAATTACAAAAATAGGTAAATAATTTGAACAGAAAGGAATAACAAGGTTGTGTTCATGGGTTCATAGACTGTTCAGAAATCTGACGATGGAAGGGAAGAAGTTGTTCCTGAGTCAATGTGTGTGAGTTTTTCATCTCCCGTTCATGCCCCCTGAAAGTAGTAAGAAGAAGAGGGCATGTCACAGAGGGTGAGATTCTTAGTGATGGATGCCAACTTCTTAGGACACTGCCTCTTAAATATGCCCTTGATAGTGGGGAGGTGTGTGCCCTTCATTGAACTTGTTCAATTCATAATACTGTCCAGTCTCTGTCAAACCTGCAATCCTGTACACTGGAGCCTCTATACCAGGCAAATCAGAAACATTTGAGCTCCATTCTGTTTACAGACATTACATATTATAATTGCCCCATAAAATAATGGATTACTTGGTTACCTTTAAGCTCTTAACATGAATAAATACCTTGCTGCTTAAAGAAAGCTGTATATTCATTTGTCAATATGGTTATGCATATGCTATACGTTATAACCAGAACTTAGACCATTCCATCCAGCAGGGAGCTAATCAACAATTTTATCATAAAGGTTATGAAAATATCATAATGAGAATACTAGGCAGATTTAAAAACATCTTTTGGTCTTGTGCAGTTCAAATGGAGTATTAGATAAAATTAATAACATAATCATAATCTTGTGCATCACAACATTTCTCCAATCCATGCAGTTCTGTACTTTTTCACTTCACACTGGGTGCATTTACCACAATTTAGTATCTACATGAGGCACTGCCTCAGAATGACAACATCAGTCAAAGATCCCCACCATCTGGGGCACCCTATTTTCTCACAGCTCAGGCAAGAGGTACAGAAGCCTGAAGTCCCAGACAACCAGCTTCAAAAACAGCTACTTTCCTGCAATCATTCAAATTTTGAAGCAATCTTCACAACCCTAATCACTATAGCTAAGCATTACTATGACCACTTTACACTCAGATGGACCGTTTGTTTGTAAAATGGATTTTTCTTGTAAAACTTGTGCACGTTATGTTTAATTTGTTTTGCATGTGAATGCTGATGATATTTGAGCCAATTATGCTGTTTTTCTTTCCATCTGTGTATACACATACTTCTGTATATGACAATAAACTTAACTTTGACTTTGGTATATCCACTTCACTCATATGAATATTAATCATCTCATCAAACCCATCCGATGTTGTATCATACTAAACTAATTCAGAAGCAATTAAAAGGAAGAAAACAAATGTATGCAGTTCAACATTCTTAATACATAGGCCTAACAGATGAAGTATTTCAGGCACTCATTGTAAATTCGTTGATTAGGCAATCAAGATTTGAATAGCTCAGACTCAGCAGAAAGCAGCTGATTGGGCAATCGAGGCTTCGACGAGAAGAGGCTGAGGACGAGCTTCACTCCAAGTGAGGTAAGGCTGGGTAAGTTCCTTTCAAAGGAGAAAGTTTCAAAAGTTGAGGCAAGTATTGGGTAGGTCAAGGCAGCTGAGATCGGCCCCGTGGTTTGTTCATCCTGCAGCATGTGGGAAATCAGGGATACTTCCAGTGTCCCTGATAACTATGTGTGCAGGAAGTGTGTCCAACTGCAGCTTCTGGCAGACCGCATTGAGCGTCTGGAGCTGCAACTGGATTCATACTGGAGCATCCGCGATGCTGAGAAAGTCGTGAATAGCACGTTCAGTGAGTTGGCTACACCACAGGTAAAGGCTACACAGGTAGAAAGGGAAGAGGTGGCCACTAGACAGCATAGCAGTAGGCAGGTAGTGCAGGAGTCCCCTGAGGTCATCTCCCTCCTAAACAGATATACTGTTTTGGATACTGTTGGGGAAGATGACTCATCAGGGGAAGGCAGCAGCAGCTGAGTTCATTGCACCATGGGTGGCTTTGTGGCACAGGAGGGAAGGAAAAGGAGTGGGAGAGCTATAGTGATAGGGGATTCGATTGTAAGGGGAATAGATAGGCGTTTCTGTGGCCATAAACGAGACTCCAGGATGGTATGTTACCTCCCTGGTGCAAAGGTCAAAGATGTCTCTGAGCGGCTGCAGGACATTCTGGAATGGGAGGGTGAACAGCCAGTGGTCATGGTGCACATAGGTACCAACGATATAGGAAAAAAATGGGATGTGGTCCAACAAGGTGAATTTAGGGAGTTGGGAGAGAAACTAAAAAGTAGGACCACAAAGGTAATAATCTCTGGATTACTACCAGTGCCATGTGCTAGTCAGAGTAGAAATAGGAGGATATTTCAGTTGAATACGTGGCTTGAAAAATGGTGCAAGGAGGAGGGATTCAAATTTCTGGGGCATTGGAACCAGTTCTGGGGGAGGTGGGACCGATATAAACAGGACGGTCTGCACCTGGGCTGGACTGGAACCAATGTCCTAGGGGGAGTGTTTGCTACTGCTGTTCAGGAGGCTTTAAACTAATGTGGCAGGGGGATGGGAACAAGTGCAGAGAGACAGAGGGGTGTAAAATGAGGGTAGAAGCAAAAAGTAGTAAGGTGAAAAGTAAAAGTGGCAGGCAGGCAAATCCAGGGCAAAAAGCAAAAAGAGCCACTTTTCAACATAATTGTATAAGGGCTAAGAGTGCTGTAAAAACAAGCCTGAAGGCTTTGTGTGTCAATGCGAGGAGCATTCGTAACAAGGTGGATGAATCGAACGTTCAGATAGTTATTAATGAATATGATATAGTTGGGATCACAGAGACAAGGCTGCAGGGTGACCAAGGATGGGAGCTCAACATCCAGGGATATTCAATATTCAGGAGGGATAGACAGGAAAGAAAAGGAGGTGGGGTAGCATTGCTGGTCAGAGAGGAGATTAACGCAATAGAAAGGAAGGACATTAGCCTGGAGGATGTGGAATCAATATGGGTAGAGCTGCATAACACTAAGGGGCAGAAAACGCTGGTGGGAGTTGGGTACAAGCCACCTAACAGTAGTAGTGAGGTTGGGGATGGCATTAAACAGGAAATTAGAAATGCGTGCAATAAAGGAACTGTAGTTATAATGGGTGACTTCAATCTGCATATAGATTGGGTGATCCAAATTGGTAAGGGTGCTGAGGAAGAGAATTTCTTGGAATGTATGCGGGATAGTTTTCTGAACCAACATGTAGAGGAACCAACTAGAGAGCAGGCCATTCTAGACTGGGTATTGAGCAATGAGGAAGGGTTAGTTAGCAATATTGTCATATGAGGCCCCTTGGGTAAGAGTGACCATAATATGGTGGAGTTCTTCATTAAGATGGAGAGTGACATAGTTAATTCAGAAACAAAGGTTCTGAACTTAAAGAAGGGAAACTTTGAAGGTATGAGACGTGAATTAGCTAAGATAGACTGGCAAATGATACTTAAAGGGTTGATGGTGGATATGCAATGGCAAGCATTTAAAGATTGAATGGATGAACTACAACAATTGTTCATCCCAGTTTGGCAAAAGAATAAACTAGGGAAGGTAGTGCACCCATGGCTGACAAGGGAAATTAGGGGTAGTATCAAGTCCAAAGAAGAAATATATAAATTAGCAAAAAATATTGAATAAACTAAGAAGACCCAGCAAAGATGTCTGTTTAATCATACAGTCTGCAGCATGCTGTATTGATTTACAGATGCTATAAACAAGTGCAGTCTTACTGTAAATTCTTTCTGTTGGGGATCTCACTGTGCGTAGCATCAATTCATCGACAATCAACCACTTCTGACACCATGCTGTGCTGGATATCGAGGGATAGTGCAGAGCACACCAGCATGCAGGATATTCAACTGAACTTTGATAACCCTGCTTGTACAGTATGTGAACTCCTTCTATGTGAACTTCTTTCACTGAACTCCTTCAGTGGCTAACTGAGTGTCACTACAATAACAACTATCAAAGGAACTTATTTGAATTCACCACAAGGCCTCAAAGTAAGTTTATCATGATTGAAAATTGACACCTGTCATTTAAAGGTGTCACAACCATGGACTCGTGTCAATAGCACTCATGAATATGCACGTGCCAGCATTATGGTAGTATTTAACTCCCGTATTTTCATTATAGTGCTTGTTGAGACTGTAAAAAGCACAGCAATGTAACTACCTGCTTGCATTTGGCCTCACCTGAGAAAGTGGACTATCGCGTCGACTGAGGCTGAAGAATAGTGGTATTCATTTTATATTTAAATATTCCCCTCAGCCATGGTGTTGTCATCTAGTTTTCCACTTGAACGTTTTAGTTAATGGCCTTGTTTGCCTTAGCATTTATTACTTTCATTTCCTTTAAAGTCATGTTCGTATTAAAATCTGTGAACTATTGACCCGCTTCAGTGTGTGCGTCTCTCTCCACACTTGGGCCATATCCAAATGAACTGTGTAGAAACAAAGCAACTTCCTTGAAAACAATTTATCATGGTGTAAGTGTCTTTAACAGAACACTTTGTTGTTATCAGTATGACCGTCTGCTTTAATTGGATTCTACAATGTAAAATTTGCCATCCATAACAATAGTTGAAGGAAGACACATTTGTTGTTATATACTGTTGCTGAGTTCTTTAGGGGATCTCATCATGAATACATACAACTCCCTTCCATGCTTGATAACAATTAATCAGCTACTGGATAAACAGATTCCAATACAGTTTCCAGGATGCATGTCACAATTTATCTATAGCTGACACTGATGTCAACATTTGGCAGATAACCATTGATGCTCAATATTCAATAATTCCCAGTCTGAGGTGCATAACAAGCCTCTCACTAATTGTGCACCGGGAGACATGCTATTTATATGCATGGTGCAGAAAACTTATCCCAAATAAAGCTGTTTCAATAACTGCAGACAGGTGGCAATCAGAAAAGAATGAATTTGTACTGTTGAATTTAAGTTAATAATCTATGTCCATGGGACATGACTAACAACATTTCCATTTATCTGTTAATTATATGGTTCAAGCCAGGTTACTCTATATATCAAATAGCTTTTGAGCATACAATAGTGCAGGCAATCTTTCTTCTACAGTACTGTGCAGACACAGGAGCAGACAGCAAGTTTGTAAAATCTGGAGGGAGCAAAGGATTTTGGAAATGGTGAGGGTGGAGTGCAATGGGAGGAGTGTGGGACATGTGGCAGAGAAGGAGTGCGATGGGCAGGAGATGGTGCGGGTATGGATACACCCAGCCCTGAGACACCACACAAGATTATTTGAATCCAAACAATTGGTTAACTGATCATTACAGAATGTCTCTCTGGTGCTTCCTGGGTCATCCCCTCTCCTTTACCTTTTTCCCATTCATGAGTCCCCTCTCCCTGCCCCCTTCCCACTCACTGTCCACAATAGAGACACATCTCAGAATCAGGTTTATCACCATTCACATATGTCAAGAAATTTATACTTTGTTTGTGACAGCAGTACAGTGTTATACGTAATCTATAGATGTACCATGGAGAGCATTCTGACAGGCTGCACCATTGTGGCTACTACACAGGACTGAAAGAAGCTGTAAATTCAGTCAGCTCCATCTTGGGCACTAGCCTACAAAGTACCCAGGACATCTTCAAGAGGCGGTGTTTCAGAAGGGCAGTGTGCATTTTACAGTCCTCCAGCACCCAGGGCACCTTTTCTCACTGTTACCATCAGTAGGAGGTACAGAAGGCTGAAAGACACACTCAATGATTCAGGAACAGCTTCTTCCCCTCTGCCATCCGATTCCTAAATGGACATTAAACCCGTGAACACTACCTCAGTATTGTAATATATACTACAATATATGTCCGACTCACCAAGTTTTTTGCCGCAGATGCACCACAACCACAATATTACTGAAAGGAATGGCAGCTGCTTAGTCAGAGATCCCTGTCTTCATCTGGTGCACATGTTGTGTGGCAACACCATCATGATAAATAGGCAAGATATGAACTAGACAAAAGCTCAGAAATGAGTACTCTGCAAGTGCTGTGGACTGTCAAAGGCAGCTGCTACGAGGTGTTACTCCACAGCCTGAAACTTCATGGCCTGATCATTCCTTTCCTCCACCAATGACATCAAACAAAGACACAACTTGGTTTAAATAGCAGAGAAGAATGCGTAAGTTTTTCTAACTCTCTTCAGACAGAAACTTTGAGTGGATGATCTCTCTCAACCCCTCCACCAACGTAGTTGCAAGTTTTCATTCGATTTGAATCACTGTAAACGATGCCAAGAAAGTGATGAGCCCTTTCAATACAAAGCTCCCAGCTGTATGTTGAAGATGTTTTGCAGGCCTCCTCATGCATTTAGCTGATCCGGTCCAATAACAAATGCAACAATGACATTTATATTTCATATGAAAAAACGTCAATGTTCAGATTAAAATGCAAGGCAAACAAACATTAGATGATCACTACCCACATCAAGTCATCATCAAAACTATTACCTAAACAAAAACATTCCAGTTAAGGTCACTGACTCAAAACTTTATCATTGCTTCTCTCCAAAGATGCTGTTTAATCTGCTGAAGGTTTCTGCTTAATTTCAGATTATACTAGCTGCAGTATTTTGCTTTTGACCCATGTATATAGAGCCAGTAGAGCAGCAAATCATAAGACACTTCACAGGTGTATTATTCAAATAATAACACTCAAGTTCCTTAACAATTTTGTAATAAGGTCATCAAAATCTTGGCACAAGAGTGAAGTTTTGGGAGCATCCTGAAGGTGGAAACAGAGGTTGCAAAGCTGAGAAGCTTGGGGAAGACATGGGAGCAGAATTAGGCCATTATGGCATTCCATTATGGCTGATTTATTATCCCTCTCTACCTCATTCTCCTGCCTTCTCCCTATGACCTTTGACACCCTGAATGTTCAAGCACCTATCAACTTCTACTTGACTTCTCCTCCACAGCCACCTGTGGCCGTGAATTCAACAGACTCGCTGCCTCTGCTAAAGAAATTCCTCCTCATCTCTATTCTATTCTATTTAGAGGATGTTCCCTCTGGGCCAAGATTCACCCACTACAGAAAACATCACTTCTATCTAGGCCTTTCAATATATGATAGGTTTCAATGAGATCCCCCCTCATTTTTCTAAACTCCTGTGAGTACAGGACCAGGGGATTCAAATGATCCAATGCCAACACAAATTATCTTAGTTTTGGGGCCAAAACTGTTCATAATACTCAAAGTAGAGTCTGAAAAATGCCTTAAAAGGCCTCAGTATTTCACCTTTACTTTTATATCCTTGTCCTCTCAAAATTAATGCTAACATTGCATTTACCTTCCTCACTACTGACTCAGCCTGCAAGTTAACCATTGGGGAATCCTGCCTGAGGGCTCCCATTATCCCTTTGCACCTCTGATTTTTGAATTTTCTCCACATTGAGAAAATACTCTACGCCTTTATTGCTTCTATCGAAGTGCATGACCATACACTTCCCTGGACTATATTCCATCTGCCCTTTCTTTGCCAATTCTCCCAATCTGTCCAAGTCCTTCTGCAGACTCCCAGCTTCCTCAACACCACCTACCCCACCTCCACCTATCATTGTATCATCCACAAACTTGGCCACAAAGCCGTCAATTCTGACATCTAAATCAGTGACATAAAATGTGAAAATGAGTGGTCCCAACATCAGCCCTGTGGAACACTTCTAGTCACAGGTAGCCAACCAGAAAAGGCCCCTTTATTCCCACTCTTTGCCTCCTTCCATTCTAGTATCTTCCCTGTAATATCCCAGAGTTTTTTTTAGCCCTAAAGGAGATCAGAGAAAAGACCATCAGGGATTTGACAAGTGAAGAGAATTCTAAGCTCAAGGCATTGCTAGAACAACAAGCACTAAGATGAGGAGTGATTGAGATGGTATAAGTTTAATTTTTAACTACTGATGCACCATCAATAACTCTCAGAGACGTGAGTCGAGATAGGCTTTTATTAGCTGGAAGAAAGCACCGTCAGCAGCCAGAACCCACCACACAACATCCTGGAGACTGAGGGAGGAGCAGTGCCTCCAATCGCCTTTATACAGGGATCTGTGGGAGGAGCCACAGGAGCAGCCAGCGGGGTGGGGGGGGGGGGCATGTCCAGACTGGTAAATGTAGTTCACCACAACTACAGAAATCTGTAAGGTCTCTAAGTTATTTATAATAGACCATGGAGAAGCGAACTGGACTGGTCAAGTCTACAGGTAAAAGAGGCATAACTGAAAGCTTCCTCCGTGTTTGAGCCAAGGAAAGAGCAAAGCCTTTTCTCCAAGTGAAGTGCAGTGAGATAGCATCAAGTGATTTTTCAAGAGCTTTACAACTCCAGGTATTGTTACAGCCTTTATCCAGGGGTCAGGTGGGCGAGTGGTAAAATCTGTCTTTTGCCAATGGGAACAGTTTCTTTCTATCTAATCTGCCTACTCTTTATATTTCTCAACATTACGCTTCATTCACCATCCTGTTCATATCTCTATTAACCCATTAAAATCCTCATCTCAATTCACTGTTCTACCAAGATGTGTGCAAGGGCGTGTTTGGAAATTGTGTCATGTTCTGCCAACTCATGAATGTATAAGAAAATCTGTGGTCCCAATGCTGACCACTGGGAAACCTCACTGTACACTTGCCCTCAATTCAAAACCAACATTCACTGCTATTCTGTATCCCAGCCATGATGATCCAGTCCCTTTTAATCTGTGAACTTCAACCTTGATGACAAACTTGTTACATAGCACCTGATCAAAAAGCTCATGGAAGTCAATAATTTTATTAAGCTTGCTTTTAACAAATCCATGGCTCTAAGTTCTTCAGACCTATCCAAAGACAATTAATTCTGTTCTGATTATTATTTCCAGAAATTTCCCCACAGCAAAGATTAAATTGACTGTATTCTTTGGATATATCCTTGAAGTGTTCTTTGAAGATTGCAGGTTTGTAAATGGTCATGTTTTTAAACACCATACTCAACTCAATATAATTTGTGGGGCAATATGATCTGAATATGAGGGCAATTTTCTCCCACTTCTCTCTGCAACCTTGGATGCATCTCATCAGGGCCAAGTGATTTATCCACTCTAACTGCATCTAACTAACTATTACTTCATTATGAATTTTTAGTCCATTCAGAATCTCCATTACTTCTTCTTCCTTTATAAAGGTGAATTCATTTAGGACCACCTCTCCTCCATTTTGTGTTGCTACAAATGATATTGAAGTCTTTTCTGACCTCCATTTTCATCCTTCACTTTCTGTATTTCCTTTTTGACTTCCAGTTTAAGCTTTTAGTAATCACTTACTAATCTACCATTAGCCAAATGTTCTTTCCTTCCCCTGAGATATCCAACACTACCATTTTGATTATCCAAGGACTTCTGCCTTTTAATTTTCCATCCTTTCTCACTCATAGCAATCTACTTAAGCTGCAGATGAAATATTTCTACTCAATTAATCTTTATTGTCATTAGATTGAAATAGGGAAACCTTAGTCTTCATAAAGGCAATTAGATAACATTTAGTCCTGCCAGTAAAGTTCATGCCTGTTCATCAATGAAGAAAAATAACATAGGTTTGCTAAAGCATGAAATTAGGGGATTCAGACTTTATAAGTTAACCTTATAACTCTGATTAATTACAGTAGTCAATGTTAGAGATTTAAGAAATTGCCCATATTGGGTACATAGGCACAATTCCCAACTTTCCAAAACTATGAGACTGTAAAGACTAAAGTATAAGTTGTATTTTATTATTTCATTGCCTTTATGGGGGGTGTTGCTCTGCTCATTAACTAAAAACTAATTAAAAAGTTCTTCTTGGATGCACTTACAAGGCTGCTGCATGCAGTGATTAGAACAAATGATCTGAACAATTATCTTCACACATCTTTAGTGGCATTGCCATATTTTGGCTGTTTCTAAAAAGAAAGTCAAAGATTTTTCAAAGTTGAAGCCTGAATCAGTGCCCATATTTTTTTTTTTGGAAACTGATTTAAATTGTGAGTCAAATTAACTATTAACTGTTTTGATAAGCACAACTCTGTTGCATTGCATGAATGAATCAGATCTAATAGCATAATTTTTCACAATTTTCCTCAGATTTGACATTAAATTTTTTAAATAAAAATTGAATGGTTCAGATCAATTACAGGAATACAATGAGTTACAAAGCCAGGGTTCTACATAGCAAATGTAAAATATACGTAAGCAAAGAGATATCAATAGGTGCACTTAATGTCAGACAAATGTAGACAATATACATCCTGAAATTCTTTTTCTTCGCAAACATTGACAAAAACAGAGGAATGCCCCAAAGAATGAATGACAGTTAAAACATTAGAACTCCAACCCCACCCATTACCCCTCCCATGCACAAACAGCAGCAAGGCAACAAACCCCCCCCCCGCCTTTGTATTTATTGTATTCTAAACATAAAGAAAGCAATCAAACTACTAGCTAAGTTTCATTGTTATTCAATTGTTTCCTTGTGTATCCCATGTAATTAAAATGTTTTAATTTTGTCCAACTTCTTACCAGCTTGCCAAAACACTTACAGTAAATGCCTGGGAAGCAAGCACAGTCCTGGCAAAACAACCACTAGGTTTATGCTTATTGTAAATTGCTTAAGATATGGAGGCTGTTTTCACATTCATTGTTTTGGAGGAAATCTGGGAATGACCTCATATTCATCTCTGAAAATCTGAACTGTTCTACTAATTATGAAAGGTGAAAATTACTCCCTGAAATGTAGATCTTTTTCCCTCATTCTGAAAACAAAATAGTAAGATAATTATATTTAATATTGCATGCAATTTTACGCATATATTGAATCCCAAGTAATTTTTGAAATGGTGGAAAACTTGGTAGTTTCACTATTCATTGTGTTTTGGAGCATCTAAGTAAAAGGCACGACACATGTCAGGCTATGGTTTATCAACTAGAGGTCAGTGTCCATCACCAACCTTCCCTCAGCACTAATAACCAGACTTCAAAGATTGGGCCTCTGCTGCAATTGGATCCTCTGCTTCCTTAATGGGAAAATATAGTCAGTGAAGATCAATAATAAAATCTCCTCCTCTCTTGGATATCAAAACAGGCGTACTTCAAGGATTCACACTTAGCCCACTGCTCTACACTCTCTACACTCATGACTGTGTGGCTGGGCACAGTTCAATCACTATAAATTTGCTGATGATACCAACTGTTGTCTGTAGATGCTCAGCTGGTGATGAGGAAGATATAGGAGTGAAATTGATCACAATTTCTGCAACAACCACCTTGCATTCAGTATCAGCCATACCAAGAAGTTGATTGTGAACTTCAGGAATGAGACGTCAGGAGACACACACCAGTCCTCATTGAGATGTCAGTAGTGGAAAGAGTGAATGGCTTCAAGTTCCTGGGCATCAACATCTTGGAGGATCTATCTTGATCCTAACCCATTGATATAATCATAAAGAAGGCACACCAGCAGCTCTACATTGTTAGGATTTTAAGGTGATTGGTATATGATTAAAAACACTGACAACCCTTTGGATATACAGTGAAAACTATTCTGCCTGGTTTTATCACCTTCTGGCATGGAGGCTCCAAATGCTCAGGATCACAAGAGACTGCAGACAATTGTATACTCAACCAATTCTACCACAAACACACATCACCCAGCTATTGAGAACATCAATAAGGACCTTAACTATTTGGCTCACATCCTCTTCTCATTATTCCCATCAGGGAGGAGCTGAAGACACACACTCAGTGATTCAGGAACAGCTTCTTCCCCTCAGCCATCAGAATGAACAACCCATGAACATCACTTCATTATCCTTTTTTTTGCACTATTGCTTTTGTAAATTGTAGTAATTTTATGGCTTCGCACTTTCCTCCTGCCACAAAACAACTAATTTCACATCATATGTCTGATTTTGATTCTTCATTGTACGCTTATAGCACTCACAATGGACCAGCTAAACTCCCTATCTGTTCATTGCTACCTTATAATTTTCATAGTTCATTATGACAAAACTATTCAGCCCATCAAGAACATGCAATCTCATATCACAATCCCATCAAATGCATTGCCCTATTTATTTCCTACTAACTAGATCGCTCACACATGCCCTTTACCATCCCCCAAATCTCCTGTCAACCAGCTACTTATATAGATAGACAGACAGACAAACAGACATGCTTTATTGATCCCGAGGGAAATTGGGTTTCATTACAGCCGCACCAAGAATAGTGTAGAAATATAGCAATATAAAACCATAAATAATTAAATAATAAGTTAATCATGCCAAGTGGAAATAAGTCCAGGACCAGCCTATTGGCTCAGGGTGTCTGACACTCTGAGGGAGAAGTTGTAAAGTTTGATGGCCACAGGTAGGAATGACTTCCTATGACACTCAGTGTTACATCTCAGTGGAATGAGTCTCTGGCTGAATGTACTCCTGTGCCTAACCAGTACATTATGGAGTGGATGGGAGTCATTGTCCAAGATGGCATGCAACTTGGACAGCATCCTCTTTTCAGACACCACCATCAGAGAGTCCAGTGCCACCCCCACAACATCACTGGCCTTACAAAGTAGTTTGCTGATTCTGTTGGTGTCTGCTACCCTCAGCCTGCTACCCCAGCACACAACAGCAAACATGATAGCACTGGCCACCGCAGACTCGTAGAACATCCTCAGCATCGTCCGGCAGATGTTAAAGGACCTCAGTCTCCTCAGGAAATAGAGATGGCTCTGCCCCTTCTTGTAGACAGCCTCAGTGTTCTTTGATCAGTCCAGTTTATTGTCAATTCATATCCCCAGGTATTTGTAATCCTCCACCATGTCCACACTGACCCCTTGGATGGAAACAGGGGTCACCGGTACCTTAGCCCTCCTCAGGTCCACCACCAGCTCCTTAGTCTTTTTCACATTAAGCTGTAGATGATTTTGCTCACACCGTGTGACAAAGTTTCCCACCGTAGCCCTGTACTCAGCCTCATCCCCCTTGCTGATGCATCCAACTATGGCAGAGTCATCAGAAAACTTCTGAAGGTGGCAAGACTCT
Organism: Hypanus sabinus; assembly: GCF_030144855.1. Lineage (NCBI taxonomy): Eukaryota > Metazoa > Chordata > Chondrichthyes > Myliobatiformes > Dasyatidae > Hypanus > Hypanus sabinus. Next base: position 98,214,268 of record NC_082715.1, on the reverse strand, counting down.
GTGTTGTAGCTGAAGTCCATTGTTAGTTTGATAGGCCATTTAACCCAACAACAGCATACCTTTGGAATGTTGGAGGGAACATGAGATCCTGGAGAAAGCCACATAGTCATGGGGAGAAGGTGTAAACTCCACACAGACTCCATCAGAAGTCAAAACTGGACCTGGGTCACTGAAGCTTTAGTGAGATTGCTGTACCACCCCTGGTGCCAGAGTACTTACCTGAAAAAGTTTTCCAACTTAAATAACTTTATTTACTTCCATACCACCTCACTTAATCATGCTTCCTTTCCATTTTTCTATATTCCTCTTCTTGTGAATACCTACACAGCAGATCAGTCAAAATAAAAGAAGTAAATTCATCATCAAAGTGCTTCTATGTCACCATATACTACCCTCAGATTTATTTCTTTGCAGGCATTTACAAGAAAATAAATTCAATCAAATTCATGAAAAACTATTCATAGCTAAAGACTGACAAAGAGCCAATGTGCAAAAGAAGCCAAATTATGCAAAAAGCAATATATTGTGTCTGTGCACACGCATGCACGCGCGTGTGTATGTGCGATACAGAGAACATAGGTGGCAGAGTCTTGAAAGTGAGTCTGTAGGTTGTGACATCAGTGTTGTGATGAGTGAAGTTACCCACATTGGCACAGGAACCTGATGGTTCTAGGGTAATAACTGTTCCTGAAATTGGTGGTGTGGGCTAAGGCTCTTGTATCTTCTACCCAGTGGTAGTAGCAAGAAGAGGGCATGGCCTGGATAGTGGGGGATCTTTGATAATGGATGTTTTTTCTAGTAAATGTGCCTATTGGTGCAGACAGCGTTGCCTCTGATGGACTGAGCTATTTCCACCACTTCCCATTCCTGGGCATTGGTGTTCAGTTTCTTTATTTCCTTGAAAACAAATTATTCCCGTAGGAATACTTATCCAGTAAAGACACATTATCTTCTCCTAGAAAACTGGAAGAGTAAAATAAGACCAGATCTATATTTGCTTTGGAGACTTTACTGGTCCTCCATATTCATCCACAAGTTCCCCCCAAGTTCTTCTAAGAACTGAAATTATCTCAGATATTATCCAGAAGAAGATGGCACTAGCAAACAATGCAACCAAAAGCAATATCCTTCAGACGGCTCATGAAACTACCCCTGTCACTCCATTTACTTCATCTTTTTCTTTCAAATGTGATGCTGTTACCGCTGAGCCTGTGATCTACATTTTGGTGTTGTGTTTTCGGGCCAACTGAGTGAGCTGGCACTTTGCTGTCTCTGGGAGAGTTAGACCAGAAGACATAGGAGCAGAATTAGGTCATTCAGCCCATCAAGTCTTCTCCACCATTCCATCATGGCTGATCTCAGATCTCACTCAACTCCACACACATGCCCTCTCACTATATTCTTTGATGCCCTGACGAATCAGGAAGCTATCAATTTTTGCTTTAAATATACCCAGGGTCTTAGCCCCCACAGCTGTCTGTGGCAGAGAATTCCACAAATTCACTACTCTTTGTTTAAAAGTATTGTATTGCTCCTTACCTCTGTTCTAAAGATTCACCCTTCAATTTTGAGTCTATACCCTCTGGTTCTGAACACCCCCACCATAGGAAACATCTTCTCTGCATCCACCTTATCTAGTCCTTTCAACATTTGGTAGGTTTAAATGAGATCCTCCCGCATTCTTTTACATTTCAGTGAGTAGAGGCCCAAATGTTAACCCTTTCATTTCTGGAATCATTCTTGTGAACCTTCTCTGGACTCTCTCCAATGACAACACATCCTTTCTGAGATATGGGGCCCAAAACTGTTCACAAAGTGCAGTCTGACCAGTGTCTTATAAAGCCTCAGCATTATCTCCTTGCTTTCATATTCTACTCCACTTGATCCTTGAGGAACACCTCAGCCAACCAGTAAAGATTCATTTTATTGCCACTCACTGCCTCCTGTCTGTTAGATATTCCTCTATCAATGCACATTATCTTTCCTATAACGCCTTTGGATTTTATCTTGTTAAGCAGCCTCATGGTGGCACCTTATCAAATGTCTTCTGAAAACCTAAGTAAACCTAAGTGCGCGTCGAGCACGCACTTTAAAAGGCAGGACTTCTTTTCAGAGTGGTCATTTGAATCAGGAGGAAGTTACAGCTTGTGATTCAGCTGGGAGCTCAGAGAATTCGACCGTTGTAGGTAGGATTTAAGCCTACCTGGTCAATACCTGTGGAGGAGGGGGAACTGCGCAGGCGCGAGTGACGTCAGCGTCGAGCGCGCACTTTAAAAGGCAGGACTTCTCTTCAGAGTGGGCAGCGGAGTCCGTGGGAGCAGAGTCCTGGGCTTTGGCTAAGTGGGCTTCGGCGTAAGGGGACTTCGGTAAGCCTGTGTGATTGCTTGCTGAGGGGAAGAAGGTAAGGTCGCTAGGTGCTTTTTAGACTTATTCTATTAATCCAGTTCAGGTATGGGGGAGACAGTCAGAGCAGTGGTGTGCTCCGTATGCGGTATGTGGGAGGTCAGGGTCAACACAGTTGTCCCTAATGACCACACCTGCAAAAGGTGCGTCCAGCTGCAGCTCCTATCAGACCGAGTTAGGGAGTTGGAGCGGGAGCTGGATGAACTACGGATCATTCGAGAGGCAGAGGCAGAGATAGATAGGAGTTATCAGGAGGTAGTCACACCAAAAAACCAAGAAGTAGGCAGATGGGTGACGGTCCAGAGAGGCAGGGGGAGCAGGCAGAGAGAGCAGAGCACCCCTGCGGCCATTCCCATTAACAATAAGTATACCGTACTGGATACTGTTGATGGGGATGACCTACCAGGAATGAGTTGTAGTGGTCCTGCCTCTGGCACAGAGGTTGAACCCTCAACTAGAAAGGGGAGGAGGGAAGAGAAGAGAGCGATAGTTTTAGGGGATTCTATAGTCAGGGGGGCAGATAGGAGATTTTGTGGGGCAGATCGGGAGTCTCGGATGGTATGTTGCCTCCCTGGGACATCTCAGATCGGGTGCAGGCTATTCTTGAGAACGAGGGCATGAACCCAGATGTAGTGGTCCATGTAGGGACCAACGATGTAGGTAAGGTGAGTGAGGGGGTCCTGCTTAGAGAGTTCAGGGAGCTAAGAGTGAAGCTGAAAGGCAGGACCTCCAGGGTGACAATCTCGGGATTGCTACCTGTGCCACTTGCGAGTGAGGCGAAGAATAGAATGATTATGCACATTAATATGAGGCTGAGAGCATGGTGCAGGAAGGAAGGGTTCAGGTTTTTGGATAATTGGTCTTTGTTCCAGGGACATTGGGATCTGTTTCGAAGGGATGGTCTACATCTGAACCGGAGGGGTACTAACATTCTTGCAGGAGTATTTGCCAGTGCTGCTCGGGGGGTTTAAACTAGATGTGCAGGGGGCAGGGATCCAGATTACGAGAGAAGATGATATGATGAAGGATAAGGGACAGGTGGGGAATACACGTTTCCCAAATATTAATTGTGTAAAGGAGAAAGGTGAGACAGAACATGTGTTGGAAAAGTTACATGTACAGAGGGTTGGTCAGAAGGAGCATGGGGTTAAATGTGTAGAAGGTTTGGGTGATCTTGAGAAGGTCATCAAAATTCAAGGTGCAATTAGCCCAATGGAAGTTCAAGGAGCTGGTTAGGTACAATAGACAGTGTTTTAAGCAAAGAGAGGAGGAATGGGCTAAGAATTCTATACTTGAATGCGCGTAGTGTCAGAAATAAGACAGATGAGCTTGAAGCTCAGATGAAAATGGGGAACTACGATATTGTTGGGATAACGGAGACATGGCTGCAAGGGGATCAGGCCTGGGAATTGAGTGTACCAGGGTATACGTGCTATCGTAGAGTCAGAAATATGGGAAGAGGGGGTGGGATGGCCCTGTTGGTGAGGAATGAGATTCAGTCCTTAGCAAGAGGTGACTTGGGAACAGGGGAAGTAGAGTCTGTGTGGATTGAGCTGAGGAACAGTAAGGGTAAAAAGACCCAAATGGGTGTTGTGTACAGGCCCCCAAACAGTAGTGTGGATATTGGGTACAAGTTGATTAGGGAGCTAACATTGGCATGTGCTAAAGTTAATGCAGTCGTTATGGGAGTTTTCAACATGCAGGTGAACTGGGAGAATCAGGTAGGTGCTGGACCCCAGGATAGGGAGTTTGTGGAGTGTCTAAGGGATGTATTTTTGGAACAGCTTGTGCTTGAGCCAACCAGGAACAAGGCTATTTTGGACTTGGTGATGTGTAATGAACAGGAATTGATAAGTGATCTTGAAGTAAAGGAGCCATTAGGAAGTAGTGATCATAACATGATAAGTTTTTATCTACAGTTTGAGAGGGATAAGGGCATATCAGAGGTGTCAGTGTTGCAATCAAATAAAGGAGACTACGGAGCCATGAGGGAAGAGCTGGCCAAAGTTAAATGGGCGGATGCCCTGGCAGGAAAGACAGTGGATCAGCAGTGGCAGATATTCTTGGGGATAATACAAAAGATGCAAAAGCAGTTCATTCCAATGAGAAGGAAGGATTCAAAGAGGGGAAAGGGGCCACAGTGGTTGACAAAGGAAGTCAGAGATTGTATAGCATTAAAGAAAAAGAAGTATGACAGGGCTAAGATGAGTGGGAATACAGATGATTGGGAAAGTTTTAAGGAACAGCAGATCTTAACTAAAAAAGCAATACGGAGAGAAAAAAATCAGGTATGAGCTCAGTCTAGCCAGGAATATAAAAGGGGATAGCAAAAGCTTTTTTAGCTATGTGAAGAGAAAGAAGATAGTTAAGAACAATGTTGGCCCCTTGAAGACTGAATTGGGAGAAATTGTTATGAGAAACAGGGAAATAGCAACAGAATTTAAAGCGTACTTTAGATCTATCTTCACCAAGGAGGACACAAGCAATCTCTCAGATGTATGGATGGGCCAGGGTCATAAGATATCAGAGGAATTGAGACAGATTGACATTAGGAAAGAAACTGTGATGAGTAGACTGGTAGGACTGAAGGCTAATAATTCCCCGGGTCCAGATGGTCTGCATCCGAGGGTTCTAAAAGAGGTGGCTCAGGAAATTGCGGATGCATTGGTAATCATTTTCCAATGTTCCTTAGATTCAGGATCAGTTCCTGAAGATTGGATAGGGGCTAATGTTATCCCACTTTTCAAGAAGGGAGGGAAGGAGAAAACGGAGAACTATCACCCTGTTAGCCTAACGTCAGTCGTGGGGAAGATGCTTGAGTCCATTATTAAGGACGAAATAGTGGCATATCTTGATGGCAGTAATAGGATTAGGCCGAGCCAGCATGGATTTACCAACAGCAAATCATGCTTGACTAATCTGTTGGAGTTTTTTGAGGGTGTAACAAGGATGTTAGACGAGGGTAAGCCAGTGGATGTCATGAACCTAGATTTTCAGAAGGCATTCGATAAGGTGCCACATAGGAGATTGGTGAGTAAAATCAGAGCTCACGGCATTGGGGGCAGGGTTTCAACATGGATAGAAAACTGGTTGGCAGATAGAAAGCAAAGGGTAGCAGTGAATGGGTGTTTCTCGGACTGGCTGGAGGTGACTAGTGGGGTACCACAGGGCTCTGTATTGGGACCACAGCTCTTTACGATTTATGTCAACGATTTAGATAAGGGCATTGAAAACTATATCAGCAAGTTTGCTGACGATACTAAACTGGGTGGCAGTGTGACATGCGAAGAGGACGTTAGGAGAATACAGGGAGACTTGGATAGGCTGGGTGAGTGGGCAGATACTTGGCAGATGTCATTCAATGTGGATAAATGTGAAGTTATCCACTTTGGAAGCAGGAACAAGAGGGCAGAGTATTGTCTGAACGGTGTAGAGTTAGGTAAGGGAGAAATGCAAAGAGACCTAGGAGTCCTAGTTCATCAGTCAATGAAGGTGAATGAGCAAGTGCAACAGGCAGTGAAGAGGGCAAATGGAATGTTGGCCTTTATTACAAGGGGAATTGAGTACAAGAGCAAGGATGTCCTTTTGCATTTGTACAGGGCCCTGGTGAGACCACACCTGAAATATTGTGTACAGTTTTGGTCTCCAGGTTTAAGGAAGGACATTCTGGCAATTGAGGAAGTGCAGCATAGATTCACTAGGTTGATTCCTGGGATGGCAGGGCTGTCTTACGCAGAGAGATTGGAGAGATTGGGCTTGTACACACTGGAATTGAGGAGATTGAGAGGGGATCTGATTGAAACGTTTAAGATAATTAAAGGATTTGATAGGATTGAGGCAGGAAATATGTTCCAGATGTTGGGAGAGTCCAGTACCAGACGGCATGGATTGAGAATAAGAGGACAGTTATTTAAAACAGAGTTGAGGAAAAACTTCTTCTCCCAGAGAGTTGTGCAGGTGTGGAATGCACTGCCTCGGAAGATGGTGGAGGCCAATTCTCTGGATGCTTTCAAGAAGGAGCTGGATAGATATCTGATGGATAGGGGAATCAAGGGATATGGGGACAAGGCAGGGACTGGGTATTGATAGTGAATGATCAGCCATGATCTCGGAATGGCGGTGCAGACTCGAGGGGCCGAATGGTCTACTTCTGCACCTATTGTCTATTGTCTAAATGACATCCACTCCCCCTCCTTTGAGTGCACTGCTTGTTACTTCCTTAAAGAACTCTAACAGATTTGTGAGGCAAGATTTCCCTTCACAGAAACCATGCTGACTTAGAGTTATTTTATCATTAGTCTCCAAGCAGCCCGAAATCTTGTCCTTAATAATGAACTCCAACACGTTCCCAACCACTGAGATTAGCTTAACTGGACTATAGGTTCCTTTCATTTGCCTTCCTGCCTTCTTAAAGAGTGGAGTGACAATTGCAATATTCCAGTCCTCCGGAATCAAGTGATTCTTGAAAGATCACGATGAATGCATCCATTATCTCTTCAGCAACCTCTTTCATAACTCTGGGATGTAGTCTATCTGGTCCAGGTGACTTATTCACCTTAAGATGTTCCAGTTTGCCTAGTACTCTTTCCTTTATAATAGGAATGGCACTCACTCCTGTTCCCTGACACTCATGGACCTCTGGCACACTGCTAGTGTCTTCCACAGTGAAGATTGATGCAAAGTACTTATTAACTTCATCTGCCATTTCTTTGTCCCCAATTACTACCTCACCTACATAATTTTCCGGTGGTCCAATATAAGCATTCACCACCATTTTACTCTTTATATAACTGCAAAATCTCTTCATATCCTGCTTTATTGGCTAGTTTGCCCCCTTATTTAATCTTTTCCCTTCTTATGGTTTTATTAAAGCAACACACACAAAATGCTGGAGGAACTCAACAGATCAGGCAGCATCTATGGAAAAAAAGTACAGTCAACATTTTGGGCCAAGACCCTTCAGCAGGACTTTATTAGTTGCCTTTTGTTGGATTTTAAAAACTTCCCAATCATCCAACGTCCCACTCACTTTTGCTACCTTTTAGGCCATTTCCTTGGCTTTTATGCTGTCCTTAAGTTCCCTTGTCAGTAACAATTACCTACCCCTGACATTTTAGAACTTCTTTTTCTGTGGGGCATATCTATCCTGTGCCTTGTGAACAATTCCTAGAAACTTCCGCCATCTCTGCTCTGTTGTCAGCCCTGCCAGTATCCCCCTCCAATCCACCTGGGCAAGCTCCTCTCTCATGCCTCTGCAATTTCCTTTATTCCATTGCAATACTGGTACACCTGACTCATGCTTCTCCCTCTCAAATTGCAGTATGAATACAATCATATTATGATCACTGCCTCCAGGGGTTCTTTTACCTTAAACTCCCTATTAAAATCTGGATTATTACACAATTCCCAATCTCAGATGGCCTTTCCCTGAGTAGGCTCAAGCACATGCTGCTCTAAAAAGCTATTCATAGGCATCCATCAAATTCCCTCTCTTGCAATCCAACACCAAATTGATTTTCCCATTCACCTTGAATACTGAAGTCCCCCATTACAATTGTGATATTACTCTTATTACATACCCTTTCCAGCTCCCTTTGCAATCTGAACCCTACATCTTGGTTACTATTTGGAGAGCAAAATATGATTCCCATAATGTTCTTTTTTACCCTTGCAGTTTTTTAACTCTACCCACAAAAATTCAACATTCTCTGACCCTATGTAACCTCTTTCTAAAGAAGTAATTCCATCTCTTACCAAAAGAGCCAATGCTTTCTGAAGATTACCTTTCCTTACCAGAGGCCACAAGACTATGGTGTTTATAACAACTCCATTGAAATCAGGAACTTACGTTAGCACAAATACACAAAGGGCAACACTGATGAAGACCAGGATCCATATTTCCTCAACAATACCTAATAGGAAATGGAAATTTTAATGCATCTTTCATGAGATAAATTGTCCTATGGGCATAATGTGTTCCCAAAGTAATTAATCCCTGTAGGAATGCAAGTAGGTGACCTGTAAATCAGATCAGAGTGTGACAGTATAACTTATGGTAATTTATTATCCCAGCACTGTACTGCTGCCACACAAAAAAATAATCATGACTCTTGTAAGTGACAATAAGCCAGATTCTAATTTTGCTTTTAATTGCCAGTCATTCGGAGAAAAGTAATCATGTATCTTTTTGTTTTGGATTTGCTAGGAAATGATAACTACTACTAACCATGTACAATTATTTTGCAGTCTCCCCTTTCATTATTTCCAGTCTTTCAACTTGTTTTCTGATTTCTTGCTGACAGTTGTGCGCCTGTCACTAATGTAAATGAGTGAACTTGTAAAGTATTATCTTTTAGCCTCATCTCACACAAGGAGGTGAATAGCCTTCAGAAAAGAACAGTACAAACTTTGTGTTCTGTGTTCTACTTGGCTGTAACCAAAACCTCAGGCAGTATGTGGATGAACACAGTGGAAAGCATAACATAAATGCCCAAATACCTGGGGTGCTGGGAATACATTATCAGTATTAAGAAGAAGATAGATTTAATGAACGCCTTAATATTATTGTTTTATACTAAGAGATAGAGACACAGATGTAGCATGTCAATTAAGAATGGACGAAGACGTTTTTAGGATTTTTTTCTCCATTCCTGTTTGGACTTTCCAGAAAAGAGCCGTCATTCATTAAAGAAAAATAAACAATTCTGTGCTTGAAAATGCACCCCCTCAAGCATCCTGCAGTTGGATTTGTACCCAAGCACTTGCTGCATCATATTTAAATGAACATAGTCTGATGTGAAAAATAATGGCAGATGATACCAGTAAGGTCTGGAATAACACTAAGGAATACATTGGCACCTTGACCTGCTTGAATATTGCCTTTCTGTTTCTGTTTCCTCACCAGCTTCCTTCAAGGCTTCAAATAAATCAATATTCACAACAAAATTGCTGACTATTTTTCTTCAAACTAAATCAAGCATCACCCTACCCAACTTTAGGAGTGATGCACAAGCTCACCATTTCTCAGCTGGAAAGGAAATCTGACCATCCTCCTTGGAACTGGAATACAGCATTTCTCACTGCACCTTTATTTAGGTTGCCATGATACAGCACAGGAAAGCAAGTTGGTCCCTAGCTAAAAGATGGCATGTGTTTTGTGACCACTTTTTCAAAGGTGGCAAACCTTCCACAGAATTCAATGATTCAGGAAATGCTTCTTCCCCTCTGCCCTCTGAACTTTGACTGGACATCGAACCATGAGCACTACCTCACTACTTCATTATTTCAATTCTTGCACTACTTATTTGATTTAACTATTTTATATATACATAATTTACTGTAATTCACATTTTATTGCTAGGCATTGCATTGTACAACTGCTGCAAAGACAACAAATTCCATGACAAATGCTGGTGATATTAAACTTAATTCTGATTCTGAGAGTTATGTCCTGTGGTGGATCTGAAATAAAAACAGCAAATATTAGGCAACACACACAAAATGCTATAGAAACTCAGCAGGTCAGACAGCAGCTATGGAAAGGAATAAAGAGTCAATATTTTGGGTAGAGACATTTCATCATGAGTTCAAAGGGTGGAGCTACAGTAATCTATCTATGCACTCAGTGGCCACTTTATTAGGCATATTTGTACACTTGCTCGTTAATGCAAATATCTAATCAGCCTATCACATAGCAGCAACTCATTTTTAATATTCACACTGTAAATCTCAAGGCTGCACAATCCTGTAAGCCCCTGCCTCAATGGTAACACAATTTGTTCTACCAGGCAGGTTACTGTTTAGATTATATCACTTTGTTCATGTCTACTTTCATTCCTGACTGTAACTCAATTGCATCTCTCTCTACGGTTTCCATTGAAACAGCAATTTCCATTGCTCTTTTAAATGAAAGCTGTGCTTTAGTTAGGAGCAGTTTTTGAATGTTTTCTTGTAATATTCAACAAACTAAATAATCTCTGCATATCATTAAGCCCATTACCAAACTGACAATGCTCAGATAATCTATTCAGTTCTGCCGCGTACTCTGAAATGGGCACCCCTTCCTTTTGATCCCACTTATGAAACCTAAAGTATTCTGAAGTCAACAATGGCTTTGGTTCTAAATGTGTCTGCATTACTTTGACAATATCAAGAAAGCTCGGTTCTGGAGTTCTGGTATGAGCAAATTATACGTCTTTAAACTCAACAAAATTGCTACTTGCTGTTTGTGGGTTATTTCATTTCCTTCAAAATTATGTTCCGATAGCTCAGGAGCCAAATACCTGTTGAGCAATCAAATGTGCCAATCTTTCAAATATCTGATTTCTGATTTTTTAAGTGATTATTATCACCAGATACTTTCTCTTTATGAATTCTTTAGTTTCCTTAAAAACTCAATCGTGTCCTCCCTTCTGAAGAACACACTTTTTGTAACACAACCGTTCCTTGCTATGTTTTATTTCATTTCAAACGTCTCACTGCAAGAAGCTGATAGCCATATCAGGTTTCTTTTAAAAATTCCTCATCACCAATGTTATGTTTTGTAACTTCAAAACTCTAAACTAATTCAAAGTATGATACGGATGTCCAAGTTATTTTAAGCCAGGCACTTATGTATCAGGTGGTAGTGTGATGACATATGCAACTAACATATATTTACACCTAACTCATAATTAATCAACCTGTAAAGAATGCTTAAACCATCAATATATATTCAAGATTACTCAAATATAACTGAAATAGTAAATATACAACAGTGACTTTAAAATCACCACGTATCCTGACATCTTGGCTACTGGGACCATTGGCATGGGTCATGGGCTCCACTCAACCTTAGAAAAAATTCCTTCAGACTCCATGTGATATAATTCACTGGCTACTTTATCATGGATGTTATAAGGAAGCTGACGGACTTTGTAAAACTTGGATGGAACATTTCCATTTCAGTTTTCCAATGCCATCCTTGGCATCATCCAGTACCTTTCTTAATTCACTTTCAGTTGACTCTGCTGTAGGGGATGTGGCATGCAACTGGTGGATGTACCTCCAATCTATTTGTAGTTGTTTCAACCAATCACAACCTCAAAAAGCTGACCCTCCTGTGATTTGCCACATACAAGCATAATGTGGCTTGTTGCTTGTTGTATTTCACTGTTGTAAATGTCATTCCCACTGGAGTTATCTTTTCTCCACTATAAGTTCTTAGTTGGATATCTGCAGGCTTCAGTTCATTATCTTTGAAATGGCATTCAAACTCATTTTGTGGAATGACTGAAACAGCCAACCCAGTGTCCAAATCCATTTTAGTTAATTTAACATTCACTTCTAGTGTAAGCTGTAGTGCTTGTTAGGCTTCAGACTGTAAATCTCAAGGCTACACAGTCTTGTGTTAAACTCATCATTATCAGATTTTTCATTAATAGTATGCAGATTAGTGCTCTTTTTGAAACTGCAACTTGATTTTTTTCTCTTCCCTGAGCAGTCCATATATTTCTGTCAGCCCAACATTCTGATGGTATGTGTCTTACTTTGCTGCATTTTCTGCAACATTCACCTTTGAACCTGCATTGGTCAGGTGCATGTGATATAACAGCAAGAAGAAGTTAATGCTTCTTATTTCAGTCAGAAGCTCTCCATTTCTCCCAAGCTTCATCGCTAGCTCTGAAAATTAAATTCAACAAGCATGACACCTCGTTGCTTGAGAATGTAAAGTTGTTTTAAAATATAATTTACATTTCTCCAAATCTAGTCTTTTGTTCCTTCTGTTTATATCACAATCTGAGCTAGTTTTATATACTCCAACACTTTCTGGTTCAGACATTAATGATTCTTCAACCTTACTGGTTATGAAGATGCATAATTCCTTCCCACACATTCCAGATGCATTATAGATAACAATATTTCAATAATTGGATAACCAGAATTTATGGTACTAAACTCCTCAGAAACCCCATGGGCAAATCCAAGTGGAATGAGAGACATAAAATTGCCCCAACATAACCAATGACTCAAAAAACATTTCTGTTGTCTGAACAAGTATGCCTTTATAAAGCAATAACTGCTTTTGATTATTTTATACTTTGAAGAACCAGCATCTATGCTTTTCTGAAGATGACTTGAGGTGATACGGGTAATTGATCCAGTGTACATGGTTGAAAACAGTTTGCTTGACTGAACACAGTCAACAAGTTTTAATGAGTAGCTTCAGGCTCCTAGACTATTTAGTGGTTATGGAATGAATTATTAACCTTAACTGCTATGCAATATATGTCACATACTGACAGCAGGACATTGCATTCCAAAACCACTGAAGAGCATCTAACTTGTCTTCAACAAACTTAGCTAGCACTTAATGCAATATCACAGTTGACTTACTTCAGTAGAGGTATTGGAATAAATAAAAGTGAACATTTTTGGACCTTTTGTCTCATCTCTATTAGGAATCCAGTAGAAGGGTCAGAAAGTGGGCCAGATCCCAGGCGGGCTGACATACCGGTTTGTAAATGGTAAAGCCACTTCCCACCGCTTGCAGCTTGTCTGAAATTGGGATTCAGCCTGATCTCAGAAACACAGGAATATGCAAAATTAAAACCAGCACATGCGGTGTTTTGAATTCCAGTCTTTTTCATACTGCCTATTTTTGAATTTTAAAGCCCATCTTGCCACTGAACAATTACAGAAAATACTGGGAATGTGAAATGAAAGATAAGTGAAAATAAAGGAGGCATTGAATGTCTGTATAGGAAGAAACAACATTATTATTTCAGGTTGATGTTGTTCTGAGATCTTTCTGCATTTCCTTTTTCTATAATTTTCAAGGTAAGTTGGCTTCATCCTGCAACACTGCTTGTATTATATACTGGCAGAGACCTGAACTAAACTTCCTTACAGGTTGCTGTGTGAATTCCACATCACATACAGAGGACAACAAAGTTATCAAAACATCATTGTCTAGATCAGATTTGCTTTTTAAATCTTTCAACCAGTACACCAGGATTTTGCCTTTTTTCTTTTCCCTGTTCATTGTATTAAAGAAAAGCATCTTATCTATGTGATGCACCATCAATAACTCTCAGAGACAGGAGGCAAAAGATAGGCTTTCATTAGCTGCAAACGTGACCACGACATCTTGGAGACTGAGGGAGGAGCAGTGCCTCCAATCGCGCTTATACAGGGGTCTGTGGGAGGAGCCACAGGAGCAGTCAGCGGGGGGGGGGGGGGGCGTGTCCAGACAGGTATACACATAGTTTACCACATTATGTACGTGTCCATTTGAGCTGCATAGTTAGCCTTAGGTTTCTAGATGAATCCAGTACATTGAGCACTGTATTTTAATGGGTGAATAGATTTTTTTTCTTGAGTCTCTGATGCCATGGTGTGGCTTTGGGCTTTTAGTTGTATGTGGGTAGATCCCATTTTATTATTGGCCTTTGTCCACCTTACATCAAGTTGCTTTAACTAACGGTTATTTTTGCCACACCTTTCATATGGCTGGGTGATTACTTACTCTAGAATTATAGACTTCTGTGGTATGTAACTGGCCTGCCTGTTCAGCAGCATTCTCTTTTCCGATTGTTATTTCAAGATCACCATCTGATGAGGATTAGTCTTTTGTCCGCAGCTTCCCTTCATTTTAACCTGAAGCAAAGTGAACTCTTACTATTCAGTCAAAAGCAATCCCAAAGTAATTTGAGCAGGGCCCTCAATTCTTGTGCGAACTGAGAAACACCATCATCATCCCTTCACTGCTAAGGACAACAGGCATTTTCAGCTGGAAACAAACGGCTGGAGGAACTCTTTGTGTCAGCTAGCATCTGTAAGGGGAAGAAGACAACCCACACTGCACCAGAATATGGGGATACCAGATCAAGCTGAGGATCCCTTAAACAATCACTTAGCAAAATATCATACTCGACTCAAGTAATCACACTACTATCTCCTTTCTATTCTTCCATATGAGTCTCACCCCAAAATGTTGATTCTCCATTTGCCTCCCTCCACAGATTCTGCCTGGCCCACTGAGATCCTCCAGTAGCTTGTTTTAATTTGCACCTGATTTCAGCCTCTATAGGCTCTTATGTCTCTATCAAACATGTTCACTTTAGCTCTCTGTAAGTAAAGGTGCTAATTAACAGTAGTCTGGCAATAAATAGTATAAGGAGACAATATTCCTAATGTTTGTGTCTTCTTATAAGCCTGCTCATGGCATGGGGATTTCATTTAATAGATTCTGCTGGCTCCTGCTGTTACATCTGTTGAGATGTTGGGGTGTGGTTCCTGCACAACAACTACTTGATATTCCCTGGCTATACTCACCTCTAGACTTTGAGGATGTGGGTGATCGGAGAAGACTGTCAGCAAACAGAGCAGAGCAGCATTCACTGAAACAATGGGAGGTGTCAGGCAGGAGTGTGAATAGGTTCCAAAAGCAAAAGAAAGAAAACAGCAATGGAGAATTATTTACGTCTGCTCAATGTATGAAAAAAAATCCCTCAAGGCCAACGTAAATCTAAGCGACAGGAGAAAAAAATGTACAGGAACTCACAAGTTTCATATATCCAAATGCTACTGTATTTGAAACTGGCCAGTTACCAATTTCATTATGTGGATGTTGCTGTGTTTATCCAGGCCTCTTGCAATCCTTACTCCATTAAAAATGGCGGATTATATAATTTGCTTCATGTGAGCAGCAATTTTTTTCCATTAGGGGGATGAATTTCACTTGTGCCATGTTATTCCTCAAGCATGTTGCACTGGGCTGCAGTGATTTATTCTACCCACAGCATAGTGTCTGGCCAAAGATTCCAAAGAAGCAATGCTCCATTAGCGCTCATGACAGCCCTGCCTTTTAGAGGCTTTTAATGGAACACCAACCTCACTCGAAACGGACTATCCAGTCACTTGTCTCATTCTTGCTTATAGAATATTTTTGGCCACACTTCAGTTGTTATGTTTTCTGCATTATACACTCAGTGGCCACTTTATTAGGTACACCTGTAGATCCTGCACTTTAATGCAAATCTCTATTCAGACAATCATGTGGCAGGAATTCAAAAACACACAGAAGAGGTTCAGTTGTTGTTCAGCCCAAGTATCAGAGTAGTTAAGAAATATGATCAAAGTGACTGACTGTGGAATGATTATTGGTGCAAGATGGGGTGGTGGGAGTATCTCAGAAACTGCTGATCCCTTGTGATTTTCACACACAACCATCTCTGGTGATTACAGGAAATGGTGACAAAAAACAAAAACATCTAGCGAGCGGCTGTTCTTTGGGCAAAAGCACCTTGTCCGTGAGTGAAGTCAGAGGAGAAGTGCCAGACTGGTTCAAGTTGACTGGAAGGCGGCAGTAAGTCAAACAACCACACGTTACAACAGTGGTGTTCAGAAGAGCATCTCTGAATACACAAGACATTGAACCTTGAAGTGGGTGGGCTACAGCAGCAGAAGACTGCAGGCAAGCACCCAGTGACCACTTTATGAGATACAGGAGGTTCCTAATAAACTACCCACTGAGCATAGCTCCATAAGTACCTGATGGCTTTAAAGGATTTTTGAAATACTTTGAGACTATGAAAGGGGCTAAAAAAAATTTAGAAACTCTTTCAATAATGCATTCCAGATGCTTTTTTAGGCATGAAAAACCAGCTAGGTCATGAATAACAGATTCAAATTGAATTCACTTAACGTCTGAAATCTATCGATATAAGGAAACATTTATGCCACTGTAGATCTGCTGGAAGATTGGCAAAAGTCATAAGTACAAAGCATCAAACAAAGTTAAGGTGATGAAGCAGGAACAGACCTTGATATCAAGACAGCATTTAAACAAGTACGGGATCAAGACAGCTTTTTATATCTGAAAACATTCGTAAGTGAATTGCCAGTTTGTGACTTCTATAGCATTGCTTATAGGCAAGTGCAATTATATGTGGATTACGTTATTAAACTTATTTTTACTTTCGATCTTGTAGTTGGTGCTGTAAAGCATTAGGCTAACTGCTACTCTGCCATGACACCCTATTAGTCATCCACTCACATTCACATCCAAGTCACTAATATATATGGCTAACAAGAGGTAACCTGGCATTGGCCCCTGTTGCATACCCTTTGTCTAGACCACCTATCTGAAAAATAAGCCTCTCTACTCCAATGCCAACCTCTGATTCCTACCACAAAGCCAATTTTGTATCCAATTGGCTAGCTCATATGAATCTCATGTGTTCTAACTTTCCAGAACATTGTACTACATGGGACCTCATCGACAGCTTTGCTAACATCCATGAAGACAATGACTTCTGTCCTGTCTCACAAATCCTCTTGTTCATCATTGTCATCATCATTATGTGCAGTATTGCATGTTCTAGACCACCTGTTAAAAAATGTAATCAAATTTGGGAGACACAATTTCCCACCCACAAAACCATGTGAATATCCTTTATCAGTCGTTGCTGTTTCAAATGCAAATAAATCCTGTTTCTCAGAATGTTTTCCAGTAACTTTCTCATCACTGATCACAAGTTAGATCAAACAAGAGTTGTGATTCCAGTGGGAACAAATGCACATATTTAGAATTATTTTATTGTGATTCTAATGTCATGTCTGGAATTGATAAGTTTTGATGGGCATTAGTTCTTTAGTACCTTTTCCAGGACAAACTTAGTATAATCAGGCAGAGTAGATATTTTGAAAAATAAATAATGTCTGAAATCTTACAAATTAGGTGGCTTCCAGCCACCTAAATACTGTGCATTCCTGTTTCAGACATGAATTGGCAATTGTTTGGGATCATTGGGTTGATTTTGTTGCAAATCAGCCATCAGTCAATATTTAACGCACTGCCCACAACCTTCTTAGTTTTATAGATTCACAAATTAACCCTGGTTTATCAAAGCAATAAATTTGGACAAATGTATTTGTGATTTGCGAATTTTCAATTTGAGAAGTTATGAAAATGCTTTTATTTACATTTCAATCAACGCCAAACACAACAAAATAACTTTAATAAGCAGTTTTAAATTAAATTGAAGAAGGTTTTGAAATATGTCTCTTATAACCGAAGGTCCAGGCCAAATTACACACAGTCACATTCTGTTTAATATTTGACATGGTTTCCTGACAACTATTTTTGGGCTTGATACCAAACTACACAAAGTTAAAGATATCACTATTTTGAACCTGCCAACTTTTAACTGAATACTGGTGGTCCCTGCTAGATTTGAACCATCAAGAGATGATTGATATGAATGTTGGTGATTCTGAATCGCCCTTATTATTAAAAACTATTTGTACTGCTGTATCATTTTAATGTTTTAAAAATGCTAAAGAAACCTGCTTTTTACACTTAATTTCCATTAAGCGTATTAATGATCCTCAATACCTGTAACAGCAGCCCATCCAAATCTACGGTATTATTTGAATAAAAGCATCCCAGAAACGGCTTGCACTTATACCACTATTGAATCCTAGGAAAGTTAGTCCCCCAAGTGCTGATGCCTTCAAAGACACCTAATTCATGTTGTGTTCAAACTTTGCTGATTTCAGGCTTCCTAAACTTCCTTCATACTTTTACATAACTCACGTAACAACATAACTCAGGACACACTTTTACATAACATTTTCAGTCCTGTTTCAGTCCACTTTCAGCCCTGTTTCATCTATTCTTTTTTTTTTAAATTTTTTTATGAGTTTCTACAATACAACTACAGAAAAATCAACAAAATTGAGATTCATACAGTGCAAAACCAACGTGTCTAATATACAATTTATAACAATAAGGAAAAACTATTCTTTCATTATCACATGCAATCTCTAGTTGCTTCTGGTGCTTCTTGCATCCCACATCTCCCAACACACCAACCCATTGCCTCTCCAGATGCATGGAATGATTCTGGAAAAAATATGGCATTTCCTGTTGGACTAACACAGAGGAACAGGAACAGGAAAGATGAGAAAAATAGTGCAGAATGGTAAGCAACACAGTTCTTTTCCAATGAAATTTCTGCTTTAAGAATTGTCCAAAGTCATTGCACATCTCTGTGGCCTTAGTTTCAAAGACATTCCACAACTGTGAAGTATTGTCTGTTAACAAGAAAGTGAATTGTTTATGAAATCCCCACTGCACAACCTCATCCTCCACTCAATCCCTCTTCCAAGAAAGTTTCCAGATCTTCCTATGAAAACTTGAAAACATTTTGTTTTACCAAGATGGGTCCACTCATTATGCCTCTTGGGCTCAGCTGTTCTTTGACAGCTCATTGTTTTGGAAGGTGACACCTCAAATCAAGGTGGATAAAAGTGCCAAGGATATGAAGGAAGAGTCAGATCCAGCTGTTTGTGCTGCCTCTCAGTGCAGAGTTCTCTCAAGATAATTTTGTTGACAAATTGTTCCACAGTAGCTCCACTGTAGAGCTTTTGTAGTGAAGATCATTGAATATAAGCCTCAGCCCGAATGTTAAGAATACAATTATACCAGAAGGTCAATAGTAAAATAGCTTAACAAGAGTCTTGTACAAGCTTCCCCACAAAGAAAATTTAATGGTGACATAACTAGAATTACGTAGAAATTAGTGCAGAAATCTTTGCCAGTTTTACACTTCACTTATTAGCTTTCCTTTAAAAGTATTTACCTGCCAAATAGTGGCTGTATTAATGCAGTCCTGGGTCTGATCACCAAATAGTATGTTATCATAAAGATGAATAAATGCTTCTATATGTTGGATGTATTTTCCCTCCTTCCAAGATCTATGTGCATACCAATGTTTTTTTTTACTGTAAAGAAACCAAGATGGTTTACGTAGTCAAGCCCTGTGATTTTATTGCTTTGGATTGTTTATGTAACATATATGTAAATATGTTTTAGAAAACGATAATTTATACATATGTCTGAAATAACACTTGAGTCAACAGAAGCTTAGGATGTTCCTAAATTTATTTAGAGAATACTTGAGGCTTCCCACACCCAAAGCATAAACAGAATAACTCACCAGTTGCACGTCCCCTTTCAAACCTGCCTACAGTGTTTATGAGTTGGAGTGATAGAAATGTTCCAATTCACCACAGCCACCTTTGTTTCCCGGATATTCTTTTAGAAGTGAACCTTGTAAGGCTGTAACTATAAGGAAACATCCATTGATTTTTTTACACAAGCTGTGATAGTTTTTGTTTCAAGCAGATATTTAAATTGATTTAATATTTTTAATCTCATTGCTACTATGAGACTGTTGCCATTTTCCCTGATATTCAGTCTCAAGATATAGCTATTTATGATTTATCCATGGTGGTAGAAACGCTTATGAATCACAGTGATTTCATACACTCAGTTGTCTCTTTATTAGGAACCTCCTGGACATAATAAAGTGGCCACTGAATGATCGCTCATGGTCTTCCACTACTGTAGCACATCCAATTCGAGCTTCGATGTGTTACGCATTCAGAGATGCTATTCTGCACATCACTGTTGTAACATGTGGTTATTTGAGTTACTGTCAACCTTCTATCAGCTTGAGCCAGTCTGGCTGTTCTCTTCTGACTTCTCTCATTAAAATTAACAAGGTGTTTTTAACCCCAGAACAGCCACTCACTGGATGTTTTTTGCTTCTCTAGAAACTCAATAGTCTATCGCTCGTGAAAATATCAGAAGATCAGCAGTTTTCAGAGATAGCCAAACCACCCCATCTGGCACTAACAATCATTCCACAGTCATAGTCACTTAAATCACATTTCTTCCCCATTCCGATATGCACCACAGGAATGTGTGTTTAGCCCACTGTTCTACAATCTCAATACCCATGACAGTGTGGTTAAGCATAGCTCAAATACCATCTATAAACATTGTTGGCAGAATTTCAGATGGTGACAAAAGGGTGAACAAGAGCGAGATATACCAGCTAGTCAAGTGGTGTCACAGATATTGACACCCAACATCAGCAAGACCAATTGTGGACTTCAGAAAGGGTAAGGTGAGAGAACACAAACCAATCCTCGTAGAGGGATCTGAAGTGGAGAGAGTGAACAATTTCGAGTTCTTGGGTGTCAATATCTTTGAGGACCTAACCTTAATGCAATATATCGGTGCAGCTATAAAGAAAGCAAGACAGTGGCCATATTTCATTCAGAGAATACGACCACAATGCTGGAAGAACTCAGCAGGTCAGGCAGTATCTGTGAGAAAAGAGTAGCCAACGTTTCAGGCCGAGACCCTTCATCAGGAGATTTGTTTTGTCAACTAAAACACTTGAAAACATCTACAAATGTACCATGGAGAGCATTCTGACTGGCTGCATCACTGTCTGATATTGGGGGTGGGGGGCGGGGGGCTACTGCAGAAGATCAAAGTAAGTTGCAGAAAGTTGTAGAATTAGTCATTGCCATCATGGACATCTTCTGTGTATCTAAGACATCTTCAAGGAGAGGTGCCTTAGGGAGGTGTTGTCCATCATGAAGGACCCACCCCTCAGGGCATGCTTTCTTCTCATCATTACTATGGGGGAAGAAGGTACAGAGGCCTGAAGGTATGCAATCAGCAATTCAGGAACAGCTTCTTCCTGTCTGCCCTCCGATTCCTAAATGGACATTGAACACATGAACACTAGCTCAGTACTTTTTTTATTTCTGTTTTTTTTTGCACTATTTATTTAAACTTAACAATTTAATGGACATAAATACTTACTGTAATTCAGTTTTTTTTTCTATATTTATCATGTATTTCATTGTACTGCTGCCATAAAGTTAACAAATTTCACAACATATGCTGGTGATATTAAACCTGATTCTGATCTGAAAAAAATGAATTTCTTGACAATGTTTACATGCTTTCATGCTTTGAGTTGCTGCCATTTGATTGGCTAATAGATATTTGTATTAATGAGCAGGTGTATGGGTGTACCTAATAAAGTGGCCACTGAGTGTAAATCCTTTGTTGGGATTTTAACTCGTGGTTATCAAGGCTCATAATCCAATCATCTTCATTACTAATCCAGTGACATGACCACAATCACCCATGCCCCTATATCATCAACTGTGTGTCCATAGTACAACACAGTAAGCAGTAGGAAACTACATATTTATAGTATCTTTTACACCCATTGTTTCCCTTGAATTAACTTTATTAATGCCATTGTTCTACCTGAGGGAAACGAGGATAAATCCAAGAGAAACCTTTCATACTTCCAGTTAAGGGACTGTATAAATATAGAGCTGAACCAGGCTTTCAAGTTGGTGTGTAGTGGTTCACTTTGATGGAAGGCAATTTCCATTTCATGGTCTGCTGCAGCCAAAGAAAATTGCTTCAGTATAAAATTATGTATTTATATTAATGTCAAAAGTGATGCAAAGTATTTCAAATAACTTCCATGCAGCGAGCAATATTGGCAGCATGGAGAGAGATAGTACCTCAGAAAAGACAGAATAGTGAAGATCAAAAACAGAAGAGATTCTGCAGGTGCTGGAAAATCTTGAGCAGCGCACATAAAATGCTGGAGGAACTCAACAAGATAGACAGCATCTACAGAGTGGAATAAAGACCTGATGCTTCAGGCCATGGCCCTTCATCAGTACAAAGCAGAGGCTTCTAAAGATAGGAATCAGGGATAAGAATGTGGTGTCTGAAAGAAGTGTTTCTGAGCCATCAAAGATACCATCAGTGATCAACAAAAGCATTCAACGACTGGAAAAATCAAGGAATGCACTTTGAACTGTGGTCTTGAGGGTAAAAGAGGTCACCTTAAGGCAACCTGGTGTTGAAAACTCAGAACAATTGAAAGAATTTTTCATGAAGGTCACAAAGGCAAAGTTTGATGTAATGTGAGTATTATTAACAGTAAGTTAATACTAATCGGGAAGCTGTTGGCAATAAGAGGCTGGTTCCAGGGTTGAGGGGTTTTACTCCTAGTATGCATCGTATATAGTTACTCCACCATGCCGCACGAGTCACCTGAAAGCCTCTGTGTTGTAAATATCACTTGCCATCCCCGACAAAGATGTTCTTTTGGCCGTGAAATTGTCGAGTGGTCCTTTTTTAAAGTAGATGTTACCACACTTGAAATTAGCTTTCAGTGTAATCTATTGCATGGTCTAAAAACATTGGCTTAACAGGTGTTTTTAATGCCACATTTAAATTTCAGTATGCAAATCACAAAGACGCAAGCAACTACTCTATGTGGGATTTCTGGGAACACCAGAACAAGTTCCAATGAAAGGAAGCTATTTTAAGGATGCCATAAATCACTAGACCTTTGGGACAAGGCAGCATTATTTGAAGACTGTAAAAAGTCACCTGTAAGCCATACTTACACAGTCAAAAAACATAAGGAGAGAGTCAAAGTGCCCTCACACAAAGAGAGCTTTAAACCCTCACAAAGAATAAAAAAACAAAAAAGTTGAGATAGATTCTCTGCATGGGCCAAAACATGAGGTGAAGTTAGACTCACTATTTCTCATCAATATGGATTTATGTTTGTTATTTGATTTGTCATTGATGGTTGCTAGGATATATTTTCCCCAGGTTTTTATCACTCTCCTTTTCATTCCCTCCAGAGTCAACTGGAACATTGGGTAATTAGATTAAAGACTTCTTGATTTCTGATGTTGTGCAGTCTGAACATTTCATAGTATAAGAAGAGCAATTTTTGTCTCCCAGAGGCAAATAAAAGTTCTCAATTACTTCAGCTAATATTCTTAAACTGACTGTCTTTTTGAAGAGCTGACTGGCATCACCTTCTCAGAGAGCTCAACTCAGTGTGTTGCTAATAGTCAAGATGCCAGTCCAGATGAAATATGAGCAAAAGCATCCCCAGTCACAGACAAATTATAAGTGGCATTTTTTCCTGCTAGGCCAACCATACAGTGAAAGAAGGTAGAAATTATAGTGTGATGCAAAAAAACTCTCTGTACAAAGGGAAGCAATTCTAATACTATCT
This sequence comes from Hypanus sabinus, assembly GCF_030144855.1. Taxonomy (NCBI): domain Eukaryota; kingdom Metazoa; phylum Chordata; class Chondrichthyes; order Myliobatiformes; family Dasyatidae; genus Hypanus; species Hypanus sabinus. The sequence goes on along the minus strand of NC_082715.1, from coordinate 98,190,947 downwards.
GGTTCCCCGGCATTAATAAGTTTAAACAGGGAGCAGTTTGTGCTTCTGTTGAATGTAACTGTAATGTTTTCCATCATGTACTATTCCATGGGAGGAAAAATCACGTGCCTATTTGTAAAAAGTAGCAGCTTCTAACATACCAAATCTATCCATCTGAATAGGTTAAAATAAATGTTGAAGAGAAAGGTGCTGTCTGCACTGATCTGTCTTTGCTACTTGGAAGGCAGCTAGAACAGCATTGAGCAAAACAGCTACTGGAATGTAACTTGTCTGAAATTGCTACATGACAGCATATTTAAGTCTTCCAAGAAAAAGATATTTTTCCAATTTTCTCTATTTTTTTCTTTTCTCACAACATACAATGATGCTATTGGGCCCATCGTACTTGTAAAACTCTCAGTTCTGCTCTCCTACAGTTTTTTCCTCTCTCAAATTCCAATTAATTCTCCCTTGAGTTTTCTGTCACCCACTCAATGCCATGTCTAATTTACACCTTGGGATGTAGAGACAACAATCTCAGGGAGAATATGCAAACTCTGCGCAGGCAGCAGCCAAGGTCAGTACCAAAACTGGAGCAATGCGCCAGCAATGCTAACAGCTGTGTCATTGTCCTACACCTTTTCTTAGAAATATACAAACAAACATCATGTTATGGTTAATAAAGCATAATCTGGAGACTTCCAAGGCATTAAGTATTTACAAACCAACTGGACTTGCTTGGATCGTTGCTGAAACTAACTCAAAGGTGAATAAACAACAGACAAGATATTATGAAAGAGATGGGCCTCGAGCTAAAATATTTTGTACACACCCAAACTGGGAACATTAGAGTAGTGCTAATACTTCTAGATCAGTAACTTACAGATATGAACTAATTATCTAGTATTGTCAATACCCATCACAGTGTTTGGGTAATTTAATTGAATGAATTGCAATAAAGCTAGAAGGAAAAAGTCCATAATCATGAAGCTGGTGATCATGAAAACCGTTAGATTGCTGTAAAAAAAAATTTGGTGCTCTAACATACTTCTGAGAAGGAAAATTATCATTCAGTTCATCAAGTTCATCAGCAGTTTGGTTTGGGTAATCAATATGTTACATAAGCAACATCACCTTCATCTCCTGAATGAGATAGACATATATGTATATATATATCTCATTCAACAAATTACAGAGCGAACAGAGGAGATTTACTAGAATGTTACCTGGGTTTCAGTACCTAAGTTACAGAGAAAGGCTGAACAAGTTAGGTCTTCATTCTTTGGAGTGTAGAAGGTTGATGGGAGACTTGATAGAGATATTTAAAATTATGAGGGGGATAGATAGAGTTGACATGGATAGGCTTTTTCCATTGAGAGTATGGGAGATTCAAACAAGAGGACATGAGTTGAGAGTTAAAAGGAAAAAGTTTAGGGGTAACACGAGGGGGAACTTCTTTACTCAGAGAGGGGTAGCTGTGTGGAATGAGCTTCCAGTAGAAGTGGTAGAGGCAGGTTTGATTTTGTCATTAAAAAAAAAATTGTATAGGTATATGGATAGGAAAGGAATGGAGGGTTATGGGCTGATTGCAGGTAGGTGGGACTAGGTGAGACTACACGTTTAGCACAGACTAGAAGGGCCGAGGTGGCCTGTTTCCATACTGTAATTGTTATATGATTATATGGTTTTATATATATATTTTTTTAGTTACATTTATATTGTGCCCTTACAAAAGAATAAAAATCTAAGGATGACAAAAAAGCCAAGAAAAAGTTGGATAACAGCAATGCGTAAACAAAAGGGTTAATAAGAATGGGAATAGACCTGAATAATAGATGTGAGTACTCTGGAAAAGGTAGCTGGAACAGTGTTCAACTGGGCATTATCACCCACTATAAAGAATTACGAAGTTTTCCTTTCCGACAAGCTTCAGTAAGCTTTAGATAGTACAGGACAAAACTGAGATCTATTTGAGAAAGCAAACACGAGGAAATCTGCAGACACTGGAAATTCAAGCAACACACACAAAATGCTGGTGGAACGCAGCAGGCCAGGCAGCATCTACAGGGAGAAGCCCTGTCGATGTCTTGGGCCGAGACCCTTCGTCAGGACTGACTTCTCCCTACAGATGCTGCCTGGCCTGCTGTGTTCCACCAGCATTTTGTGTCTACTTGAGAAAAACTGGGACCACACTACTGGAAGGTGTTGCAAAATTCAATAGCATGGATTTCTACGGTGTTATTAACCATGAGAGAAAATCACCAGCAAGTGATGGAGATGGTGATCAAAAGCAGAATCAGAGGGATTTTAAACAATCCCTTACTGATAGAACAAATTTGAAGGAATATGTCAGTAATTAAGACCTCAATGGCAAAAAATATGGTCACCTGAGGCAAGGCAAAGGGCGTTGAAATACCGTAGAAGCTGGAGTTAGAAAAGGAGAGTTGAGAGAAAGTTTATAGGATTGGAGTTAGTACAGAAATATGAGATGGATGTCAGTAATGGGAGGCATAAGGACTTGAATTGATTTGAATAAAAGAATGAGAATTTTAGGAGACGAGTTCAACTACTGAGCAGTGGAGCAGGCACGGGGCAGAATGACCTACTGTTGTACTTATATGTTGCGGCCTTAAGATACTCCACAAAAACACACAAGAAGCATGAGTGAGACTTGGCAATGTAGTCCCTTGAGATCACTCTGCCATTCAGTGAGATCATGGCTGATGTGGCCTTTGGCTTTAATACCACTTTTCAGGATGATCTCCCTAACTCTCAGTTCCCCAAAATTTCAAGCATCTATCTATCAGCCTTGAGTACACTTAAACAGTTTGGCATCTCATAATTTCTCCTCTCCTTTGTTTTAAATGGATGACCATTCATCCTGAAAACATGCCCCTATTTATAGATCCCCCACAGGGGAAACATCTTCTCAGCAAGCTCCTGTCAATTACTATTTTGCTTTAAAAAATCACCCCTCATTCATCTAAACCCTGGAGAGCACAGATCCAGTATATTAAATCTTTCCATGGAAGTCATGCATTTCATCCCAGAATTTAATTTGGTGTATCTTATCTACATTGCCTTGAAGGCAGATATGTTGTTCCTTAAAACGAAGAGCAAACCGTTCTCCAGGTGTGAAAATAGGGAGTTACAGGAAGACTTTTGTACTTCATTCTTCAAGTTCAGAATTATATTTGCTTTTAGAAAAAAGAAGAGTTATCTTTGTGGGTCAATAGATCTAAATCAGACATTCACTGAAATCAGAATTGGGTTTATTATCACTGATGCATGTTGTGAGATCTGTTGTTTTGCAGCAATGGTATAGCGCCAGACATAAAAATTGCTACAAGTAACAAAAAAGAAGAATGAGGTGCGAGTCTCATTGAACATTGAAAGGCTGGGCATGAAGAGGAAGCTCTGACCAGAGGGCACAGTTTCAGAATGGAAGGGTGGTCCTTTAGAACAAAGGAAATCTTATAGCCAGATGGTGGTGAATCTGTGCAATTCATTGCCCAGACTACCATGGAGGCCAAGTCATTAGGTATATTTAATGTAGAAGCTGATAAGTACTTCATTAGTCAGTGTGTCAAAGGTTACAGGGAAAAAGCATGAAAATGGAGTTGAAAGGAATAATAAATTTATATATTGATTTAGAAATTCAGTGCAGAACAGGCCCTTCTGGCCCAACGAGGCCACTACCCAGCAACCTACCTATTAAACCTTGTTTAATCACAATGACAAATTAATCGAACTGGTACATCTTTGGAATGTGGGAAGAAACTGGAGCACCTGGAGGAAACCTATGCATTCACGGGGAGCATCTACAAACTCCTTCAGGTGGTGCCAGAATTGAACTCCGAACTCCAATGCCCCAAACTGTAATAGAGTTGCTTTATCTGCTATGCTACTATGTCCTCCATGATGAAAATGATGAAACAGCAGAGCAGTTTTGATGGGCTGAATGGCCTAATTCCTACTCCGATGTCTTATGGTCTTTACAATAAACCATATAACCATATAACAATCACAGCATGGAAACAGGCCATCTCGGCCCTCCTAGTCCGTGCCGAACCCTTAATCTCACCTAGTCCCACCTACCCGCACTCAGCCCATAACCCTCCACTCCTTTCCTGTCCATATACCTATCCAATTTTACCTTAAATGACACAACTGAACTGGCCTCTACTACTTCTACAGGAAGCTCATTCCACACAGCTATCACTCTCTGAGTAAAGAAATACCCCCTCGTGCTTCCCTTAAACTTCTGCCCCCTAACTCTCAAATCATGTCCTCTCGTTTGAATCTCCCCTACTCTCAATGGAAACAGCCTATTCACGTCAACTCTATCTGTCCCTCTCAAAATTTTAAATACCTCGATCAAATCCCCCCTCAACCTTCTACGCTCCAATGAATAGAGACCTAACTTGTTCAACCTTTCTCTGTAACTTAAGTGCTGAAACCCAGGTAACATCCTAGTAAATTGTCTCTGCACTCTCTCTAACTTATTGATATCTTTCCTATAATTCGGTGACCAAAACTGTACACAATATTCCAAATTTGGCCTTACCAATGCCTTGTACAATTTTAACATTACATCCCAACTTCTGTACTCAATGCTTTGATTTATAAAGGCCAGCATTCCAAAAGCCTTCTTCACCACCCTATCTACATGAGACTCCACCTTCAGGGAACTATGCACTGTTATTACTAGATCTCTCTGTTCCACTGCATTCCTCAATGCCCTACCATTTACCCTGTATGTTCTATTTGGATTATTCCTGCCAAAATGTAGAACCTCACACTTCTCAGCATTAAACTCCATCTGCCAACGTTCAGCCCATTCTTCTAACTGGCATAAATCTCCCTGCAAGCTTTGAAAACCCACCTCATTATCCACATCACCTCCTACCTTAGTATCATCGGCATACTTACTAATCCAATTTACCACCCCATCATCCAGATCATTTATGTATATTACAAACAACATTGGGCCCAAAACAGATCCCTGAGGCACCCCGCTAGTCACCAGCCTCCATCCCGATAAACAATTATCCACCACTACTCTCTGGCATCTCCCATCTAGCCACTGTTGAATCCATTTTATTACTCCAGCATTAATACCTAATGACTGAACCTTCTTAACTAACCTTCCATGTGGAACTTTGTCAAAGGCTTTGCTGAAGTCCATATAGACTACATCCACTGCCTTACCCTCGTCAACATTCCTCGTAACTTCTTCAAAAAATTCAATAAGGTTTGTCAAACATGACCTTCCACGCACAAATCCATGCTGGCTACTCCTAATCAGATCCTGTCTATCCAGATAATTATTAATACTATCTCTAAGAATACTTTCCATTAATTTACCCACCACTGATGTCAAACTGACAATAAATGAATAGTGATAAAGAAGAATAATGGGGCAGTGTTTATGCACCATTCAGAAATCTGATGGCTGAGAGAAAAGATTGAGTACAGGTTTTCATGCTCTTGTATTTCCTCTCCAAATTAGTAACATGAAGAGGGCATGTCTCGGATGGTGAAGGTCTTTAATGATTGATGTTGCTTGAGGCACCTACTCTTGAAGAGATCCTCCAAGGTGAAGAGAGTTGTGTCTGTAATTGAAATGACTGTGTCTACAACCCGGTGCAACTTCTTGCAATACTGTGCAATGGAGGTTCATATCAGGCTGTGTTGCAACCAGTCAGAAGGCTCTTTATCATACATTTGTCGAACTTTTGTGACACACCAAATCTCCTCAAACTCCTAATGAAGTAGAGCTGCTGGTGTGCCCTTTTCATGATGGTATCAATGTTTTGCGCTCAGAATATATCTTCTCAGATGTTGGCACCCATTCCACCACTGGCCCTTCAATGATGACTAGTGTGTGCTCCCAAATTCTTCCTCTTGAAGACCTCACTCCTATATGCCCCCTCGTCACCACTGATACTTTACAAAAAACAGTAGGGTTTATCAATAAAGTTATAGATGCTGTTTGATCTATGGCAGGTCACACAGTCATGATTGCAGAGAGAGTAAAGAAATGGGCTAAGCACACATCCTTGAGGTAACATAGGAACATAGAAACATAGAAATCTACAGCACATTACAGGCCCTTTGGCCCACAATGTTGTGCCGACCATGTAACCAACTCTAGAAACTGCTTAGAACTTCCCTGTTGCATAGCCCCCTATTTTTCCAAATGCCACGTACCTATCTACGAGTCTCTTAAAAGTCCCTATTGTATCCGCCTCCACCACCATTGCTGGCAGTGCATTCTCTCTGTGTGAAAAACTTACCTCTGACATCCCGCTTGTACCTACTTCCAAACACCTTAAAACTACGCCCCCTCATGTTAGCCATTTCAGCCCTGGGAAAAAGCCTCTGACTATCCACACGATCAATGCTCCTCACCATCATATATGCCTCTATCAGGTGGGCTGGTGTTGACTGTCACAAAGGAGAAGGTGATAGTACTCATCTGCACTGACCATGGTCTCCCATTGCAGAAGCTGAGGATCCAGTTGCAGAGGGAGATATAAAGTTCCAAGCTTTGAAGCTTGTTGATTAATAGTGAAGGGATGGCAGTGTTGAATGCCATCAGTACCATAAAAATATTAGTACCGGGGTATTAGTTAAAAAAATCCCATAAAAGCTATCAGTATTAGTTGAATCCCACCCCAGAGAAATACACCTTTATCTGGTGGAGGTAAATGGGATTAAGAGATATCACAGTAGGGTCAGTGCTGTCAGACAGAGAATGGTAACTTTAGATTGTATCTTTGGGCAGAAAAGTGGTACAGTAATTAGTACTACCACCACACATCTCCCGCAACTAAGGATCAATCCCGATGTTGGGACTGTGTAGGGTTTGCTCATTCCCCCTGACCACATGGGTATCTCTGGACTCTCCAGTTTCCTCCGATGTCCCAAAAATGTGTTGATGACCTAACTGCCTATTAGATGTTGCCACTGGAAATTTGTGGGAGGCTGCTAGGTATTTGAGAGGGTTACAGAGAGGCATGGGACAATGGGACAAATGAGAATAGGCATGGACTCAGTGAGCCAAATGGCTTCTTTTTCTGGGTGTCTGATGTAAACTTTCAAACTGAAAGGTCGACAATTCCCTCTATTGCTGCTCAACCTGCTGAGTTTCTCCACAGATTTTTTGTTTCTCCAGATTCCAGCCTCTTACTTTTTGCTTTGTTGTATTTAGGTCACGCACTATGAAAATAGACAGATCGAAGCCAGGATACAGTATTTGTAGCTGTTAAAGCAAAGGATGGAACTGGAGTCATGGACTTGATGCTTAGATTGGCCAAGAGCAATAACCGAGACATAAGACATTCTGTCGATGCTGGAAATCTTGAGCAACACATATAAAATGTTGCAGGTACTCAGTAAGTCAGGTGGCATCTATAGAGGACATTAAACAATTGACATTTTGGGCTGAGACTCTTTATCAAGACTGGAAAAGAAGGGGGAAGAAGTCAGAATAAGAAGGCGGAAGGACGGCAAGGGATACAAGCTGGCAGATGATAGCTGAAAGCAAGTGAGGGAGAAGATCAGTAGGTGAGGGAGGGGGGATGAAGTGAGAAGCTAGAAGGTTATAGGTGGAAGAGCTAAAGGGCTGAAGATGAAGGAATCTGATGAGAGACGGTAGTGGATCAAGAAAGAAAGAAAAGAAGGAGGGACACCAGAAGGAGGTGATGGGGAGGTGAGGACAAGAGAAGGGGTGAGTGGGGGACCACAATGGTGAATGTAAAAGAGAGCGTGGTTAGCCTCCAAGCTGAAGGTGTGAAGACTGATTTCTCCCCTTTCTCCTTCCCTCTCCTATACAGAACATAGAACTGTACAGTGCAGTACAGGCCCTCTGGCCCACAATGTTGTTCCAACAGTTCAGCCTACTCCAAGATGAATCTAAACCCTCTCTCCCAAATAGTCCTCCATTTTACTTGGTGCCTCTCTGAGAGTCTCTTAAATGTTCCTAATGTACCTGCCCCTATCACCACCCTTGGCAGTGTGTTACACATTTCCATCAATCTGTATGTAAAAGACCTACCTCTGACATCCCCCATACTTTCCTCCAATTAGGCCCTCATATATTAGCAATTTCTGGGGAAAAGGCATTGGCTGCCCACTCTCATCAATGCCTTTTATCAACCTATATACCTCTATCAAGTTAACTCTCATCCTTCTTTGCTCCAAAGAAAAAGCCCTAGTTTGCTCAACTTTTCCTATAACGAGATAAGCAGAAAGGCCCTCCTGAACAGTCTCGACCCGAGACATTAATTGTTTCCCATAGATGTTGCCTGGCCTGCTGAGTTTCTCTACCATTTTGTGTGTGTTGCAATACTCAATTTATCATCTCTGGTATGTGAATGTGCTGCTTAATTTAGTGACCCACCAGGAATGTGCACAAACTAGGGCAAAGATATGGCATCAGCTTGAATATGAATGATGGAAGAAGGTGCATGGTAAAAGTCACACCAATCACTGCACACAGCTCTGAAAGAATCATCTCCTAGAAGTTGGCATGGTCGGAATGCCTCCCTCTTTAACATGAGAATTCTATGGCCATTACGTTCTCTTAAATGGCCACAACTACTTAGTCCAAGTCACTGAGCTAAAATTTCAGATAGTTCAGTGTGCAGCATTCAGGAAGCTAGAAATGGACGCTCGGTGCAATTGCCTTTAGGTACCAGAGGTATGCTTTATTGTAAACTTGCATGTGGCATCAGCTTGATTGTACCTATGCCATCTTTGTGGTTGTAATTTTTGGAGACTTGATCTCCCTAACTAACCACGCACGTAAAATTATAACGTGCAGATTATGACATTAAAGTCATAGAATTTAGGTCATCATTGTATGTGATCAGCATTAGATCTGCACGATGTGAGTCATCCAACCTGTTCTATTCATTGATTCACAATTTGTACATTTAATTTTCCTTTCTGACAACTTCATATTTAATTCACTTCTAACAACAAAAGCATGTGACAATAAATTCCAAAAATAAAGTCATGATTTTGCACCCTGCCTGTTTAGTCAGCTGAAGCATCAAATGCTATAAAACAAACATTTAAAGGTCCAGCATTACTTCTTTGTTTTTCCATTTTGTATTTTCAGGTAGACAGCCAGGCACTTCATCTGAGCTCTTCACTTACACACTCATGATTAGTGTTTGTTAATAATGCATTAAAATCTTTCTGCTCCTTCATTGCCTTAAAATCATACTAATTGCTAATGTGCTTTCCATATCCATCACTTTTTTATAGGTTAAATGTTACTTAGACCTATTCATTTTGCTGTTCTAAAAGCAGTAAGATAATAAGTCATAAGGAGAAGAATTAGACCATTTGGCCCATTGAGTTTGCTCTGCTGTTCTATCTTGACTGATTTATTTCCTTTCTCAACCCCATTCTCCTTCTTCATCCTATAACCTTTAACGCCTTTCCTAATCAAAAGCCTATCAAACTCTGCTTTAAATGTACCCAATGACTTAACCTCCACAGCTGTCTATTGCAATAAAATCTACAAATTCACTACCATCTAGCTAACAATGATAGAGGCATCCTATCTTAACAGTGATAGAGTTCCTCTTGTCCTTACCTACCACCCCATGAGCCTGTGCATTCAACTCTTCATTCTCCACAACTTCTGCCATCTTGAAAGGGATCCTTTCACCAAACATATCTTTACCTCTCCAACAACCCCATAATTTTGCAGGGATTGCTCCCTCCACAATTCCTTTCTTCATTCTTCCCTTTCCCCGAATCTCCCTCTTGGCACTTATCCCTGCAAGCAGACGAAGTGTTACACCTACCCATTCACCTCCTCTCTCCCTCACCTCCATCCAGGGCCCCAAAAAGTCCTCCAAGTGAGGCAGCACGTCACTTGCGAATCTGCTGGGATCATCTATTGTGTCCAGTGCTCCTGATGCGACCTTCTCTACACTGGTGAGACCCATCGTAAATTGGGTGATTCTTCGTAGAGCATGTCTGCGAATCTTACCAGTGGCTAAATATTTTAATTCCAATTCCTATTCCGACATGTTGGTCTGTGGCCCTCTCTTGTGCCACAATGAGGCCACCTTCAAGGTGGGGTAGTAACACCTATATTCCATCTGAATAGCCTCCAACCAGATTGCATGAATATTGATTTCCCTTCCAGTTAAAAAAACTCCCTCTCCCATCCCCCTTCTGTTCCTCAATCTGTCCTCTTACCTCTTCTCACCTGCTTCACAGCGCCAGCAATCACCAATGGGGGTTCAATTGTCTGCATGTCAGGTACAGAGGCGAGGGTCGGCTGATTTTGCTCACACTCCCATAAATGTTTATTCCTTTCTCCGTAGCATTGAGGCTGTGAACTGATCAGGCTGCTGTGCATCTCTGCCACACTGGTATGATGTACTGGGCACCAAGGCTTGGGCCTTGTCCAGCTGCTTCGGGACTCAGTCTGGTTTGGGATGCTGTTGAATTGTTTCTATTGTTTGCATGATGTGTATTTTCTCTCTTTTTTAAAAACTGTTGTTCGTATTTCTTGCTTTGTAGCTGCCTGTTAAGCACCCAAATTTCAAGGTGTACGATTTATACATTCTTTGATAATAAGCATGCTGAATTGCCGCCATTGTCTATAAGGAGTTCTTATATTCTCTCTCTGACCACGTGGTTTTCCTCTGGGTGCTCTGATTTTCTCTCACGTTCCAAAGACATCCGATTAGGGTTAGTGAGTTGTGGGCACACTATGATGGCATTGGAAGCATAGCAACCACACTTGCAGACAACTGCCAATCCAATCCTTGGTCGTTGAAGCAAAATGATACATTTCAATGTATGTTTTGTTGTACATGTAACAAATAAAGCTAATCTTTATTTTTATCCTCTTTTTAATTTATTTTATAAAATATATTGCCTGCTCATTTCAGGAGCAATATTTTTAGACACACTCAGGCCATATCCATTGTGTCAGAATTCTGGAAAACAAGAAGAAAATTCATTTCAACATCTTTGATTAAAGACCTTTCCTTCAATATCTATCCACTTGGTCACCAGACGAAGACATCAGGATTGTAGAAGATAACTTTTGCAAACAAAACTTTTTAAAGACAGCAAAATCAATCTGCTGGAGGAACTCAATGGATTGAGCTTTATCTGTGGGGGGGGGGGGGAGGAAACTGTTTATCTTTTGTGTCAAGAACCTGCATCAGGACTAACCTTGGAGAGAGAGCTAGGGAACAATTTCTATAGTCAACTCTGACTGACGGTGGCCCTCACCTCACCTCACACTACTGAATTTTCAAAATGTCTTTGCTATCTTATACATGTCTTGCGCTGTGCGTGACTGTTGTAGGCCACTTTGTTTGGCTGTATTCATGGTTGAATGACAATTAATCTTGAATTGTGAAATGTGAGAAGAGCATTGCTAGGTATGCGAAAAGTAAATCCTCACACTGTACACGTACATTCAGGTAACTCCTCTGGCAGAGGAAAATACTGCTGCATTTAGAGTCTAAAACACAGTACACAGGAGACTTGCATGCATTAAGAAGCATTGAATCAATTTCCACAGGGTGGTGCTTCTACTGACTACTAAACTTGTGATCTGTGGGAAACAGAAGCACATCTGGGGAGGGCTTGGCAATGGAATGGGCAGCAGGGTGAAGGCTCAGGAAGAGAACAAGAAAATTGCCAAGTTATTTTTGAAATGTAAACAAAGATTAGAAAACAAACATTAAAAAGATGTTATCTTTTTTAATGGTGCTTCCTATTTACAAAGAATTCAGTGAAGAGGGTGGATAAGCTACAAGTGCTGAAAGACATGTTGCGGTATAAAGCTTAACTGAAACTTGGCCTTAAGACAGGTCCAGTTTCATGATTTAGCATTTATTTATTTATGATACTGAGATGAAAATAAAAAAGGAGACAGTGTAACAGTATTGTTTAAGGAAGTAATCACTGCTGTGATGTATTGGAATCATCATTAAATGATGAATGCTTTGAACTAATGAACAAAAAATAATAATCATACTTTTTAGGAGTGTCCCATAGAATTCCAAACAGCTAGAGGCTGAAGTGCAAACAGAAGGGCTGATTTCTCCAAACATAAAAGCACCCACGCAATAAAAGTTTGACTTTTCATTTAACAGGGATACAGTCAGTATATAACACACAGAAGGCACAGTATTCCAAGGTTCTATTCAGGAAGATATCTTTAGTCAAAACTTTGCAACAAGGCTCACGGAGACACAGGCAGAAACACACAAAATGGATACAGGGCAACAGGAGGAAATCTGCAGATGCTGGAAATTCAAACAGCAACACACACAAAATGCTGGTGAAACACAGCAGGCCAGGCAGCATCTATAGGGAGAAGCACTGTTGACGTTTCGGGCCGAGACCCTTCATCAGGAATGGATACAGAGTACACTAACTGCAGACCAGCTATCAAAAACACCAGCAATAAACCCCCATTGCCAGTATCCGGTTGGATTCATTCCTTACCTTGGTGATTCAGGTGGTGACAGGACTCACCTCCACCACTCCTTCAGACAATGTCTTGCAGACTTCAAAACTATTTTTCCCCAAGTCCCCTCTGTTGGTCCAGCTCTTACCTTGAACCCCAAGTTTCCTGTTTATAGACTCCATTCCTAAGGGGAAATGTTTACTACATCTGCTCACCTCAGAATTATGTATACTTTGGTCATGCCACCCTTCCGCATTTTCCCCTCCCAAGCAAACAAATTTTGCTTGTTCAGCTTCTCCTCATAATTGAAACACTCCAGCCAAGGCAATAACCTAGTGCATCTCCAACCTCCCCAGTGCAATCAGGTACTTCCAGTGATGTGAGACACACACAACATGCTGAAGGAACTCAGCAGGTCAGGCAGCGTCTATGGAGAGGAATCAGCAGTCGATATTTCGCCCAAAACCGTTCACCATTCATTGGACTAAAAAGGCAGACAGCAGAAGAAGATGGGGAGGGGGGAGGGGAATACAAAACTGGCAGGTAATAGATGAGACAAAGTGAGGGGGAAGGAAGGTGGGTGGGTGGTGGGGGATTGATGAATTAGGCAGCTGGGCGGGGATTGGTGGAAGAAGGGCTGAAGAAAAAGGAATCTAATAGGAGAGGATAGTGGACCATGGGGAAAAAAGGAAGGAAGAGGGGAACGAGAGGGAGGTGACGGGCAGGCGAGTCGATGATAAGGGGTGAGAAGGTGTAATCTGAATGAGGAATGGAATCAATAGATGGGGTGGGGAGAAGTACCACAAGTTAGAGATATCAGTGTTTGGACCATCAGTTTGGAGGCCAGGCAGGTGGAACACTCCCAGTGGTGTGTTTACTAGGACTGCGTTCTGTACTTCCACTGCAGCTTGACTAATATTCTAAATGTTTTATATAGTTTTGCCATAATTGCTAGAATTCGTTGTTCCAGAGGGCAATGAAGGCAGATGTATTGCAGATATTTAAAGAGGAAATAGATACACTTTTGTAAGATCAGGCAGTTGAGTGCTATGGGGAAAAGGTTTTAAAAAAAGACAAAACCTGGGGCAAATCAGATCAGCCATGATCAAAACAAGCAAGTTTGAGGGGCAAAGTGACTTATTCCAGTTCCTATTCCCTTATGTTGTCCCTGATATTACATTATGTGTCTCTGTTAACGAGCCAGTATTCCATGTGACCTCTCAAGCAATGTATCAGTCTGGGGTGCTGCCTTTCTGGGATCATCGGGCATCGACGCCAAGGTCGCTCTGTCCTTTAAAGGAGTGGGACGGGGTGGGGGGTGGGCAGAGGCATTCCTAATTTAAAGTTTAGAAGTAAGATAAACAGATGTTAGGAGTAACAGCAGGAAAGCACTTTTGTAAGAGTGATTATAATTCAAATAATTTGAGCATTGTTATGGAAAAAGGAAAAGATGAAGTAAAATTATGGTTTCCAAGCAGGAGTAGTTAGTTGCTGCCTGTTACACTGCTGATGTTAGGGCAGCAAATGAAGGTCATCCATTTCGGTCTGTTCATAGTCGAACACAGATATAGAAAGATTCTTCATAGCTGTTTCCGATAACATTATTTTTTACCAGTCAGGGCTGTTAGCTCTGAACTGAACCCCCAAACCTGGGAGGAATGTGGACCACTCTTAGTTTGGCCTTTACCTTTTGACCTCTTTGGTATGGATGACCATACTAAGAGCCAAAGCACAAGAACCCGATCTCAGGGTCATTGAGGCATGCAAGCCTCCAAACCGTACAACAAGGCTGTGGTCCTTGTGGAGATAAGCAGATGTAAGTCTACTTTTACTAACCTGAGAAATAAACTGGAAGAAGGGAACTGGGAATATTACATTGGAGATAAGTCAGTCTTGGACAATGAAAGTTATTTAAAGTTGGAGAATTAGGTATTAAATTTAGAAAGCTGCAATATGCCAAAACAAAAGAAGATCTGTAATGCTGGGCCTTGTTATAAATGCCTTTCCAGATGAAGTGCAATTCGTTTGCACCTCTCCGTTCTAGTGGTCATAAGGTGGCCTCCTCTGCTGCAGAAGCAAAATTGGGTGATCACTTTGTGGATCACATGCATTCAACGCAAGAACAGTCCTGAGCTTTCTGTTGTGTGCCACTTTGATTCTCTAGCCAACTCCCACCACCCCCACTTTTGAAACAATACCAATGCATGCTGAACTCCACCATGGACGGTCCCAAGCCTGGCAGTGAAAGGAGGAGGGCGTGACATGGGGATACTAACTTCAGGGCTATAGAAAACTCAGTGCTAATAGAAACACCAACAGAAGCTCCAAGGAACTTATTCCTGAGAGAGGACTCTGGCAAGTGTGACCAGATATCCCATAACTCTGCTTCCAGTTGGGGCTACATTCAGCCCTATTGGTTCAAAGAAAACACTTTCAATTTTTTCAAGCTTTCCTAAGTGACAGTTTTCCAGAAATGAAGAAAAGGAAATGCTGGGAACAGTCATCTATGGAAAGAAAAACAGAGTTAATGTTTTGAGTCTGTAAAACCTTCATCAGGACTGGGAGGGAGAATACAGCTTTGTTTTATATTGCACTAAAGACTGGGGTGCAATGGGTAGAATAATGATAATACAGCAAGGACCTGTGTTCCTTGGAAGAGAGGGCTAATCAGTGGGGCATCAATCTAGAGCAGAATGATTATGATTATGATTAGGATAGAAATGTTATGGGTTGAGAGGGATAATTAATTAGCCATGATGGAATAGCAAAGCAGACTTGAAGAGATTAATAGTCTTATTTCTGCTTTTGCGTCCTACGGTATTATGATCAGAGGGAAAATTGCATGGTAGGGGTTTGGAAGTAACTGCCTATCAGAGTGGTAGAGCAAAAGTTCTCACTAAATTTACATAAACTGTGTTACGTACCCGTGACCCGTGACAGTGGTGTACTGTTCACATGACAGGTGTTGAAGCTATACTGGACTTGAGGTAATGGTCTTGTGATGGTGGAGTGACGTCTTTTTCCCGCCAGTAGAGGTCATGTGACCATTTTTTTTTTACAGGGTATAAAAGGAGGACCCCTTCCTGTGAGGAGGGGCAGTTCGTGGCTGGATTTGTCATGTTGACTTCATGCCACTGCATGATTTAATGTTATGACGCAGTTTAGTTGAAAGATGGAGTTTTATTTAATGCCTAAAGTTTAAAAGGTCATTGCCAGCAGTTTCTTTATAATACTGCTAGTTAAAAAATCAGCGAAGAGTGAAGATTGGAGTTCGGGAGTTAAAAGATCGAGGAAAGTCGATTTTGTTGGTGAAACAGGTTCGACCTTGTTTGATCCTCATTCGGAAGGAATTCGTTGACTGTTCTCATGTTAATCCCTGTGAATAACAGAAAGGATTGGGAACAGTTTTGTAAAGGAAAGGTCAGTGCCTTTAAGCCATTTCATTTTTCATCTTTGTAAATTCTTTGTGGGAAAAGTAGTTCGACTGGGAATCGCAGCAACATGACGTGAAAGAGAATTTAAATCATCTTAAGAAGTTTCTCCCTTAACTGGACTGTGAGCATTTTGAACTTTTGCAATACCAGCTTGAAGAACTGTTTTTGCAACATCGCTTTAAGAACTGTTTAAGCTTCATTGCTTTAAGAACTGTTTAAGCTTCATTGCTTTAAGAACTGTTTAAGCTGCCGCACAGCAGCTGACTTCCGGTTACGTTAATGGTTTGTTTGTTTACTTTTGGGGGTTTGTTTTTCAGTGTTTAATAAACGTTTTATTTGTTATAAAAATCCCTGCCTCACTCATATATTTATTGTTACTGAATCCGTAACAACAGCATGTAAATGTATACCTGAAAAGCAATGATCAGCAGGGCTACATGTCTAGTAACTCAAACACATTAAGAACACATCAGTATTTTGAGTGATGAACAATAGGCAGGAAACAGACAGTTTAAAGAAGATGCAGTTGCCTTGCATAAATGGCAGAAGAAGTTAACCACACTGCAAACTGTCTATCTTCTTGCTCTCTCTCTCTTGGCACATTAGTGCAAGAGTTTGAAGTTCCTGGTTTCACTGGTTTCATCAGTCACCTGATAATCCATGAAAATGGAAGCAAGTCAAGTGAGCATTAGAGGCTGTCCAAGAAGGACTTTGACCAGGAAGATGAATTTGGGCTGAGAAAGACTGACACCATGGGCAGAAAAGCCTTCGATGCAAAATTTCTGATTCTCTGAGGCCTAACCAATGAATAAAATGTGTGTGTCTGTTGAAGACCTTTAAGACCTCAAACAGTTTTATGTTTTACAACAGTTTTCAGATAATGCCTGCATGGAAAGAGAAATATCCAGCTGAAATTTAGGAAATACAGATAAATATGCTTGGTAACCCATTTTATATACAATAAACTAATCCAACATTCAAGAGTTGATCATTTCCATACTGCTGATTGTGAAACATTGCTTTTAGAACAATAGAACACTACAGCACAGAAAACAGGCCATTTGGCCCTTCTAGTGAGTGCCAAAACTTTATTCCGCTAGTCCCATTGACCTGCACTCAGTCCATAACCCTCCACACCTCTCCAGACCTTTATAATCAGAATCAGAATCAGGTTTAATATCACTGGCATGGATCAAGAAATATGTTGTTTTGCAGGAGCAGTACATTGCAATACATAATAAAAAGCTACATATTATATTAAGATATACAGTAATTAAATCAGTAGTTCAAAGGGAGAAAAAGAAAGAAAAAAAAATAGTGAGGTAGTGTACATGGGTCCATTGACCATTCAGAAATCTGATGGTGATGGGGAAGAAGCTGTTCCTAAAAAGTTAAACATGTGCCTTCAGGCTCCTGTACCTTTTCCCTGAGGATAGCAATGAGAAGAGGACATGTCCTGGGTAATGGGGGTCCTTAATAATGGAAGTCACTTTTTTGAGGCATTGCTTTTTGAAGATGTCATCAATGCTGGTTGGCCTAGTGCTTGTGGTGGTGCTAGCAATATTCTGCAGATTTTTCCAATCCTGTTCAGTAGCCCCTCCATACCAGATGATGATCCAACCAATTGTAATGCTCTTCAAGGTACATCTGTAAAAATATGCCAATACATATCATCTTCTCAAATTCCTAATGAAATATCTCCACTGTCATGCCTTCTTTGCACTTACTTCAATGTGTTAGGCCCAGGATAGATCTTCAGAGATGTTGACACCCAGGAACTTGAAATTGCTCACTCTTTCACTTCTGATCACACAATGGAGTGGGGAGTGTTCCTTTGACTTCCCCCTCATGAAGTCCACAATCAATCCCGTGATCTTACTGATGTTTATTGCAAGGTTATTATTTCAACACCACTCAACCAGCTAACCTATCTCACTCCTGTACACATCCTGGTCACCATCTGAAATTCTGACAATAGATGTATCACAGATAGCATTTAAGTTGAATCTAGGCACACAGTCGTCGATGTAGAGCAATAGGTTAAGCTTGCATCCTTGAAGAATGCCAGTGTTGATTGTCAACAAGGAGGAGATGCTATTTCCAATCCACACAGTCTGGTCTCCCCATGAGGACGTTATGGATTCAGTTGCAGAGGGAGGCACAGAGCCCCAGGTTTTGAAGCTTGTTGATTAGAACTGAGCATGTGATGGTGTTGAACAGTGAGTTGTAATCAATAAAAAAACAGCCTAATGGAGGTATTATTTTTATCAAGGTGATCCAAGGCCAAGTGAGGCTGCATCCATTGCAGACCTGTTATGGTGATAAGCAAATTGAATTGGCTGCTGTGGCAAAGTTCATAAATTATCTACCAGCTGTGAAGCATTCTGAAATAGATTCAACATGAGGACAATTTGTTTCTTCATGTGTTTTCCTTTCTCCTCATTCCTAGCCCTCAATTTCAAGGTGGTGACAAGAGGGCGTACAGGAGTGAGATATGCCAACTAGTGGAATGGTGCCACAGCAACAACTTGGCACTCAATGTCAGTAAGGCAAAAGAGCTGATTGTGGACTTCAGGAAGGGCAAGACGAAGGAACACATACCAATCCTCATAGAGCAATCAGAAGTGGAGGGAGTGAGCAGATCAAGATCTCTGAGGATCTAACCTGGTCCCAACACATTGATGTAGACATAAACAAGGCAAGACAGCAGCTATACTTTATTAGGAGTTTGAAGTGATTTGGCATGTCAACAAATACACTCGAAAAGTTCAGTAATTGTACTGTGGAGAGCATTCTGACAGGCTGCATCACTGGCTGGTATGGAGGGGCTACTGCACAGGATCGAAAGAAGCTGCAGAAGGTTGTAAATCTAGTCAGGTCCACCTTGGGCATTAGCCTACAAAGTAGCCAGGACATCTTCAGGGAGCAGTGTCTCAGAAAGGCAGCGTCCATTATTAAAGACCTTCAGCACCCAGGGCATGCCCTTTTCTCACTGTTACCATCAGGTGGGAGGTACAGAAACCTGACAGCACACACTCAGTGACTCAGGAACAGCTTCTTCCCCTCTACCATTATGCTTTGGACACTACCTCACTTTCTTAATATACTGTATTTCTGTGTTTGCACATTTTTTAATAATCTATTCAATATGTGTAATTTACTTGTTGATTTATTATTATGTTTTATTTTATTTATTAGTTCTATTTCTTTCTGTCTCTGCTAGATTATGTATTGCATTGAACTGCTGCTGCTAAGTTAACAAATTTCACGTCACATGCCGGTGATAATAAACCTGATTCTGATTCTGCTTCTCAGAGTAAGGAGGTAGCACCAGCTCTGCTAATGGAGCTTTGCATCTCAGTGGGTGCCCTTTTCCTTGCCAGCCTTATTAATTCACTCACCAATCCCACACCCTGTCTGTCTTTAGCATCCTCCACTGCCAGCTTAAGGTTAAATGTAAATCAATAGCCACAGTCTTTTACAAATGTGCAGTCAAGAGCATCATATTTCATTTACTTCCAGGGTGACTTCGGGGAAACCTCAGTCCGGCACAGCTCGATGGATTAGATATTCTTGTTTCAGCATGCTATAATTGAGAATCACAAGTACATCCAACATCTGTACAGTTAATGAAGATATTTTAATGTGATAGAACAATCTATCGCATCTTAAAACCGATGAAAACAATGCCAATTGTAGCCATATTTCTCTTCAGAATTTTGGAAGGAAACATGGCCTCTAGTCCTGGCTACAAGCGCATTTTTTAAAAAAGGGGTTTTTGACTCCCACTATCAACTATATTACTAACAAACATACAGTCTCTAGTAAATAAAATTGACAATCTCAGAGCTAGGTTGCTGTATCTCCTACTTGCTGATGATCAACACTGGCACACCTCAGGGGCTCTACTCTCTCTATACCCATGACAGTGTGGCTAGGCATAGCTCAAATACCATCTGTAAATTTGCTGATGATACAGCTATTGTGGGTAGAATCTCAAATAGAGACGAGAGGCTGCACAAGAGAGAGATAAACTGGCTAGATGAGTGTATCACAGCAACAACCTTGCACTCAACGTCAGTAAGATCAAAGACCTGATTGTGGACTTCAGGAAGGATAAGGCAATGTAGCACACAATCCTCATAGAGGGATAAGAAGTGGAAAGAGTGAGTAATTTCAAGTTCCTGTGTGTCAAGATCTCTGAGGACCTAACCTGGTCCCATCATGTCAATGTAGCTATAAAGAAGGCAAGACAGCAGCTATATTTCATTAGGAGTTTGAGGAGATTTGGTTTGACACCAAAACAAACTTGAAAATGTACCACGGAGAGCATTCTGACAGGCTGCATCACTGTCTTGTACAGGTAGGGGCTATTGCATGGATCGAATGAAACTACAGAAAGTTGTAAAATCAGTCAGCTCCATCTTGGGTACTAGCCTCCATACTATCCAAAACATCTTCAAGGAGTGGTGCCTCAGAAAGGCAACATCCATTACTAAAGACCCCCATCACCCAGGGCATGCCCTCTTCTCATTGTTACATCTGATTCAGTCAGATTTAATATCACCAGCATATATTGTGGAATTTGTTAACTTTATGACAACAGTATGATAAAATACATGATAAATAAATATAGAGAAAAAACTGAATCACATTAAGTATACATATGATTATTCAATAGTTAAGTTAAAATAAGTAGTGCAAATAACAGAAATGAAAAAGTAGTGAGGTAGTGTGCATGGGTCTGATGCCCATCCAGAAATCGATGGCAGAGAGGAAGAAGCTGTTCCTGAATCACTGAGTGTGTGCCTTCAGGCTTCTGTCCTTCTATCCCAGCAGTAACAGTGTGAAGAGGGCATGTCATGGGTGGTGGGGATCCTTAATGATGGACACCATCTTCCTATGGTACCAGTCCTTGAAGATGTCTTGGATGCTACGGAGGTTAGTACCCTTGATGGAGCTGACTAATTTTACAAGTTTCTGCAACTCATTTCAATTTTGTGCAGTAGCACCCCCACCCACCCCTCCCATACCAGATGGTGATGTAGCAAGTCAGAATGATTTCCACAGAACATTTGTAGAAGTGTTCGAGTGTTTTAGTTGACAAATCAAGTCTCAATAAACTCCTCAAATATAGCCTCCGTCTTGTCTTCTTTATAGCCGCATCACTACATTGCATCCAGGTTAGGTACATCCTCAGAGACACCCAGAAACCTGAAATTACTCACTCTTTTCTGATTCCTCTATGAAAATTGGTTTGTGTTCCCTTACCTTACCCTTCCTGAAGTCCACAATCAGCTCTTCAGTCTTGCTGACGTTGAGTGCAAGGATGTTGCTGCAACACTACTCAACTAACTGGTATATCTCACTCCTGTACACCATTTCATCATCTGAAATTCTGCCAACGATGGTTGTACCATCAGCAAATGTGTAAATGCTGTTTGAACTATGCCTAACCACATAGTCATGTGTGTAGAGAAAGTAGAGCAGTGGGCTAAACACACATCCCTGTGGAGTGCCAATATTGTCAGCGAGGTGGAGATCTTATTTACAATTTGCAGAGATTGTGGTCTTCCAGTTAAGAAGTCAAGTTGCAGAAGGAGGTACAATTGCCCAGGATCTGTGGCTTTTCGATCAGGACTGTAGGAATTAGGGTGTTCAAAGCTGAGCTGCAGTCAGTAAAAAGCATCGTGACATAGGTACTTGCATTGTCCAAGTGATCCAAGGCCTCAAGGAGAACCTTTGAGGTTGCATCTGCTGTAGACCTATTGCAGCAGATTGGCAAATTGCCATGGGTTCAGGTCCTTCCTGAGACAAGTGTTGATTCTAGCCTTGACCAACCTCCCAAAGCATTTCATCACTGTAGATATGAGTGCTACTGGACAATAGTCATTGAAGCAGCTCGCCTTGCTCTTCTTAGGCACTGGTATAACTGTTGCTCTTTTGAAGCAAGTGGAAACTTCGAACCAAAGCAGTGGGAGATTGAAAATGTCTTTGAATAATGCCTCTTCCCCAGGGCACCACTGCTCAATACAAGAGGGCATGGCTTTAAGGTAAGGGGAAGGAAGTTCAGGGGGAATCTGCCTGAGTCAGTGGTGGAGGCAGATACACTATTGAAATTTAAGAAACTACTAGACAGGTATATGGAGGAATTTAAGGTGGGGGGGGGGGGTTATATGGGAGGCAAGGTTTGAGGGTCAGCACAACATCGTGGGCCGAAGGGCCTGTAATGTGCTGTACTATTCTATGTTCTATGTTCTAATACTCCCACCAGTTGGTTGACGCAGGTACACAAGCCAGAAGGCACACTCTTAGCGATTCAGGAACAGCTTCTTCCCCTCTGCCATCCAATTCCTAAATGAACATTAAACCCATGAAAATTACCTCAATTTATTATATTATTTTTTGTTTTTGCAAGATTTTTAATTTAACTCTTTAATATACATATATGACTGTAACTGACATTTATTGTTTTTCTATATTATCATGTATTGTAATGTACTATGACCACAAAGTTAACAAATTTCACAACATATGCTGGTGATATTAAACCTGATTCTGATTCTAAAAAGGTTTGACACCACTGTGGCAGACAAAAGGACTCCACAATGGGGCGTTAAAACTTCCCAATACATCATCGCCCTAGCCTACCCACTATCAGGGATATATGTACAGAAACTGCCTGAAAGCTGCCAGCAGTATCAGGAAAGATCCCATCCACCCTGTTCATGGATGATTTGTCCCACTCCCAGCAGTGAAGAGGCCATGCAGCATCCACGCCAGGATGACCCAACTCTAAAATAGTTATTTCCCCCAAGCATCCAGCCCACTACATTTCCCACTGCCACTACTTTATCATTTCCTGTCAGAGTCACCTTATGTACAGGTAGTCCTGTACAGGTATCTAGCATCACTTTATGGACATAATATCAATCTATATGTATCAGTTATCTTATGTATTTATATTTTATTATTCTCTTTATGCTTGTCATGTACTTTTATGCTGCATTGGATCCAGAGTAACAATCATTTTGTTCTCTTTTATACTTGTGTACTGATTAATGTCAATAAACAACCTTGAACCTTGAATCCAGAAGTGAGAGGAATAGCACTTCATACTCCACTGGATTAAGCTCCAATGTGACAGACCGGAAACTGAATTCTGCAACTTCCATTCACTGCACTGTTCCCCATCTGTCCCTTTCCTCTCCCATCCTGATCCTTCTGACCCCCATCACTATATCTCTTTCCTCCTCTCCACCTTCTACATCTGCCCATTGCCCACACCCTCCTTTTTCACTTCTCTTTCATTCCATATTCCAACCATCTCTCCTATTAAATACCATCATCTTCATCTCTTTGTCTTCTATCACCACGCAGCTTCCGGCACTATTCTCACTCTCCTCCCCACATCTGCCTATCACCACTCCTCACTGAGATCCACGAATCACCTGCCAGGTCTTGCTCCACATCTTCCCTCCACATTTTTATGCCGGCTGTCTTCACTCTACCTTTCAGTCCTGATGAAGGGTCTCAACCCAAAATATCAACTGTACATTTCCTTTCATAGATGCTATCTGTCCTACAGAATTTGTTCATTTTTAACGTATTCCCTCTGCAGTAGTGTTGTTAAATTCTGATTATCTAATACAGGTGCAGGAAATGTTCTGACATCTTTATGTTAAGAGAGCCTTGATGACAGCTTTCAAAATTTAGGCATGGAAAGAACTGGCAGTGGATTTGTGGTGCAGGAGGCGTTAGAGAGAAAGCAGAGAGTGGAACGCACGTAATACAACTTCAAAGAATTTGGATGAATTAGAGTTAATTAAAGGACAGAATGAAAGCAATTATGTCAATAGTAATTAATGCACTCAGTAATGGATATTTTGGCAATGGCTTTGCCACATTGGCTGAGGATCTGGCACAGCAGCCACATCTCTTGAACATCTCTCTTCTCATTACTACATCAGGCAGAATGTACAGGAGTGTCGTAGGGGAAAGTACAGTGAGGGCAAATAATTAGCAAGTAGGGATGTGGATTGGACGAGTTGGTAACAGGGAAGCGCACACAAAAGTAAAGACATGAGATGCAGCAGCAACAATAGCCAAGTTTCCAGACCTACACTTATTGTGTTATTGCATGCAGTCACTCACAACCTCAACACCGATGACTGTCTTGAAAACACAAACCGGAACGTCCAACCATCAATGAATTTGTGAGATCTGTGACTGGCTACATCGAGAACAGCATTGAAGACGTCACTGTTCTTAAACAGTGGGGCAAATGTGGGGCAAATCAGAATCCATGGTTGACTGCAGAGGTCCGGGTACAGCTGAGAGATTGGGATAATGCCTTCATCTTGAGGGACGAGACGACTGAATGTTGTTTATGCTCGGTTTGATACACAGAATGATGTTCCGGTGAAGAAGGCCCTCTTTCCTTCAAGGAGCAGACACTCTGTCTGGTCACAGCTGATGTCAGGAAGACCCTAGCCAGGATCAATTCACGTCAAGCTGCAGTGCTTGATAACATACCTGGTCAGGTGCTGAGGGATTGTTCAGCCTAGTTAACAAAAGTTGTAACAGACATCTTTAATGTCTCTCTGGAACAGTCCATTGTTCCCATAGGCTTCAAGGTGGCCACTACCTTTCCAGGGCCCGAGAGGAAGGCAGTAATCTACCTCAGTGACTACCATCCAGCGGCACTGACCCCAACAGTAATGAAATGTGTAGAACAGCTGGTTATGGATGGCATCAAATCCCATTTTTCTTCTACATTGGACCCTTTCTAATTCACTTTACACTCAAATTGGTTCATAGGTTATGCCACTGCCTCTGCATTCCAGTCCATCCTGTCGTACTTGGACAATGGCACGTCATACACCAAGATGCTGTTTATTGACTCAGCTCTGTGCTTAATATGATCATCCCTCAGGAGCTGGTGTTAAACTGGCCTCACTGGGTCTCAACACCTCTCTCTCTAAATGGAACTTGGACTTCTTAACAAAAAGGTCACAGTCAGTCTGGGTTGGCAGAAATAGGTTTAGGTCTATCACACTGAGCACCAAGTTGCATGCTTAGCTGGCTACTACTCACACTGTTGATGCATAACTGCACTGCTAGATCCAGTTCAAAGCGAATAATCAAGTTTGCTGATGATACAACAGTGGTCAGCCTCATCAACAACAACGATGAGACAGCATACAGAGGGGAGGTACAGAAGCTGGTAGAATGGTGTGAGTACAATAATTTGAGGTCAGTATGGATATGATTGTGGACTTTAGGAGGGTGCAGACCAACCATTCCTCACTACATATACACAACTCCTCTTTGGAGAGAAATAGGAGCAGCAAGTTTCTGGGAGTGCAAATAACGGACGATCTCACCTGATCCCTCAAAATCTTCTCTTTGGTCAAGAAAACACAGTCTCCACATCTTGAAAAGATTGAGGTGAGTGAGGGACTGTTCTAATCAACTTAGACAGTTGATTAACAATCAACTCTAATTGATTGAATGCTGATTCTAACTCTAATTGAACTCTAATTCTAATCAACTGGAGTACTGTCAGGGGTGTACTGACCAGCTATATTACTGTCTGGTATGGAAATTGTAAGGCATCTGACTGCAAGCTCCTAATAATGTTGAGAGCATCACTGGGGCCTCTCTTCCACCCATTAGAGATGTTTTCCAGGAGCACTGCATATGCAATAAGCCCTCCCATCTGTCCAACAAACGTCTTTGACCCCCTACCATCAAGCAGGGGGTACTGTAGCTTTAGAAAAAAAAGCTGTTGGGTTGGAAAGCAGCTTCATCTCTAGGCTGTAAGACGACTGAACCACCCGGGTCTCATCACATTTGAAGTAGCTGTAGCATTACACTGTTTACTTTTTAACTTGCTTCGTAAATGCACCTTATTATTTGTTAATTTATTAGTGGTAATATTACTTTATGTGTTGTGAATTTATATGTACTGATTGTGCACCTTAGTCCGGAGGTAAGTTACTTCATTTGACTATACATGGGTAGAGTTGAGTGACATTAAACTGAATTTGAACTTGAATTTGATCCATTGGTTGAATTTCATCCACTGAACTGAAGAGACTGAGGAAGAGGCGGTTGGCTCACAAATTGAGAAAGCTTGGAAACAATGTGTGAGGGAGGATAGGCAGGTGATAGAAAAGGAAAGCGCTCAGACTGACAGTTTGAGATGTGTCTATTTTAGCGTAAGGAGTATTGTGAACAAAGTGGATGAGCTTAGAGTGTGGATCAGTAATTGGAGCTAAGATGTGAAGGGCCAAATGGCCTACTCCTGCACCTATTTTCTATTACAGAGACTTGGGTGGTTCAGGGACAGGAATGGTTACTTCAAGTGCCAGGTTTTAGATGTTTCAGAAAGGAGAGGGAGGGAGGCAAAAGAGGTGGGGGTGTGGCACTGTTCATCACAGATAGCATCATGGCTGCAGAAAAGGTGGACGTCATGAAGGGATTTATCTACGGAGACTCTGTGGATGGAGGTTAGGAATAGGAAGGGGTCAATAACTGTACTGGGTGTTTTTTTATAGGCCAACCAGTAGTAACAGGGATATTCAGGAGCAGATAGGGAAACAGATCCTGGAAAGGTGTGATAATAACAGCGTTATCGTGGTGAGAGATTTTAATTTCTCAAATATCATTTGGCATCTTCCTAGAGCATGGTGTTTAGGAGGGGTAGAGTTTGTTAGTTGTGTTCAGGAAGGTTTTTTGACACAATATGTAGATAAGCCTACAAGAGGAGAGGCTGTACTTGATTTGGTATTGGGAAATAAACTTGGTCAGGTGTCAGGTCTCTCAGTGGCAGAGCATTTTGGAGATAGTGATCATAATTCTATTTCCTTTACAATAGCATTGGAGAGAGATAGGAACAAACAAGTTAGAAAAGCATTTAATTGGAGTAAGGGAAATTATGAGGCTATCAGGCAGGAACATGGAAGCTTAAATTGGGAGCAGATGTTCTCAGGGAAAGGTACAGAAGAAATGTGGCAAATGTTCAGGGGATATTTGTGTGGAGTTCTGCATAGGTACGTTCCAATGAGACAGGGAAGTTGTGTTAGGGTACAGGAACCATGGTGTGCAAAGGCTGTTAGTAAATCTAGTCAAGAAGAAAAGAAAAGCTTACGAAAGGTTCAGAGAGCTAGGTAATGTTAGAGATCTAGAAGATCATGAGGCTGACAGGAAGGAGCTTAAGAAGGAAACTGGGAGAGCCAGAAGGGGCCACAAGCTGATAGTAACTTCCCTGTTTGCTGGAGAAATTGTGGAAATCAAAATGCAAACAATTATCATGCTTTCTGGGATTGTCCCGTTATCAAAGACTATTGGAGTGGGATACACAATACCCTACAAGACATTTTTAAATGTGAAATACCCTTAGAAAGTAAAACCATATATTTTGGGTATATACCTCAAGAATCGTTGAAAAGAGATAAATATTTAATGAATATACTGCTGGTGGCTGGTAAAAAGACTCTTACTATGAAATGGTTATCACAGGCAAGCCCAACTTTAAATACATGGATGGAAATTACAATGGACATTTACAAAATGGAGAAGATAACAGCATCTGTTAATCATAAGTAGGAACAATTTGATTCATACTGGGAAAAATGGTTTAACTACCTAACACCTCATAGACCTGATTTTATTCTCACAAATCAATGAATATGTTGTATATAAAAAAGATCACTGCCTACTTGCACATAGTTTTCTCCTCTTGCTTGTTCTTTCTTTCCTCTCTTCTCTATAAGTGTATACCTCAGATAAGTATTATGTGGAGATTTGTGGCAAATATGAATTTATGATATATATGTAAAGTATCTGAAAAAAATCTTATGGAAATGTTTGTTTGATGATGAACTTCAATAAAAAAAATTACAAAAAAAAAGAAAATTTGGAGAGCCAGAAGGGGCCATGAGAAGGCCTTGGCGGGCAAGATTAAGGAAAACCCCAAGGCATTATACAAGTATGTGAAAAGCAAGAGGATAAGACATGAAAGAATAGGACCCATCAAGTGTGACAGTGGGAAAGTGTGTATGGAACCAGAGGAAATAGTAGAGGTACTTAATAAATACACTACTTCAGTATTCACTATGGAAAAGGATTTTAGTGATTGTAGGGATGATTTGCAGTGGACTGAAAAGCTTGAGCATGTAGATATTAGGAAAGATGATGTGCTGGAGCTTTTGGAAAGCATCAAGTTGGACAAGTTGCTTTCCAAATGAGATGAGATGTAACCAGATGAGTTGTACCCTAGGCTACTGTGGGAGGCAAGGGAGGAGATTGCTGAGCCTCATGCAATGATCTTTGCATCATCAATGGGGGCGGGAGAGGTTCTGGAGGACTGGTGGGTTGCGAAATGTTGCTCCCTTATTCAAGAAAGAGAGTAGAGATAGCCCAGGAAATTATAGACCAGTGAGTCTTACTTCAGTGGTTGGTAAGTTGATGGAGAAGATCCTGAGAGGCAGGATTTACGAACATTTGGAGAGGTATAATATGATTAGGAATAGTCAGAATGGCTTTGTCAAGGGCAGGTCCTGCCTTAAGAGCCTGATTGAATTTTTTGAGGATGTGACTAAACACATTGATGAAAGAAGAGCAGTAGATGTAGTGTATATGGGTTTCAGCAAGGCAATAGATAAGGTACCCCATGCAAGGCTTATTGAGAAAGTAAAGGGGCATGGGATCGAAGGGAACATTGCTTTGTGGATCCAGAACTGGCTTGCCTACAGAAGACAAAGAATGGTTGTAGACGGGTCATATTTTGCATGGAGGTCGGTGACCAGTGGTGTGCCTCAGGGATCTGTTCTAGGAACCCTACTCTTTGAGATTTTTATAAGTGACCTGGATGAGGAAGTGGATGGATGATTTAGTAAATTTGCTGATGACACAAAGGTTGGGGGTGTTGTGGATAGTGTGGAGGGCTGTCAGAGGTTACAACGGGACATTGATTGGATGCAAAACTGGGATGATGGCGTTCAACCCAGATAAGCGTAAAGTGGTTCATTTTGGTAGGTCAAATAGGGTGGCAGAATATAACATTTATAATAAGACTCTTGGCAGTGTGGAGAATCAGAGGGATCTTGGGGAAGTAGGTACAGAGGAGATGTCACTGGTAAGTTTTTTATGCAGAGGGCAGTGAGCGCGTGGAATGGGCTGCCGGCAGTGATGGAGGCGGAAATGATAGGGTCTTTTAAGAGACTCCTGCAATGGGTACATGGAACATAAAAAATTAGAGGGCTATGGGTAAAGCCTAGGTAGTTCTAAGGTAGTGACAAGTTCAGCTCAGATTTGTGGGCCAAAGGGCCTGTATTGTGCTGTATGTTTTCTATGCTTCTATTAGTGTTATAAAAAATTGGATTAAGTAGAGAAATGATACGCAGCAACAACGATGCCCAAGTTTCAGGAACTTCAGTTATTATGTTATAGTGTATACCCATTGTTGTAATAGAAAACTGGATTTGTTGTTTGTCCTGTGGGTGATCATTATGGAATAAATAAGACCTATTCTGTCACTTAATTAAGTCTTCCTCTAGCCATCATTCTGTTATCAAAATTTAGTTTTACTGGTAATTCCATCAACTGAGAACATGAAAATTGTACCAAATTCATGTTCAGGTAGGTTAATTTTGACTGGTGAGCATCAGCTTTTTAAATAAGTTGCACATTTCTTCGAACACTAACTCCACGTGGCCTTTCAATTTGCTCCTACAAGGAGCCTAAGGATGCACACTCGATGATTTTGGAACAGCTTCTTCATCTCTGCCATCTGATTCCTGAACAGTCCATGAGCCATGATCACTATCTCACTCTTTTGCTCTCTTTTTGCACCATTTATTTTTTTTTATATATTTCTTATTACAACTGGTAGCAGCTTTTTATGAATTGCATTGTACTGCTGCTGCAAAGCAACAAATTTCATGACAAATGTCAGTGATAATAAACCTTATTCTGATAAAGCTGTTTCCATCATTTTTGCTCCCTGCAATGTTCATTCCCCATGATTTTACAGATCCCGTTTCCAATTTAATTTGTCAGAAAACATTATTACCAAAAGAGTGATTTTTGTTCGTTGTGTTAAGATTTGACCAAGTTCTAAAACCCAGTTTATATTTTCCCAGTTGATGCCATCTCGGTGGCCCTACACTCATCTCTAGAACATCTATACAGCAAAGGCACTGACAACAAACTATTGTTTATTGACTACAGCCCTAACTTCAGTACTAAAATTCCAAACAAACTCTTCATCAAACTCTGAATGCTGGGTGTCAACAACTCCCTCTGCAATAGATCTTCAACTTCCTAACCAACAAAGCACAATCAGTAAAGTTAGACAGCAACACCAAAGCTGCAATTATTCCAAGCACTGGTTGCATCCTCTGCTCTCAACTGTACTCCATGCACACTCATGCCTGCAGGGTCAGATTCTGCTCTAACTTCATCTACAGTTTGCAGATAATACCACTGTGGTGGACTGTATCTCAAATAATGATGTGTCTCAAATAATAATAATAAAGGGTGCAGGAAGGAGATAGAGAGCTTAGTAGGATGGTTTCCTGACAACAGCCTTTCGGTCAGTCTCAGCAAAACAAAAGAGATGGAGTGGTGCATTTACTGCTGTCTACGTCAATAACGTCGAGGTTAAGAGGGTTGAGAGGTTCAAGTTCCTAAGGGTGAACATCATCTGTACTGGTCCCACTACATAGACACCCAAGAAAGCTCACTAATACCTCTTCCTCCAAAGAAGGCTAAGGCCATTTGTCATGCTCCTGTCTATCCTTATTACCTTATATTGATACACCATAGAAATGCATAATGGTTTGGATTAGCAACTGATCTGCCCATGAGCGGAAGAAACTGCAAAGAGCGTGGACACAACTCCAAATATCACAGAGATCAGCCTCCCATTCACAGACTCTGTCTATACCTCTCACAGGCTCAGTAAATTTGCCAGCATAATCAAAGACCCCACCCGTCCCAGGTATTTTCTCTTCTCTCTTATCTCTTTGGACAGAAGATACAAAAACCTGAAAGCACATGCCAGCAGGTTCATAGCATTTCTACCGCACTGCAATGAGACTACTGAATGCTTCCCTAGTATGATAAGATGGACACTTGACCTCATAATCTACCTTATTGTCATCTTGCATCTTTTGCCTACCTGCACTACACTTTGTATTAGCTGATAACCTTTATCTGCATTATGTTATTGTTCTACCTTGTACTACCTCATTGTACTGTGTAATGAATTAATCTGTAATGAGCAGTATGCAAGATAAGCAATCCATTGTACCTCAGTATGTGACAATAATAAATCAATCCCAAGCCTTAATGTTGGGGGCCTTAAGGACATACTGGAAGAGCACAAACTTTCTCTTCTTATTGTCTCTTTTTTCCCATTACAGCTGCAATTTGGACCCAGCATATTTCCACCATATTGTATCTAGATTACTGGAAAGGCAGGCAGAGTAGGTGTAGCTTGATAAGATGATATAAGTAAATATGATCCATACAGATAAAGAACCACAATCTGATAAACATCTCGAAGAAATGTGCTACACCGTGTCTGGAAATACAACACCTCAGCATATTGTCATGTTTTCTTAACAACTCAGCTCTTAAGGCCCTGCAATTTTAATTGTCGAAATGACAAACAAGAATTTCAACAAGTGATAGATAAAAAACGCCTTACTATTAACCCTTTGAGGACAGAAGTATGTCGTCTAGTGTTAAGAACAAGAGCATTAACATAGCCAAACAAACTGCCGCAACAAACTAACCAAACAGATTAATCTGGGCCTGCATTTGGTGTCTGTTGCCTCTTCTTAGTTTGTCCAGTGAGGAAATAAACTTCTGAAGGAACTGGAAGGGAGGAAATGAGAAAAGAGGGAAAGAGTGAGGAGATGGGATAATAGCAAACACAAGCTGATCGTGGCCAACAGCATGCCTCTGAAACTGAAGGATAAAATTCTGCTCTTCAGGACGACCTCAAAAAGGGTTTAGAAAACCAGCTTACCTCTACTCAGAAGCTGCTGGTTAGATGCTCAGGGAACTCATACATGGAAGGCTTGGTCCAGGTCTATTAATTTTAGACTTTTTCCCTTGGGGAGATCTAAAGGAGGCACAAGGCCTCATTCACAGATGGGGGAACCTGTCACTTGACTTAATAGGAAGTCAGGTGAAAATCACACAAACCAGTTTTAGGTGTTTCACATCCATGAAAAGTAGAACATCCGTCATTAAAGTTGAGACTCATCTCACCAATTCAGATTCTGCTGACACACTTTAAACTGGTGATACAAAGGCAACCCATGCATGCCTGTACATCAGACCTAAGTTGTCATCTATATTACACCACCATACAAAGACAAGATCTAAATGGAAAGTGTCAGGATCAGACATACTTTCTGCTTATGCATGCAATGCCAGGCCAGAGAGTTGTCATAAAGCAAATGTTAAAAGTATAGTGCTGACATTTCCATTGTTTAAAACTGTTCTTGTTTAAAGAAAACAGATAAAATATTGTCTTGCAATTACTTAATTGCTATACATTAATCAGTCTAATTAAATGATAATTGTTTTAGATTGTGACTCGAAGAATAATTGTGGTATGAAAATGTAATTTCATTCTTTTCAATTGTATACTGTATAAAGCCTCTTAATCTTCATTTATAGAGTAGCACCCAGAGTAGTTCATTAATGTTAATTAACTCGCCATAGCCAGTGTCAGATTGACCCAACTCTTTATAACTGTGAAAACACAATTTCTTCTCAATTCTTGTAGCATGCAACACAGTTACTGTTTGAAGTTAATTAAGAGAAGGTTACCACCAAATCACACCCTGACTATTAATCACTGTGCAGACAGAACATGATATTCAATTGCTATGATTTAGTTCTATGTCATGGTTTCGTGATAATTAACCTGTGGTATCTCGAATGTCCCACATTTATGTTAAGAATGACTGATTTGCAATTTAAACCTGACATTTAAGATTTCAGAAAGAGCCTATCTCTGCAGTAGCTTTGATCTTTATTCATGAGAATAACCTTTGTTAGTGTTTAAAATATGGGGTAGATTCTATTATAGAGACAATGCCTCAGGAATAAGGTGTTGCCTTTCCAGGAAATAAAAGGTTTTCTGAATACCACATGAGCATTAATAAATCAAACACTCATTTATTTGGAAACTGTCAGTTTACACAAGGACAGGCAGTTCAGTTGCTCCAAACAAAAAGGATGCCAGGCATAACCAGCAAATGTCAGAAATTCAAGACGTCAGCTAAAATCAGCACATAGCATGTTCAGTCCATTAAACAAGGGCATAAAATAACATAGCAAATGAATTACACATCCAAAATCAAAATACTACAGATGCAGTACCTAATAAAGTGGCCACTGAGTGTCTGTCTGTGGTCTGCTGCCATAGCCCATCCACTTCAAGGGCTGACAAGTTGCATATTCAGAAACGCTCTTCTGCAATCCTATGTTGTAACACGTGGTTATTTGTGTTACTGTCAACTTTCTGTCTGCTTGAACAAGGTGTTTTCACCCACAGTATTACTGTTAACTAGATTGTTTATTATTTATTTTTTGGACCATTCTCTTTAAACTCAGAGAATCCCAGGGGATCAACAGATTCTGAATTACTCAAACCA
Source organism: Hypanus sabinus (assembly GCF_030144855.1). Taxonomy (NCBI): domain Eukaryota; kingdom Metazoa; phylum Chordata; class Chondrichthyes; order Myliobatiformes; family Dasyatidae; genus Hypanus; species Hypanus sabinus. The sequence continues at coordinate 98,157,381 of NC_082715.1, read as the reverse complement.
CTCCATCAGGCTCCAAATTCATTCCACGGTCAAAATCACTTAGATCATGCTTCTTCCCCATTCTGATGCTTGGTCTGTACAACAACTGAACTTTTTAACCATGTCTGCGTGCTTTTATGTATTGAGTTGCTATCACATGATTGGCTGATTAGATATTTGCATTAATGAGCAGGTGTATGTGGATATGAAATAAAGTGGCCACTGAGTGTAGTCTTTGATAATAAATTTATTTTGAACTTTGATACAATAACCATTCCTTTCTTCTCAGACGCCATCCTCCTTCTTCCTTCTGAAAACATGAGGGCAGGCCCCTTCCAAACCACTGCACCACCTATTACTCCAACGTGTTGAGTGAGATGTTACCTTTCAAATCAATGTCACCCTGAATGCATATCTTGTTTCATCCCTTCCAATCCAATTTTGTAAGAACACTAAAATTAGTCTCACCAAAGTCACAAATGGTACTGAGGGACTAGGACCAAGTTGTGTTAACTTTCCTCAACTTGCATCAAGCCTCTGTAATAGCTGAACACACCATCCTCCATCACACCTTTCCCACTGTGATCCACTTGTTAGGATGGTTTTCCACTAGCTCTATCCTTATCTATCTGGTTGTAGACAGAGGATCACATGAAGTATCTTCTCTTCCCGTGCAAGTACTATTAACTCTAGAGTCTCCAAAAGGTTCCCTCCATTCTCCCTCTCTTTACAGCTCCTTGGCAGTATCATTCAAAAATGCGGGCAATATTCTTATATACCCTGGCATCTCCAGCTCACCCACATCAATACATCCTTCAGCACATGTACTGTCTCTATGTTGGCAGACTGTTCAACCAATGTTCATTTGTTAGCATGGAGAAGTTACCTCTTAAAATTTACAAAGATTAGTGCATTGCCTTTGGACCCCACTATAAATCTATGTCACCATAGAGCCATTGAGGCATATGGCATAAAATAGTTTAACAAACTGGTCCATCCATGCTGATCATGATGTCTTTCTAAGCTGGTCCCACCTGCCTACATTTGGCCCATATCCCTCTAAACCAGAGGTCCCAACCTGGTTAGTGGTAAGCGTCCATGGTGCAAATGGGTTGCGAACACCTGCTCTAAGCTTTTCCTATCTTGTGTACCTCCCCATGTGCCTTTTAATGGACGTTAATGTACCTGCCATCAACTCCATCCCCAATACCTGAGGCTGAGTAAGATGGGTTTCAAGCCTGGCATCACAATGAGACTTCAAATAATCAACCGAGCTCTGATACTTAGTGTTGTTACTATAATCTCTTTCTACCTTCAGAAAATGGCTCTGTTTTTATCACATCTCAGGTTATCTATTGCTGAAATCTTCATCTTTAACCTTGCCCGCTCTTGCTCAAACCATTCTAAGCTAGCATCCACCACTTCACACTCTGTAAATAAAACACTATATGAAAGTGTCCTGGCTTTGCCCAAATGGACCATTTACCCACAACACTAACACTTACTGATCAACATGGTCTCCAAGTTAAGCAACATATTGATTTTAATGTTCTTATTCTTGTTCTCAAATCACTTCATGACTTTGCTCCTTTCTACTTAGGTGGTTTTATGTTGATTTTAGTTTGAGAATCTCCTGTGAAGAGCGTCAGGATAATTTTCTAGGTTAAAGATGCTACTTCAAGCTGGCTTTTTAGTGACACCATGTGGCAATCAGTTAATCAGCATGTGATGCACCGAACACTGAGGTATGATCAAAGGCATGTTTATCTACATAAGTAACCCCATTCCAAAGTTTGAGAATGCACAGTAGATCAAATTTTGTTCTTATCTGGTAACATATCTGGCAGATAACAATGATACACATGGTTTATAATTTTTATCAATCTATTACATCCACTTATGGAAATAGAAAGAATGTGAATGTACTGTAGATGTTGCAAATCTGTTATTTTTGAATACAGTAGTTACTTCACGTTTACAGCTAGTGACAGCTGGGCAAGCTTCTTTTACAATGTGTTGTGCGTTCAAGTTGACTGTTGCCTCATGTATAGATTATGTCTCAAATTGTCTCTATTCTATCTATAAAGACAGGCACCTTGGAATTAGGAAGTACAGCAGAGGAGCAGGCGCACTGGCCTACAATGTCTCTGCCAACCATCATGCCAAATTAACTTGCATATGCCCACATATGCTTCATATCCATCCATTCGCTGTCTGTTGATGTGCTTCAAAATTTACTGGAGAAATTCAGTGTGTCAGGCAGCATCTACAGGGAGAAGTAGGAAGTCAGCAATTCCCTTCATCTGGTATGAATGATAGAGGGATAGCCAGTGTAAAAAGATGGAGGGTAGGGCTGAACAAGAGCTGGCAAGTGATAGGTGGATCCAGGTGAGAAGAGTTGATAGGCCGATAGAGAGAGGGGAGAGGAGAATTATCTATATATTCTTCTTTTCCCTTACAGACTAAATTTGCAACATATCCAAGTTTTATGAACCTTGACATCTCTATATTTCTTCCTCTTTGGAACATGTTGTTTCTAAATTTAGACTAGCTAGTCGTTAAATGATTCTAACAGATTAGATGTGTACTTTCCCAAAAATAGCCATTCCCAATCTACTCTCCCCATCTCCTGCCTAGTACTGTCTTTAGCAAGTTTAGAACTTCCCCTTCACTGTTATACATGCAGTAACTATCTGAAACTTAACGAGTTATAATCACTGTTCCCAAAATGGTTTCTCACTGAAAATAAATGTCTATATTTCCCCTTTTCCTGTTAGATTAAGAGCATTTTATGTCAAAAAACCCTCCTAGAAGTATTAACAAATTCAGCCCCATGTAAGCCCCTGACACTAAGGAAGTACCAAGTAATATTCAAAGATTACAGAAAATATTATTTAGTGTGCAAATCAGCGATTAAGGAAAATTAAGAAAATATTGAGTGGGAGAGAAAAGCTAGACAAAGTTTATTATCCTGGGATTTTCATCAGTTGTTTTGAACTAGCAATCTTACTCGATGATATTTACAGCTGCAGCATTGTCAGCATTGAGAAAATAGAGTTAGACTAGAGATCTCTAGGAGAAGGAATACAACAGGGACTAAGCTACTAAAATAATACAAACTCCTCGGGAAACATGTGATTGCTTTAGATCGTGCCAAAATCAGTTTAAGAAATCAACTGATCATATGAAAACAACTCAGTGACTATAAAGGAAAGAATTATATACTGAGTGTAAACATTGAGGAAAAAGTAAAAGTTTGCAAAAAAAAAGCTAATGCTGTAAAGGAGATGAATGCAGGATGGACATATTAAGTGCTGTTTTCTTTTGACAACAGTTTTTAATATAATTATATTTCTGTTTGGAATAAAATGCTTACACAGAATTTGATAATGTTACTTATCCAACATCTTGCACTGAATGAGATTGAATTTCTCTATTGATTCCAACCCTCTCTTTTGCAGTTGACTGGATCTAAGTACAATGGTTACAAACTTGTGACTTGGATGAGCTATTGCCCCATATCCTCTCATCATTACTCATATCACTGGGTTCCATATTCACAATATGACTAAAGTCTGCACATCTTAGCTCATGTTTCAAATCTCTTCATGACTTTTCGTTCTCTTTCATCTGTAATATTTTTGGACCTGCAGCCATCTAAAATATCTACATCTCCAATTTTAGCTTCCTAGACATCACCAAATCCAATTGTTCCACCACAGCAGGACAGCATATCAGCTGCTAGATTCATAAAGGATGGAGTTCTGTACCTCAGTACCATTTCTTCTTTTATTTTTATGAAACTCCTTATAGGCTATGTCTTTGTTATTTGCCTTGATATCTCATTATGTAGAAACGTTCACAGACTTTTCATAAGGGTGTAAACAGGCAATAAATAGACCCAAGATGCATTTTGGCATATGAAATGGGGACACTGGAGGTGGGAATTTAAACTGTGGAGTGAAGAAGTGAGGTGGATGGTGATTACAGAGAGTTTGGTGAAGGGGCAAGGATCAAGAATAGACCATAAAGATTGGAGGTAGGAGAAGTGAAGCGAAGGGAATTCCAGGTCACCTTGTCTTGTCACAGATGCCATTTGATGGATAAAGGGCTGAAGAAATGTTTTTTAGTCACACTGACAGAATGGGGTGTTCTGCAGAAATGAAACAGATAGAGCAAACTATGGAAGAAAGTAGAAGACAATTGGAGTTACAAACTGTGAGATGGGGATCAAGGTTAGGTCAGCAAGGGTGGAAGCCCTGGATGACTTGGATATGCGATGTGCTGAAAAAATGTGCAAAGGTGATCGGGTATGAGAGTCGTGAACACAAAATTGAAACATCAAATTTCAAATGCGTAAATAACCTGTATTTCTTACCACTATGCCTGTGTCTATACCTTGGCAATTTAACCCATTTGTGCTGAATATGTCATCCATCTTCTTATCTATATGCCTTACCAGTCCTCACTGGCTTAATTTAACTCAGAATATGGCAGTGACAGAAGGAGAAGGCTGGGGTAGGGGAAAAAAAGGACAAAATTGTGAAGATAGAGAGAATACCTTGCTTAAGAATATTAACGCAGGGTTGTTTAAGCTGTTTTATTAGCAGAGGCAAGAGAATTTCTAGCAATCTATGAGCTTTGCTCATAGGAACCAAAAGCAATTGCCAACAAATTGCATCAGGCTATGGTGGCTTCTTGGCATTGACTGGTGAGAGTAATAATTCTTCCGTAGAAGGCTCCACAGGTAAAAGGATGAGAGAACTTTTCAAGGCACAGATGTCAAAAAAAAAGAGGGAGCTGGAAACCAGAGGGTAATAAGGTGAATGAGTGATATAAGGGACTAGATCTAAGTTTGCTATTTCCAGGAGAGCCTGGGAGAAGGTAAGTCAAGAGGAATACTGTGAGTGGCAGACAGTTTCCTGGATGAAACTAGGGAAAGAAAAGAGTGCGGTAAATCAGCAATTGATGATGGAGCTAAGGACAGGAATCACGTTTCAAAGGTTGAAGAAGGGAAGGGGCTGAGATTTCTTGATGTTAACACAGGAAACAGAGGCAAGGATGTGGACAGTGTAGTGTGAGAGATTTAACAGAGAGGCAGACTGAATTGAACAAGGTTAGGAACACAAAAGAGCAAGTACCAGAGTAGCAGAGGGGAAGACAAAGGGGCTGCAACATTGAGGAAATGCTACACTTTGGGCAAGCTGGTGGTAAGATTCAACCTGGTAAGAAGCATTGTGCAAATCTTAAGCATAAGAACTCAGCAAACATAAAACCATTCTCAGTGTCTGAGAGAAAAAAAAATGTAATACTGGATTTGCAGGGATACATCGTGTTAAATAAAACCACAGCTGCTGCAAAATGCCTGATAACAGGAGAGAAAGAAAAAAAAGAAAGCCAAACCAAATATTTTGCAGGTTCCCACAGAAAGGACCAGAAATCAGTGCCAAACAAATAATGGAGATAGACATGCTGAAAACTACTGGTGATCAGACTTATATATGACAGTATCACCACATACACACAGAGACACCATGGAATTTAAAGTCACTTTCAATTGTGACCAGGGAAAGCAACCCGAACTTGCATTAATTTTACAGTGAGTATCAGTTAGAATACAGACAATAATTTAATATATTGTTCCTCCAGCAAGTATCAGATCAGTCTGAGACCTACAGACAGTAATTACTATATATTGAAAGCAGAATGCTTTCATTGCAGACATTCATGTAAAAAATGGCTTTCTTAAATCACCACACCCAGAGTATCAACCAAAACTCATACAATGTCATCAGGATGTTTTTCTGAGTATTCTGCCAATATGCAACCAGTTTTACCCAAGTTAATTCAAAAGAGAGAAGGACAGAGTGAGAATAAGAGTGGAATAAGGTAGAGAGGGAGAGTGTGAGAGACAAAATGAGAGAGTGGGAGTGAGAGAGAACAAACAGGAAAACGAACACAGAAGCTGGGAGGAGTGAGGCTTTGTGATTGAAGAGGGAAGTAGTTATGGTCAGTGGAAAGGAAAGATGTTGCAGTCAAGGAGGAAATCCCAACATTGGTGGAAAACAAGTGGTGGTATTGGAAGAAACTGGACAGAAAATTGGACTTGCTGAAAATCATGACAACAGCAGACAGTGAAGAAGCTAAACATGTGTTAGCATGCCAAACCAGGAGAGGAGTATCTTCTAGATTAGTAGTAAAACCATCTGCTTATGATGTCATGTCCTTCTCTGCCTTTTATCCACCATATTTTAGAGTTTATACAGGGGAAACATGTATTACATATAAAAGTTCTGTTCAGAGGAAATTGCTCTCAATTTCCACATAAAAGCATGTTGATTGTTCATTCCCTTCTGATTCACCTCCATAAAAACCAAAATGGAACAGGTATTCAACATGCTTTTATGTGTGAAGAGAGAGCAATTTCCTGTCAACAGAACTTTCATGTGTCTTACAGATAGCTATTTTAAGGAACTTCTTGATTTTTAACTTCTCCCCGCCACCCCCGCCCCCGCTGTAATCCACTTGATCTTTGGGATCAAGTTTCCGATGTGTGGGAGTAGATTACAACACATCAATCGCTATCAAATCAACAAATCACAGCAAGGCTCTTAGAAAGTTTTGATTATATCCTGTGTAAAACAATTAATACAAGATATTGTTTAATTTCACATTCGAAGTTTCTTTTCAAGAGGCAGTCTTTCTTTGACACGTTATTCATTTATTTGTTTATTGCTCACTGGGGAATTGCCTCATTAAGAACTAGATGTTGCCTGAGACCTTTCCAAATAATCATATTGTCATAACAGTGGATAAAGTCAAACTTTTTAAGTGTAGGCTGAGCTTCTTCTGATTCTGAACTCACTTTTCTTCCATTCATTCATCCATAGTACATAAAATTGAATAAGTTTAGAGAATATTTCTTTCAATCACATCCACGGACCACATTGGTGCAATATCAAGTAACACCAACTTCAAGCACTCCCCCACCATGCAGGCCATGCGCTCTTTTCACTGCTTCCATTGCGAAGGAGGTACAGAAGTCTTAGGCCCCACACCACCAGGTTCAGGATTTTTTTTTATCTTTCAACCATCAGGCTCACGAATCTGCGCGAATAATTTCACTCACCTCAACACTGAACTGAGTCCACAACCTATGGACTCATTTTGAAGGACTCTGCAACTCATGTTTTCAATACTATTTTTATTTTCTTAATATATTTTATTTATTTATTTGATCATTTCTGTGTATCTATCTATCTCTTTATTATTATTATTATTATTATTATTTGGGTTTTTTCTGTATTTGCATGATTTGTCTTCTTTTGCACATTGGCTGTTTGCCAGTCTTTGCTTGTGCATAGTTTTTCATAGATTTAATTGCATATCTTTGTTCTACTGTGCAAACCTGTAGGAAAATGAATCTCAGAATAGTACGTGGTGACATGTATGTACTTTGATAATAAATTTACTTTGAACTTTGATCTTTGAAATAATCGTGCATACATAATTTGACTATGTAAAAAGACTCAGATAATTCCACTCTAGAGAAGGAACAATCAATTTGTTTCAAGTACTCATTTCATTTTCCTACCAGAATAACCCTACCTACTATTATCAAGAGATATTTGCTGTTACTTTGGTCACGAATGTTGTTTGCTGTAAATCATTATTATTTTGCTTAACAGGTAAGAGGAGCAAGAGCAGATTCCTGAGTTTTCACTGGCGTTGAATAAGATCTTGGATAATCTAAACTTTGACTCCAGCTCTACTTCTCTGATCCAACTTGAGAACTCTTCAAAGTTCAAAGTATGTATACTTGCATGCAGCCACAAAATGAAGAAACACTACACCACACTGGCAGTATAATACAATATATGAAAAAAAAAACAACTCGTGGAAACAAACAATCCACAGAGCATGAAGCACAGAGTCCCTATGAGTAAGTTGAAAGCCATGTTCAGCAATGCAGTCAGTCCACGAGCTTAGTGACTGCATGCCACAGCCAGAGAGCTGAGTCCAGTGCTGAGGTAAGTGATGATGGCTGCAGGCCACACAGCCGTAGAGACGGTTCAGCACTGAGGCGAGTAGAGCCAAGTATAGTGAGCTAAACACTAGTTCATTCTTTGCACTCAGCTTCGACACCTAAAACTTTTAAATCTGGCTCAGAGGTCATCAGTCACCTAAACGCAGTAATACCCTCGCGCCAGGGATCACTGGTTTGCATCAGGTAACCGGCCATCTCACACGGCCGGCAGGAAGTGCCGCTGCTAATGGCCTGGAGCGCGGACAGATGGGCACCGCCTCTAAACCTGTTTAGCACACTGAATGGTTGTGGGGAACCCGGTGGTAAAATATTGGCAGACAACCTAATGCGGGCTCAGGGTTTCATAAGTAGCAGGGCCGCTACTTCACTGTGATCTACTGAAAGTCATCCCTCGAGCCAAACTTTTGTCGGCCGATAGATCCAACCTACCTACAAGGAGGGCGGGCATGTGCTCTGTCGCACTCCTCACTCAGTCGGTCACTGTCTCCAGACTGCGACCGCCGCAGCCCCGGCACAGAGACCTCTGGTCCTTTCCTTGTCCTTTCACCCCACCAACCTGGCCAAGGCCTCTGGCAGCAGGCGGCTGGAGTGCGGGCCCAGAGACTGTCTAATGAGGCAATGAAGCCCTCAAAACTGCTTCAATACCTTGAGTGCAAGCACCCCGCACTTAAAGACAAACCCGTTCAGTTTTTTGAGCGGAAAAAACGTGAGCAAGCGGGACAGAAGCAAGTGCTGATAGCCATGTAAACTGAATTGTGGAATAGACTGGACATAAGGAACCTCCTTCGAGTATCGCTGTATTCTGGTTGTGGTTAACACCTCCACCCCACCCCACCCCCACTGGCCAGAACGCGGTGCCAAAAAGGTTGGCGACCCCTGTTCTTGAATACACAGAACAACTCAGTATCTACAACATTCACAGTTCTCTGGAGCACTCTGGAAAAATCTTCAGAGCATTTAAAAAGCTCCCTAAAAATCTTATGTTTCAGTCAGATGATTTCTATGGAGTAGAATAAACAGTCGAAGTTTCAGGCTGAAACTCCTCACCAAGAATACTGATGAAGGGTCTCGGCCCAAAACATCAGCTGCTTATTCCTCTCTGTAGAACCTGTCTGACTGCTGAGTTCCTCCACATGTTGTTTGTGGCTCTGGATTTCCAGTATCTGCAGAATCTCATGTGATTCTCTTCATTCTTTCCTCACAGAATACCTCCATCCCAAGAAGCAATTTTGTGAACTTTCTCTGTGCTGCCTCAAGGCAAGTATATCCTTCTTTGAATGAAAAGACCAAAAAACGATAAGTGGTAGGTAGGCCTGGCCCCTTCAAGTCGTACACTTGTCCCTACTCTTGTATTTCACTTGCAATAAATGTCAGTAATCCAATGACTGTGATTTTGTAAAAATGGCTTTTGTTTATTGAGCGCATAGACTGTTCACTGCAGAAGAATTTTTTAGATAGAAACATTTTGTTACTTGGCCCACTCCTTCTCTTTCCAACTCATTGAATCCCACATTGATATATAAATATATAAATGTCCAAAAAATATTTAGATATAACAAATTATCTAAAACATTTTAATATAATTAACATCTTTAAACTATAAAGACATTTAAAAATCGCAAAACACTTAAAACCTAAAAGAGAAACAAGATCTCAAAATACTACAACCTTGAACTTTAGGCTTTGAATTTAGAACTTAATTTACTTGCTCACACAGCCATTCTCGAGTGAAAAAAAGAAGAGCTGCCTGGTGCAGGTTGTTTCAGCAGACATCATACGGTGGAGAACCATCTCTACATTGTACCCTCATGCTGTCTCTTTGTATAGTCTAGAAAACACTGACGAAACACTGCTCAGCAGAATTTGGACTTTCTTATGTTTTTTGCCAACAATCAGGGCATTCCTAATCTGGCCAACCCCAATGCAGGAAATGCCAAAAAGTTACACACAAAAGAATTGATAGCATCATCACAGATGAAAATTATATATTAAATAATGTAAGTATTAAAAGCAGTGATTATTTTAAATAAAAAGAAAGGTCAACCTTTGTCACGATGATTCAGCTGCTTGTAAATTTCAGGAAAGCACATTGGAGATGTGTGCTGCTCCCCAGGTATCAGGTTTATCAGTTGTGATGTGAAAATGTCATCCTATCATGACACGTTGATAAATAAAGAACTTTCCGTGTCTCGCTAGTGGCTAATGAGCCATTTAACTGGTATAAATGGAGAAAAGCTTATTTGCCCAGCTGCAGTCGAGAATGGATGAATGACAGAATATGTAATTAACCCATCAAATGTTTACGCCGTTCGCCTCAGTCAAGCAGCCCTGTCTTTCAGCCCAAAATGCAGCACTGAGTGCGAGAAGCTCACTTCTAGGATCGCCGCTGGCTGCACTCTTAATTTTGGCATCATTTATCCGAAGGAGAGAGTGCAAGTACATCCTCCAAACCCACCAGTATTGAAGTATGGAAAAGGACAGGAGTGAGAGCTTCAGTAATTCTGGAAGAGACAGAAGACCAAAAAAACCTTGAAGACAGCCTGGGATAAAGGAAGAATGGAAGCGGGGCACAGTGAGTGCAAGGGTGGTTAGAAGATGGAAATGGAAATCTTTTTAGGAGAGGTAGTGGACTTTGATTAAGGTCATGAAGACAGAAGAGAGTGGGGAGGGAAATGAATCTGTATTCACACCCCTCACCCCTAATATCCCACATGTGGTGACACACTCAGTAATCCCAGAAGTTTATTTATTGCTTTGGTTTAGGGTCCTAGTCAAAGGCAGATGCCAGACATGAACAGAACTTTGGCCCATTAAGTGTGTGCTGGTATTACACCATTTACACTATTCCTACATTAATAGTTAGGAAAGGTATAGAGCAGGATTTCCCATCCTGGGTCCATGGACTCCTTGCTAAATGGTATTGGTCCACAGCATAAAAAAGGTTGGGAACCACCAGCTTACAGGGATAATGGATAGGAAAGGCTTAGAGGGATACAGGCCAAACACAGCCAAATGGGGCCCGCTCAGTTAGGCAGCTTGGTCAGCATGGAATCGATGGAGCAAAGGGGGCCTGTTCCCATGCTATATGTTCTATGACTCTAATCCCATATTTTATTCTCCCTGCATTCTTGTCAATATAGTGGGGGGTGTTTCAGACCAGAAGGCACAGTCTCAGAATAAAAGGACATCCCCTTGTAAAACAGATGACAATGAATTTCTTGAGCCAAAAGATGGTGAGACTATGCAATTCATTGCCACAGACAGCTGTAGAGGCCAAGTCATTGGGCATATTTAAAGCCGAGGTTTTTAGGGGTTATTTTTATTAGCACGGTTATCAAACGTTACGGTGAGAAGGCAGGAAAATAGTTTTGAGAGGGATGATAAATCAGCCATGATGGAATGGAAGAACAGTCTCAATGGGCTGAATAGCCTACTTCCACTCCCATGTTTTATAGCCATACACACATGGGCAATTTACATTGGCTAATTAACCTACCAATTCACACATCTCTAGGGTTGTGGAATGAAACCAGAGCAACTATAGGAAATCTGCGTGCTCACAGGGAGAATGTGCAAACTCCAGTAGATCGTGCAGTTCAGCAGAGAATATTCAGCCTGCATCTGCTCAAGGAGGCATTGGCAGCAAAGCTGGATTGATGTATGATGAAAGGATGTCAGCCAAGCTTTGGCAGCAGCCTACGGATGTGAAATGAGATTTTTTCAAAAGACCTGAGGTGAGTAGAGGTGGGAAGAACAATTAAGCAGTAGGGGAAATTCACTATATTAAAGATGTTACCTGAAGTCAATCTCTCGATGTAATTTCCAAATACAGCCTCTCACATCTTTATTAATAATAGCTGAGTTCAAAGTTATTTTCAAAGTACTGTATTTATACCACACACAGCCTTGAGATTCATCTTCTTGCCGACAGACACAAAAAAAGAAGCATAATAGAATTCACTGAAAAAACAAACACAACAAAACTACCGCATATCCAATTTGCAAAAGAGTACAAATCATACAAATAGTTTAAAAAGAAGCTAACAAGAAGTTAACAAAGAAGTAACAAAGAAGTTAACACAGAGAACAAAAACAAGAGAAAATCTGCAGATGCTGGAAACCTGAGCAACACACACAAAATGCTGGAGGAACTCAGCAGGCCAGGCAGCATCTATGGAAAAGAGTAAGCAGCCAATGTTTTGGGCTGAGATCTTTCAGCAGGAATGAAGGGTCTCAGCCCAAAACGGCGACTATACTCTATTCCACAGATGCTGCCTGGCCTGCTGAGTTCCTCTGACATTTTGTGTGTGTTACATAGAGAACGTAAGCGGCAAAGTCCCTGTAAGTGATTCCACAGGTGCAGGGCCCGTTCAGCGCTGAGGAAAGTGAAGCTGATCCAGGTTGCAGGGCAACAACTGCTTCTGAATCTGGCCGCATGGGACCCAGGACTCCCGCACCTCCCTCCCAATGGTCGAAGCAAGAAGAGAGGGAGATCAGTCAAACACAGGCTAACGTCGCTGCGCACATGCTCGTTTTCCACTCTCATCCTTGACAATGTTAATCTTGTTTGGCGCTTTAATCATCATGGAGTAAAGGAGCCAACCATGGTCTCATCTTCCCTATCAGGCCTCAATGCAGCATCCACCCCCAGTGATGGCTGCCGTGGTCGTATCTACACTCTTGAGAGTCTAGTTCACTGAATCCCCCCAGAGATTGCAAAAGTGCCAGGTTGTTTAGTCAGTTTAAAAATATATTTGGTCACCAGCGCTATCTTGCCTTACCTAGACACCAAATTCATGCCCCTAAGTCACATCATTTAAAAAACTAAGCTGCTAACTCTAAAACCTACTCCAATTAACCAGGCAGATACTGGAATCAATTCTCGCAAATTTGATTGAAATGAGCAATTAAGCTTAACATAAGGAATAGAATATTCTTTCTTACATTTACACAGCCATGGATTCAGTTACACATCTATTAAACTTTTCACCATTGTCTGAGGGATTATGAAGTCAAAGTCCACAGACAATGAAGTTGCTTTCATCGATCAAACTCCATGAACTAAAGCAGATAATAGGGAGAGTGCGGAAATTGTGGATCTCACCACCAAGGTTAGCATTAAGTTAGTAGCAGCAGCACTTACATCTGCTGTGATGAAGTGCTTTGAGAACTTGGTCATGAAGCATATCAACTCCTGCCTGAGGAGGATCAGTTTCAATTCATCTGCCATCACAATGGGTCAACAGCAGATGCCATTTGATTGGCTCTTCACTCAGCTTTGGAACACATGGACAGTGAAGATGCATATGTCGGTATATCTTCATGGATCACAGCTCAGAACTCAACACTATCATCACCTTGCAACTCATTACTATGCTCTAAGAACTGTGCGTTGGTACCACTCTGTGCAATCGGATCCTTGATTCCTCACTAACAGATCCCAGTTAGTATAGATTGGCAACCAATTCTCCACACTCACCATCAGCACAAGTGTGCCATGGAGCTGTGTTTTTAGCTCCCTGCTCTGTATATTTTACTCATGATGGTGTAACTAAGCACCACTCCAGTGTCGTATTTAAGTTTGTTGGTGAAACCACTGTTGTTGGCTGAATCAAATGTGGTGACAGATCAACATAAAGGAGGAAGGTTAAAAATCTGGTTGAATGATGCCACAACAACTGCTCTTGGAAAGCCAAAGAGCTGATTATCTATGATATTATACACATGGAAAAAGCCAGTCCTCATTAGGGGAACAGAGGTGGAGACGGTCAGCAGTTTTAAATTCCTTGGCATCAACATATCAGGGGACGAACATATAGATGACTTCACAAAGAAGGCACAACAGTGCCTCCACTTTCTTAGAAGTTTGCATAGATTTGCCATGTCATGAAGATTTTGACAAACCTCTACAGATGCACATTGAAGAGTATCCTGACTGGTTGCATCACAAAAACACCAAAGCCTAGGAACAGAAAAAACTACAGAAAGTGGTGAATGCAGTCCAATCCATCATAGACAAGCCAATGAGAACATTTACATGAGCACTGCCATAGGAAAGCTGCAACTTTCACATAAGAACCCCACAATTCAGGTTCTTGCTAATTCCATCGGGCAGGAGGTACAGAAGCCTTAGGTCCAGGAACAGCTACTACCCTACAATCATCAGACTCCGGAACCTGCATGAATAACTTCATTCACTACTACTCTGAGCTAATTCTATGATCTACAGACTCACATTCAAGGACCGTTTTCAACTTGTGTTCTCAATATTATTTTTATTTGTACAGTTTGTGTTCTTTTGCACATTGGTGTTGGTCAGTCTTTGTTTATCTACAACTTTTCATAAAATTCTATTGTATCCCTGTAAATACCTGCAAGGAAATAAATTTAAAATGGTATATAGTAACATATACAGTATGTTCTTTCAGACGAAATATACTTTGAACTTGAACTTTGAACTTCAGGGCATATGACCCTGGTTCTGTAATCCTCCTTGTGGTTTAATAATTGGAATCATTCTAGTAAATCTACATATTTTTCCTACCAAAGCTACAATATAGTTCCTAAGATATAATGCCCAAAACTACTCAAATTTTACTCAGTGTTGTAAAATTGAAGCTTGAAATGCAGCCCCTTGTAGTATATACCTTTATTTATAAAAGCCAATTTTTTTTAAGACTTTTGATTATTTTCTTGTAACTTTCCATGACATTTTAATGATCTAATCACATGGATCTCTAAGTGTCATTGGACCACAGGTCTAATACTTCACAATTTAGAAAGTTTGCTATTCAGTCCATTTTAAGTTCAAAGTAAGTGATCTCATGCTTGCCTGTATTGAAATACTTTTCGTCCACTACTTTGGCATTTGTATTCTCAAGTGAAGGCTCTTTGTAACTTTATGTTTCAATGTTGTTGCTTATCACTCACACCATCTGTCTTTGCATCATTGATAGACTTAAAACAGTGGTTCTTTTGAATCATTATTTAATCACAGTAACCCCGTCTAGGTTGCTAGTGCTGGTCATTTCAGTACCTGCCTACAGCAACCAGGCACAGGGCTGTGTCATCTACTGAAAGGATATGACCCATCAAGGCTTTCTTCTTTTCCTACGGCCAAAAGAACAATACTAGGCAGAGGGCTAGAAACTTTCCTGTTCACCAACCCTCATTTTGCAGGACTCCAATGCATCAATCATGAAACTTCACTAACCCATCTTCGTAACTTTACATTTTCCTGCCTTCTGTTTTTAACAGCCAAAGTCAAAGGCAAAGGCAAATTAGTTGTCAAGTCCACAGGTGCACAAGTGCAATGAAAAACTTACTTGCAGCAGCATCACAGGTGCACACCAGCATATAAGCAGATTCACAAGAATAACATAAATTATACTCAACTTTTCCAAGAAATTGGAAAAAAAACAACTAAGCCCACTTTAATGCAAAGTGATTATAATATTCATTGTGCTGCTAAACTGTAGAGATTAGGGTTTTGCCAGAAATTGAATGGTTGAGAGGAAGTAGCTGTTCTTGAACCTAGTGGTGTAAGACTTCAAGCTTCTTAACTCCTGCCAATGGGAACTGCAAAAAATTGGCATGGTCTGGATGGTGAGGATATTTGATGATGGACATTGTCTTGTTGAGAAAGTACCTCCTGCAGATACTACCAATAATGATAATACTCCATATACAAAATCGGTTTTTCAGGTTAATGAAGACCTGGTATTGCAGAGAAACTTTACTCCAGAGCTCCAAGGAAACTTGTAAGCCTTAGTGCAGCATTTCTTAAAGGTTAACATGCAGGTGGTAAAGAAGGCAATTGCAATGTTAGCATTAATTTCAATAGGATGGAATATAAAAGCAAAGCTGTAATGCTGAGGCTGTATAAGGCTTTGGACAGATTGCATTTGGAGAATTATGAGTAGTTTTGCACCACATTTAAGAAAGGATGTGCTGGCATTAAAGAAGGTACATAGGAGGTCCATGGGAATGATCCTGGGAATGAAAGAGTTAATGTATGAGGAGCATTGATCGGTCTGGGCCAGTACTCACAGGAGTTTAGAAGAATGAGGGGATCACATTGAAAACTAACAAATATTGAAATACCTAGATAGAGTGGAAGTTGAAAGGATGCTTTCAATAGTGGGGAGTCTAGGACCAGAGGCCACAGTATTAGATTACAAGGATGTCCTTTTGGAATAGAGATGTTGAGGAATTTTTTTAGCAAAAGAATGATAAGTCTGTAGAACTAATTTACCACAGGTGGTTATGGAGTGCAACTCATTGGGTATATTTAAAGCAGAGGTTGATTAATTTCTTGACTAAAAAGGGTGTCAAAGGTTACCGAGAGAAAGAAAGAGAAAGAGGTTGAGAGGGATAATAAATTAGCCATGATAAAATGGTGGAGTAGACTCAATGGGCTGAATGGCTTCTATGCCTGCTCCTATGCCTTATGGTCTTGAGAGTGTAGAGAACAAAGGGAATTTCTGTGGGAAATCAAGAGGGGTTGATTAACACAAGACTGAGAAGGCACTGAAGACTTCTGTGAAACTACTGTAATCTACCTGGAATCATAAATAAAAGGCTACACAGAAGACTGGAGGGGGAAGATATGGATGGAACAATTATTAAAGAATGATAAAAAAGAGAGGGGAAATGAAGAGGTTTTTACTTGATGTCATCACTTTGAAACCGTTGGATATTTCAATTCCACAAACACAGTTGCAAGGCTTCCACTTTTGTCGCCCTCATGAAAGAAAGGATGTGGAGGACTTGGAAAAGGTGCAGAAGAGGTTTACCAGAATGCTGCTTGGATTAAAGCATATGATTTACGAGGTTGGACAAATATGTGTTGTGTTCTCTGGAGCATTGGAAGTTGAGGGAATGCCAGAATGCCATAATATAAAGTTATGAGATACGGATAGGTGGAAGCCAGAATCTTTTTCCCAGGGTAAAAATGTCAAATACTAGAAAACATGCAATTAAGGTGGGGGGGGGGGGAAGCAGTTTAAAGGAGATGTGCAGGGCATGTTCTTTACACAGGAAGTGGTAATTGCCTGGAACAGTCTGTCAGAGGTGGTAGGGATGGAAGCTGATATGACGGTGGAGTTTAGCTAGATAGGTGAATACATAGGGAATAGAAATATATGGATCAAGTGCAGGCAAAAAGAATTTAAATTCAGCATGGTATTCAGGACAGACATCTTGAGCTGAAGGGCCTGCTCCTATGCTGTGCTGTTCCATGTTCTATACGTTCTATGTACAAAGCTGACAATGGTGCCTTAAGATCGTTATAGCTGGAGAGGTAGTGGGGATAAGCTCCCACTACTTATTAAATGCTCCCAATGGTGTGTGTCTTAAATGGCCTCTGACAGCCAAGTCCAGCTCCTGGCCTTCATGTGTGCCTTAGCTCCTAAGCCCAGCAGAGCCATTTCTATTGACAGGAGAAGGGACAAAGGTGGGTCACTACCACCTTAAAACTAGTCACTTTGGCCAGATGAGGGTCATCAACTGTGGTTGACAGCTCATCTTGGAGAAGGAAATCTCAGATTATGGCAAAGACTTGGAGAAGACTTCAGGAGTAAACTCCAAGGGAAATTCCAGAGCTGGAGTCACTAAGTAGTCCTACATTGAGTTCACTGATTGGCAACCCCAGTGACGCTACTGGTGCTGAACTGTATCAGTCTCTACCATTCCTTTGGATTCATCATCTGTGAGGAGACGGGGAGCCTACTGAATGGGCAACAGCTTGCTCTACATGTAGTACTACCCTGGCTTGCATAGACAGCTAGGACACTATGTCCATGGTTGACCCTGATTAACAGGTGGCCTGCTACAAAGTTGACTGCTTCAATGTGTTAGATGGTAGAGTAAAAGGAGAAGACAAAGGGAACCTTACTTTTGATTTGAATGTAGGAAATAAGAGAGAGCAGATCTTTTATACTGGAGAAACCAAACATGGATTGGGTGATGATTTGCACAGCACCTTCATCCAGTCTGCAAGGGAAATCCTAAGCTTACAGTCTAATCCTCTCCATCCTCCTTCTCACTCCAATTTGTTTAATAATCATTACCTTAACTACCTTGGTCCTACCCTACCACAGATATTCCCTCAGTTCATTTCAACACTCTGTTGTTTCAACCTAATGCGAGTTCTTGACATGAAATGCCAACTCAGTCTCTCCTCGCTGATGTAACTTGACCTGCCCTTCTCTGATTTGTTTTATAAATGCAACTGTTAGTAAAACTCCATGTGAACATCAGCCAGTCCAGGGGCATCTCAACTCATTCATCCCTGTGTCATTCTGAATGTGCCCACCGCAAACTGTGTCCAGGTTAGATATTGAGCAGTGAGCAGCTGACCATTGATGGCTGGGAGTGAGGGAGTTCGATACCCAGGTTGGATATTGAACAGTAAGCAGCTGAATGTTGATGGCTGGGAGTGAGGGACTCAGCTATCACATGTTAAATGTAACATCATTTATTTTGCTGTGTATGCCATAAGAATGAACATTTGTTGTTATCCTCTGCTGCCAGTGTCCACGTATCCAGAGCATTTTCTTTTCTTGGTTTTAAGCAGCTCTATATTAAAACAATGCCCACAGTTCTAGACTTCCTCATGAAGAGAAATATTCTCTTATAATTTATCTTGCCAAGTTTCTAAGAACCATTCTTTTCTCCCCACAGATGCTGCTCGACCCACTGAATTCCTTTGGCTGATTGCTGGTTGCTCCATTTCCAGCAACTGCGGTGTCTCATGCCCACACTAATCCTGTGTTAATGGGAATGGGAAATTATGGGATGTTCATAGATTCATCTACTATTGAAATGGGTATATATCTGCTTACTTCAGTCATTTCCTTGTTCTCCATAAATATTTCCTCATTCTCTAAAGGACCTGTGTTCACTTTGACTCCTCTTCCTCTTTGAATATCTTATTGTCATTTTTTTATAATTCACACAGTTTGTAGTTCATTTTCTTTTTCTTTGTGTCTAATCCTCTACTTCTGGAACCTGAATTATCGCAGTCTTTGTGCCCATCACAATTTTTTGTCTCTCAAATAGTTTCCCTTTCAGTTTAATACTGTCCATAACTTCCTGGATTAGTTACAGAAAATTCCTGAAATTCAAGGTGATGTGTCTCACAGGGAACTAAACTGCTTCACAGACTGAGCTCCAGTGAGAGGAAAGTGAGAGCCCAACACTGAATATTAGTCAAAACTGACATCATTCCTACAGATGACAAGATCCCCACAGCAACATTCATATCAATGTCAGCTATCCTTTGAAAGAGCCTCAAGCTTATTAGCTGGTTCATATTTACTTGTATAAATCAATTATAGAGAGAGGTTAGCATCGGACCAATTATTGTCAGTGACTGAATGACTGTCTCAAGCACTTAGTTTCAAAAGATAATCCATTAAATATTTTGCCCTCTAGTATAACTGTCACTGAGTAACGCTTACATTATGCAATATATGGAGTCTGCAATAATGAATCTTTAAGTGATAATAGCTCCAGAGAAACAGATTAGCAGAAAATATTCCTAAAAGGCACCCTTGTCTCTTACTTGATGTAGAACAAAAGAAAAAATGGAGTTTAATTAAAGAATAGCAGATGCATCAGGAGTACCAAAATTATAATTTCTTTCCATTTGAAAGGAAAATATCATGAATTTAAAACTTACTAAGTGGATTTTTTTTTAGTTCTAATTTGCCAAATTTAAAACATCATTAAACTGCTAGGAAGGTTGAAGACTGTTTCTTTGATTAAATTGAAGTTAATTAAATAATCCATTGAACACAAATTTCATTTCAAATGGTGCCTATAAGCTTTGCAACATGAGCAAAAATAAATTTCTTACATTTATACCATTTGTGCACGATGACTTCGGAAAGACTATAACAATAATCAGTTTACTTCAATAAGGACCACTGTCAGAAAGTTGTAGGTTCAAATTCTACTCCAGCTGAACAAATAATCTAGATTTACACAGCAGTGCATTAACAAGAGAATAATATATTATCAGAGGTACCATGTTTTTAGCTGAAACATGTCGGATCAAATGTTGGCAACATCTCATACTACCTGCACCCAGCTGGAAGCCCGAGAAGAGTTTAGTCATCTCATGCTAAATTATTTGAGAAAGAACAAGTCATTCTAGCAGTATTTTGGCCAATATTCCTTCCTTAACACCACATGCTTATTACCTGTTCATGGGCTTTGCTGTGGCCCTAACGAATGTTGCTGCGATCTTTGCCTACGTAACAAGAATTGTTCTTTACTCTGTAGACGGTAGATCCATAAACAGGACAGTCTTGAGAGAACCATGCAATCTAACGCATTGAATAGATTCCAACAGATGACCTCAGTACTGCAGGTTATAAAACCAGTGTTGCAACTTACATTATTATGAAGCCTTAACATCATAACTCAACTCTTCACAGGGGTGTAATTAAAATAAATTTGATACCTAATCACAGCAAGAGATATTGCACCCTGAACAAAAGTTTTGTCAAAAAAGCAAAGGGTTAGATATTTGAGAAAACAAAGAAGCTGGCTTTATATTTAGAGTCTAATTGAAGTCAATATGCAAATAGAAATGAACGTAAGCCAGTTTTTTGTGTTTCATGAAGTTAAACTCAGTGTCCTTAAAGGGCCAAGTGGAAGACAGTCCGAAATTACTTTTTTTTTTCAATATGTTTCTGTACAATCAAGGGAAACAGGTGGGGTCCTAGCAGCCTTCTCAGCATTCACTAGGTCCCAGAAGCAGCCGGAATTGTCTCAAGAGCAGTATTATAGCAGGCATGCATTTAATGCAAACGGAACTTGCAACCATACTGTATATCAGTCAGGCCCGATAGTACTGAAACATTCATAACTATATTGCCAATCATCCTGGAAGTAACTAATTTCTCAGCCCAATCAGTCACTCATTGATAATTCTAACATTGTCAGAATAGAGTAAAACTGTAAATTACAACTAAGCATTAATCTCTGTAAGAGAGACACAAGAAACAGCAAATGTTGGAAACTGGAGTAATGCATAAAATACTTAAAGTTCTCAATGGGCCCAGCAGCATCTATGAAGGAAAATAGAAAATCTACATTTTGGGTCATGCTCTTTATCTGGACTGGTCATTAATTCAGGCTGAGAACCTTCAAATGGACTGGTCAGTGTTTCAGGACCTGAAACATTAACCCTCCACTTCCCTCCACAGATATTGTGCAACTACTGGGTTCCTCCAGCACATTGTTTATTGCATCAATCTGACTAGGTACATTCCGTCCAGTTGTGGCTTATTAGAGATATATCCATGTCCTTTAATCTCCATAAAGTTCATAAAACATTGAAAGTGGTTCAGGTCAAATTTATTTTCCAACTGCAGAGAATAATAATCAAAAAATAAAGAGAGAACTTGTATTTTGCTTTTGTGGGAGAAGGAGTGTGGAAAGGGAGCGCCCACAGTTTTTGTAGACCCAGGTGACTTCTTCCAGTTCGTCCATGAAATTCTTCTTCTCTTATGTCTTTCCTTTCTTTTCAATGTGGCTGGGGTTCTGTCAGAGTCCGTGATCTACAGTTTAAATCACAGTTCATCACAAGTGGTGGGTTTTTGGACTGGCTGTGTGGCCTAGAGCTTCGCTATCTCCAGGAAAAGCCTGGAAGATGTGAACCCTCGGGAAGCAGCCCTGTGTATGATTTGGTTCCTCACCAATTTTATTGACTAAAGCGTCGAGGGAGACTAGAACATCGAGACAGCAGGCAATGTGTCTGCTAATTGCCAGTCACTTTCAGAAGACTGTCCCTGCACTCAAGCTTTCTCTCTGTTGATGGAGAGTGAAAGTCAGTCAGTCCTTGAGATGGGGGAGCTTAGAAAAGTGACACGGAAGATTGTAACATCGGAACAGCAAGCTGCTGGTTTCCACTCTCGTTGTTGAAGGAGCCACCTCTCCCTTCCTCACTGGAGAGAGATGGCCTGTCTGAGACACTGAAGCGCAGGGTTAGCGACTGTAGTTTTGTCGTCTCTGGATCAAAGTCTCCTTGCTGTTCCTTCCATTGTGAGGGAGGGGGCGTGTCAGTGCTTCTGCAAGCACAAGTAGGGAGGGGGTGGATGCTTTTGCTGCTGCTTCTGTAAGGGGTGTGGGTGGGGCTTTTGAGGCTTCAATATTCTGTCATTCATTCTATGGCATCTTGTGTTTCTTGGACGTCTGCGAAAAGTATGAATTCCAGGCTGTATACTATATACATTCTCTGATATTAAAGGAACTTAAATCTAAATCTAAAATCTAATCCATTGATAAGGCATCATTCATATCTTCCTAATGAGCTGAAATGCCTTAAAACAAGAAGGTGCAGTCATTACATAAGAACATCTGACCAAGAGTGAAATGCTGTACTCAATAAGTACCCATTAAGTTCCCACATTCAGTAATTTGAAAGTGACCAGATAATCTGCCTTACTGATGTTGATTGCAGGGTTAACATTACTGGGAACGACTCTGCTTCTGCTCCGAAAAATAGTATCACAGAATATTTTGTATCTGACAGATCATCCTTTTAGGAATAATCCCATTGCTATCTCCCTGAGAACTGAGTTACAATATTAATCTAGATTCTGGAGTGAGACTTGTACACGACAGCTTCTGACTCAGAGATGTGGTGATTTCTGGCTGATCCAATCCAGATAGTAATAAGATCCAATCTAATTAACCTTCATTGTGGCACTAGTTTTCACAATCAATGTTTACAGAAGGCTTCTTTAATGAAAGTACATCACTCATTTACATAAAAGCTGAAAGATGTGTTTGGGAAATACAAAGTTGCGAGTTTCACTGATCTGACAGTTTTATAGGAAACTTTCAGAAATTCTTATCCAAGCGTAACATTCCTTGGCAAAACAGTTATGTGTTTTTCAGATTTTAAGAGTCCTGGATTGAAAATTTACAATGACAGTAAATCCGAGGTGGAAGTCTGCACATACCAGACACTAAAGCAGATCCAAAGCATGGCTCTTCTCATTCAGTATTGGAGAAACTTGTTTATCTTAATCTCATCTTAGTATATCTGGAAAAATTGCATTTATAAATGGAATTTCCATTTCCTACAATAAATGATGTCAAGCATACACTAGAGCTATCAGATTTTACCTGAATTCCAGATCTAACTGGGCTATGGTGAACTATTATGCTTTATGTCAGGCACTTAATGACAAAAAATGCTTCCTTAAGTAACACAGCATCCATTGCCATGGCAACCTTACAACAGCAACCTAATTGTAAGTCAGCAAAAAAAGTGAATAGTGCATTACTTGAATCATCAGCAAAATTTTCATAATAAATTAAGATGGCACTACCGAACATGTGTGACAGCTTCTGGTGGTAAAAAAGCTGAGAAATCCAACTAAAACATCACTAAAAATCAACACACACAAAATGCTGGTGGAACACAGCAGGTCAGGCAGCATCTATAAAGAGAAGCACTGTCGATGTTTCGGGCCGAGACCCTTCGTCAGGATCCTTCTAGTCCTGACAAACGTCGACAGTGCTTCTCTTTATAGATGCTGCCTGACCTGCTGTGTTCCACCGCATTTTGTGTGTGTTGTTTGAATTTTCAGCATCTGCAGATTTCCTTGTGTTTGACATAACTAAAAATACCTTTTCTAAGGTAAATTATGTTAAATTATTACTGCAAACAGTGAAGGGCCAAGCAATAGCAAGGTGAGTTTGAGATATGACTCAGGATGGTGTGTTGCAGAATCGTTGCAGATGGAAGTCCAATGCCCGTACAGCAGGCTTGGGATTGATTTTGGATCACTCTGGATGCCAAGAGGAGAAGTCAGAGTCTGGGCAGAGGATATTTGGTACACATACAAATAGCCTGGGTAGTTCAGATAGCTGAGAGGCCGAGCTGATTTGAAGAGGTTGAGAGCAGCTTCAGGCTGAGTGGCAAAATTTAGCCTGGAGTAAGTTGCTGGAAAACATGGCCTAGGCCCACAGCTTTACACAGCAGTGGCGCCTGGGTCCTGGTGTGAGGTATGATACGCCGTTTAGACAATTTAAACACTGGCCCATACTGGATGCAAGAGCTGATTTAAGACCATAAGATGTAGGAGCAGAAGTAGGCCACCTGGCCATTTGAGTCTGCTCTGCCATTTAGTCATGGGCTGATCCAATTCTTCCAGTCATCCCCACACCCCTGCCTTCTCCCCATACCCTTTGAAGCCCTGGCTAATCAAGAATCTATCCATCTCTACCTTAAATGCTCCCAACGTCTTGGTGTCCACAGCCACTCATGGCAACAAATTCCGCAGATTTACCATCCTCTGATTAAAGTAATTTCCCACATCTCTGTTCTAAATGGACGTCCATCAATCCTGAAGTCGTGTCTTCTTGTCCTAGACTCCCCTACCATGGGAAATAACTTCGCCATATCTAATATTGGATGCAAAACTGGGCTGAGAAGTGGCAGATGGAGTTCAACCCAGATAAGTGTGAAGTAGTTAATTTTGGTAGGTCAAATATGATGGCAGAATATAGTTTTAATAGTAAGACTCTTGGCAGTGTGAAGGATCAGAGGGATCTTGGGGTCTGAGTCCATAGGATGCTTAAAGCAGCTGCACATGTTGACTCTGTGACTAAGAAAGCATACGGTGTATTGGCTTTCATTAATTGTGGAATTGAATTTAGGAGCCGAGAAGGAATGTTACAGCTATATAGGACCCTGGTCAGACCCCACTTGGAGTACTGTGCTCAGTTCTCGTTGCCTCACTACAGGAAGGATGTG
The DNA here is from genome assembly GCF_030144855.1 of Hypanus sabinus. Classification (NCBI taxonomy): domain Eukaryota; kingdom Metazoa; phylum Chordata; class Chondrichthyes; order Myliobatiformes; family Dasyatidae; genus Hypanus; species Hypanus sabinus. The sequence continues at coordinate 98,132,575 of NC_082715.1, read as the reverse complement.
GAAGCAATAGAAAGGGTGCAGAGGAGATTTACAAGGATGTTGCCTGGATTGGGGAGCATGCCTTATGAAAACAGGTTGAGTGAACTCGGCCTTTTCTCCTTGGAGCGACAGAGGATGAGAGGTGAGCTGATAGAGGTGTATAAGATGATGAGACGCATTAATCGTGTGGATAGTCAGAGGCTTTTTCCCAGGGCTGAAATGGTTGGCACCAATTTATGGTGCTGGGGAGTAGGTACAGAGGAGATGTCAGAGGTTAGCTTTTTACTCAGAGAGTGCTGAGTGTGTGGAACAGGCTGCCGGCAATTGTGGTGGAGGCGGATATGATAGGGTCTTTTAGGAGACTTTTAGATAGGTACATGGAGCTTAGAAAAATAGACGGCTATGGGTAAGCTGTTAATTTCTAAGGTAGGGATGTGTTCAGCACAACTTTGAGGGCCGAAGGTCCTGTATTGTACTGAATGTCTTATAGAGCATCAACATCACATCCCTGCTCTCATATTCTTTACCTCTAGAAATCGATGCTAACATTGCATTCGCCTTCTTCACCACTGACTCATCCTGGAGGTTAACCTTTAGGGTATCCTACACAAGGACGCCCAAGTCCCTTTGCATTTCTGTGTTTTGAATTTTCTCCCCATCTAAATAATAGTGCATAACCATACACTTCCCAACATTGTATTTCATTGCCACTTCTTTGGCCATTCCCCTAAATTATTTAAGTCTCTCTGCAGGCTATCTGTTTCCTTGGCAGAACCAGCTCCTCCACCTATCTCTGTGTCATTGGCAAATTTAGCCACAAATCCATTAATCCATAGTCCAAATCATTAACATACATTGTAAAAAGCAGAGGTCCCAACACCAACCCCTGTGGAATTCCACTGGTTACCGGTAGCCAGCCAGAATAGGACCCCTTTATCCCCACTCTCCGTTTTCTGCCGATCAGTCAATGCTCCACCCATGCTGGTAACTTCCCTGTAATGCCATGGGCTCTTAACTTGCTAAGCAGCCACATGTGCAGCACCTTGTCAAAAGCCATCTGAAAATCCAAGTACACCACATCTACTACATCTCCTTTGTCTACACTACTTGTAATTTCCTCAGTTAGTCAGGCAGGATTTTCCTTTCAGGAAGCCATGCTGGCTTTGGCCTATCTTGTCATGTGCCTCCACGTACTCTGTAATCTCATCCCTAACAATCAATTCCAACAACCTCCCTACCACTGATGTCAGGCCAACAGGTCTATAGTTACCTTTCTGCTGCCTTCCACCCTTCTTAAATAGTGCAGTAACATTTGCTGCTGCCTCCTACCCTTCTGAAATAGCGGAGTAACATTTCACTTGTTCTCTGCAATCTTCACTCCTCTCTCCAGACCGTGGAGCCTTTCGTTGTTCTGATGGGTCAATTTAAATGCCAACCCAGATAGACGGTGTGATTTGGAACAAGAGCCTTTTTCACTCATTCTCTGCGATGGTCTTCGCCGTGGTGCTAAGGCCATGAAGACTCCCTTTCTGTGCTCCGTGCTCGCTAATGCGATGAAGTAATAAGGCGGCCTACTCTAGACAGCTCCAGGGCTCAAATCTGAGGACAATTTTGATTCAGAGTCCTATTGTTCGCTTCAATTGTTTTCTTGATTTTTTTTCTTTATCTTGCGCATTGAGTGTTGGTCTTATTTTTTTCTGTAATTGTGTTCTTTTCATGCTTTGTGGCCACCTGTGAGCAAGCAAATCTCAAGGTTGTATAATTTATACACTCTTTGATAATAAATGTTCTTGAATACTTAAATATTTAAATGATATTAGCATAAATTCAACAAAACATTACACCAAGATGGCGGCACGACACAGCTTGCAGCAGCCACTCCGGAGCTGATTATCTGTTATTTGTGAAGTGGGGTGCCATGCGCAATCATAATCGATTGAAAAGCAGACATGGAAGCACAGCAGAACATCTGGAAATCTCCAGGAAGACCTTCTTCTTTGCTGCTGCTGCTGTGAGGTCCGGGTCACTGCTGGGAAGAACATATCCCCAGTCCTCGGGGTCGCGTTGTTGATGGCCGTTGGCGGGGGCACTTAATATACTTGGCAGAGGATGGTTCTCGGAGAAGCTGTGCCGGAGGGGATGGTTGGAGGCTCGGAGGTTCAACAGACTTGGATTCCACTGCAATCAGGTCACTTTCAGTGTGTGCTGTGTCTGTGAGGCTGGGTTCGACAGAGCTTTCCTTGTGTGCTGTGTCTGCGAGGCTGAGTCAGGCAGCGCCGTGGAAGTCCATAGCGGGGGTATTCCCTTCTGCCGCCTGTGTGGGATGACCAGTCTATCAGGGACCCTGGGGACTTTTGGAAACTGTGTGGTGGTTTCTCTTGAACTTATAGTCTTTTAACATCTTTGGACTATTTTTACTGTGCCCATGGTCTGTTTTTTTTTTATCAGTTATGCTATTGTTTGCACTGTTGTAACTATATGTTGCAACTATGTGGTTTTGTGCAGGTCTTGTAGCTTTAGTTTTTGGTCTTGTTTGTCTGGTGGGATTGGAGCTCCTTTCCGGGGAACGCACTAAGACGGTAGTATGATATTAATACGCAGCAGCCTCTCTGGACTCTGGATTGGGGATTGTCAAACGTTATGTGGATTTTCTGGTGTAGTCTGTTTTGTCATGTGCTTTTGTGATATCATTCTGGAGGAACGTTGTCTCATTTTTTAACTGCTTTGCATTTGTGATTTCTAAATGACAATAAACTGTATCTGAATCTGAAAACTGTCATTATTTTGTGGCAGTCTATTAATGCAGAGTGACCCACGAGCTGTAGAGTCATAGAGCACAGATACAGGCCCTTCGGCCATTGCTACCCTAAGAAAAAAGATGCTGGATTTCCACTCTACCTACACCTTTTATCATCAATACACTTCTACCGAGTCTCCTTCGATCCTCCTTCACACCAAAGACAAAAGCCCAGACTCATTCAACCTTTCCTCATAAAACATAATCTCTAATCCAGGCAGCATTCTGGTAAATCTCCTTTGCTCCCTCTGAATAGTTTGCATACCCTATCTATAATGAGGCAATCAGAAATGAACATAATATTCTGACCATGTCTGACCAGAGTTTTGTAGAACTGCAACATTACCTTCCGAGTAATGAAGACCAGAACACCAACTACCTGATCAACTTGTGCAGCAATTTTGAGGGATCTATGGACTTTGACCCCAAAGACCTTCTGTTCCTCTGTCCTGCCATTAACTCTCTACTCTGCATTGTTCGCCCTTCCAAAATGTATTACTTCACACTTTCTAAATTGAACTCCAACTACCACTTCTCTGCATTGCTCTGCATCCTGTCAATGTCCCATTGTAACCTACGATAACTTTCTTGTTAAGTATTTCCTTTTAGGTATATACTCAGACCCAGGTATTCTTTAGGAGACTCTTTATTTACATGACACAAAGAGCCATCCTTTTGGAGAGCAACGACTCTGTTTGTAATCAGTGCACACACCCTCTTTATGGTTGATTCTAATAGGTATGTCTTGTTCAAAATTTCCATATTTGGTATGGTTCTAAGCAAGCTAGGGAGAACACCTAAGTCACATGGACTCGTGGTGTACAGCAGTAGGCCAGAGGACAACAGCAGATAGTCTTATGTCTACGGCAGAGACAACCTCACTGTGTACAACAGTACACCAGAGGGCAACACCACAGTTTTCTGTTGACCAGACATTACAATTCTATACTCTTGCAAAGGTATTTACCCAGTCCAGTTGGCCTAAACCCTCCACACTTCTACACTATCCACAGTCCCACCAACTTACATGTCATCTGCAAACTAGCTAACCCACACTTCCATTTCCTCATCTAAGTAATTTATAATAATCACAAACAGTAGAAGACCCAGAACCAATCACCATGGAACCCATTCTCCCTCACATATCCATTTCTTATTCTCCAACCACCCATACAGAATTATACAGTAGCTAATTAACTGGCCAGCCTGGATGTCTTTGAGGTATTTGAAATCAGAGCACGCAGAAGGAACCCAGGTGGTGACAGGGAAACAGTGCAAGCTGCAGACGGACAGCAAAGGAGGTTAGGATCGAACTCGAGACACCGGAGCTGCAAAGCAGGAGCATTACTTGCTGCATCATAGCACTCCCCCAACCAGACCACACAGAAAAGTGTAAGAAGATGCTCCTGTTAAATGGGGAGTTAACAACCCATAGTTACAAGTCACGGAGTAATTCAACATAGATAGAGGACTTTTGTCCAGTGACACCATCCAGCTTGTTCCAGTTTCCTAGTCTCAGAATAAAGGATATGTCATTTAGAATCAAGATCAGTAGAACTTTCTAAGGCAAAGGTGATAAATCTTGGTGGCAAGGCATTAGAGGGCAGCTCAAAAAATATACTCAGTAGGGAAGTGGCCGGAACAGGATGTTGAAGTCAATGATTCGACATGATCACAGTGAATGATGGAACAGGTCCAAGGGGCTGAATAATCTATTACAGCTTCTATTTTCAATATTTCTCTGCAGGTGATTGGGAGATCAAACAAACATCCTGTGGGTAAAAGTGAAACCAATAACTGATATCAGTTATGCAGCAGGAACTACCTTACAGACTAATTGGATAAAGGTGAAGTTTTAACGTTGCACTATTGTCAATTAATAGGCAGGTAGAAGCTGAATAGTGCCAAAACAACCACCTCTCGTTCAACATCAGCAAGACTAAAGAGTTAATTACTGACTACAGGAGGAAGAAATTGGCGATCCATGACCCAGCCCTCATTAGGGGATTGGAAATGGAGAGTCAGTAACCTTACATTCCTCGGCATTATCATATCAGAGGATTTTAAACATTATATCTGGATAGTTACTATAGTTTGTTCTATCTGAAATCATGGATCAGTAATAATATAATTTCAAGCACTCTGACTTTAAAATAAAATCATGTTCCATAGTTTTTCAATTCCCTTTAATTCAGTATATTTTTGGTGTTTTTCACTTACTGATTTCTGTAAGTTATGTGTGTTTGGAATGGCTCTATCTATTCTTGTTATTATTATTATCATTTATACTTGCAGTTTGCCTTTTGTACAACGTTTGCTTGTCAGTCATTGTTTTTCAGGTCCTAAGGCTGTCATCGCTGGGGGTGGTAGTAGGGATAGGCTCCCACTACCTATAAAGTGCTCTAAATGGCGTGCATCAGTAAGAGCTCCTGATAACCAAGTCGAACTCTTGGCCTTCACGTGTGGCTTAGCTACTAGGCCTGGCGGAACTGTTTCTACTGACAAGAGAAGGGGCAATGGCAGACCACCGGCACCTCAAAACCAGTTGCTTCGGGCAGGTGGGGCTCGTCAGCCTTTGACGGCAGCCCGTCTATGAGAAGGAAAACTCTGATTTTAAACCTCCGCTGCCTTGCGGCCATACCCACCCATCAGGAATGCTTCAGGCGTAAACCCCGACAAAGAAATCTGGAGCCAGGGTCCCTAAGGCAGTTTGATGTTGTTTACAACTTCACTCTGGCAACCTCTGCGATGACACTGGTGCCAAGCTGTATCAGCACTTGCCCTTCCCTTGGATTACATCAGTGATGTGGAGAGGGGGAACCCACTGCATGGGCAACAGCTGGTTCTTCAAACCTTCCCGCCCAGTGTTGCACCCTGGAGAGGACACAGTCCACCAGAGGCACAAACCCATGATCCCTTGAAATCAACAGCTGCCCACATTGTTTTTCATGGATTCTATTGTATTTCCTTGTTCTACTGAGAATATCTGCAAGAAAAAGAATCTCAGGGTAGTGACATATACGTAGAGTACAGGTACTTTGATAATAAATTTACTTCGACTCACAATGTTTTTATTATGAAACTAGTCATGCAGAGGCCTGGGCTGGCAATCCAAAGGTCAGCTTAAACTGCAGCAAGGCAAAGATGAAATTTAAATTAAGTGAATATTTTGGAAGACACATTGACTATGCTCAGTAATGGTGAATGTAAAATCTACCAGATTTTCATATAAACATTCTAGTTCATTAACATGTTTCAGGGAAGGCACTATGCCATCTTTTTTCAGTTTGTCCTGTACAGGACTCCAGGCTTACCTCACATGCCGGAATATTAGCAAATCATTAGGCCTAGCAGGTCACACTGGCATTGCCAGTAATGCCCGGATCCAAAAAATAAAATAACAGATCAGGACCGAAAATAGTTTGAGCATGTGATTACGTACAGTATATAATGACCAAGATGAGAATGTAGTACGTGCTAGTAAGTTCATAGATGATAGTGTTGAAAGATGATGATGTAATAAGGATTGGTAGTGTTGTAGATAGTGTAGAGATGCACCGAGATACAGATCAGTTTCAGATATTGGTGTAAAATTGGCAGATCAAAATTAACCCAGCCAAATATGAAGTGTCGGACTTTGGGAAATCAAATATACACTGTTAATGGCAAGAGAGTGTTGATGTGCAGAGAGACTTGGGGTCCAAGTCCACAGCTTCCTGAAAATGGCAGCGCAGGTTGATAGTGGGGTGAAGAAGGCATCTGGCATGTTTGCCTTTAATAGCAGAGGCATGAAATTCAAGAGCCAGAAAGTAACGTTGCAGCTTCATGTTCCAGTTAGGCCACATCTGGAACCTTGCATTCAATTCCAGTCACACCATTATAGAAAAGATGCTGAAGCTTCGGAGAGGGTTCAGAAGAGGTTTACCAGGATATTTCCTCAATTAGAAGGCATGCACTGTAAGAAAAGTTTGAACGGACTTGGGTTATCTTTTCTGGAGCAGCAGATGCTAAGGTGAAACCTGATATAGATTTATAAGATTATGCAAGGAATAGACAGAGCAAACAGCTGGTATTTTTCCATCAGGATCAAAATGTCTAATACACTTCTCATGCGCTTCTAGGAGTGGTGGTGGAAGCAAATATGATAGAGGTGTTTAAGAGTCTTTTAGACGGACACATGAATGTGCGGATAACAAAGGGATATTAACAATGTGTAAGTAGAAGGGATTCATCGAGTTAGGTATTTAATTATGAGTGATTAGTCTGCCACAATACTTTACGCTAATGGACCTGGTCCAGTACTGTACTGTTCGACGTTCTATATATATAGATGTTTGGCAGAGGCACCCGTATTTTTCTGTAACCTGTTTTACTATGATTCTGTGGCTCAGTGATACAAGCAGGTAAATTTGACATCCACATTCTTTTTATATTTCCCTTTCAGTGCAATATAAATAAAAACAAGGATTATCTATCAGTTTATTTGTGGTAGTTTATTACAATTTTTTTCTTTAATTTTCCACTTATATAAATGCATTCTGTAGTGTAAATTATATAGCAAAAGTATATTATAGCTGATGCTTGTGTTTTAGACATATGTAAGTTATTAAAGGGATGCCTCTTATGTTAAACTAAGTTTATAACTCTTTTAAATGTCTGACAAAAGAAAATTGAATACAACTGAAACTTTAGCAAATGGAAATTCTGAGGTTAAGTTGCTGAGCTGACAAGTTTCACTCTTAAACCTAAAGTAGAACCAAACTGTTAAACTATAGTATTACCAAAACAAAGTTGCTGATACTGCACTGAATGTATGGTTAACCACATTTGGATAACTCCTTGAAATGTAATAGGGCAAGAGTCCTTATAAAGAGGTTGAAATATCTGACTAACATAGAAACTTTGATTTATAGGTGAAACAAAGCACTCAACAGCTCCACTGGTCATTTACAGAGTCTATGCAAATCTGTGCCAAGGAGAACTAAGCTTTACACCGAAGCTGCTCCCATATGCCTCTTGACTGGCTGTGAAGGGATGCAATTTAGATAACATGGCACAGAATTGTATGGCAATAGATAGATATATCTAACTGAGGTTAGTTTCACACTAACTGTGGCTGGTAACTGAGCAGCTGAAAGTTAACCACCAAAATAGCTTCAATGAGACTGAAGTTCATAGGAGAAAGATATAAAGATATCTTTTGTCTTGGGAGCTCATTATTGATATCCCTGAAGTAAACTGAGAAACTGATGTCATTCTCTTTTCTGAAAGGAATTGGCCATCCATTGGGAATGCCCCCAAATCAGGAATAATCAACGGGGCCTTGTTTCCAGCACAAAACAAACTGCTGGACCAACTCAGCAAGTCAAGCAGTATCCATGGAGGCAAAGGATGGTCAGTACTTTGGGTTAAGACTCTGCATCAGGACTGATCAGCCATCCCTCTGCACCCACAACTGCTGCTTGGCCTGCTGAGTTACTCCATTTCAAACTTTGGCAGCCTCTTGTGTCTCCTTTCCAGCAGCTTGTGTTTAATCAACTGGACTTTATTTTAAAAAAATCAAAATCAATTTGTATTGTTAGACCCTTGTGGAAGTCAAAGGACTGAACAATGTTACCCACAGTACTGTGCAAAAATCTTTGGCAACTATGGTATATACAGCTAGGGTGCCCAACACTGTTGCATAATACTGTATCTGTCCATGTGGAGCAGAGAACGTGTGTGCAAACCACACGGGACCAAAAGATGTTGGGAATGTGCAGTGCAGTGCCATGGAGGGTGCAGTGCCTTGGAAGAGGTGTGGGACAGATGGCAGAGAATGTGTGTCAGGGTGGGGTGGGTGGTGCAGGTACAGACACACCAATCCCTGAGGCATCAAGCAAAGTCATTTAATTCCAAACAATTGGTTCACTGATCATTACAGAATGTCTCTCTAGTGCTCCCCTCTTCCTTCCTCTTTGCCCATCCATGATTCTCCTCTCCCTGTCCTATTCCCATTCTCAGTACTCAGTAGAGACCCATATCAGAATCAGGTTTATCATCACTCACATATGTCCAAGAGACATAAGACATAGGAGCAGAATTAGACCATATGGCCCATCGAGTCAACTCTACTATTCAATCATGAGGGATCCTTTTTTTCTCCTCCTCAACTCCATTTCCCAGCCTTCTTCCCATAACCTTTGATGCCACGTCCAAGCAAGAACCTATCAATCTCTGCCTTAAATCCACCCAACGACCTGGCCTCCACAGCTGCATGTGGTTACAAGTTCCACAAATTCACCATCCTCTGACTGGAGAAATTTCTCCGCTTTGAATGGACACTCCTCTATCTTGAGGCTGTGCCCCCTTGTCCTAGACCCTCCCACCATGGGAAACATCCTTTCCACATCTATTCTGTCTATGCCTTTCAACGTTCTAAAGCTTTCAATGAGATCCGCCCATCACTCTTCTAAATTCTGAAGAGTACAGATCTAGAGCCATCAAAAGTTCCTCGTATGATAACCCTTTCTTTCCTGGAATCCTCCTTGTGAACCTCCTCAGGACCTTCTCCAACAATGCCAGCACATCTCTTCTAAGATGAGGAGCCCAAAATTGTTCACAATACTCAAAGTAAGACCTCACCAGTGCCTTTAAAGCCTCGGTTTCACATCCTTGCTCTTGTATTGTAGACCTCTTGAAATGAATGCCAACAATGCATATGCCTTCCTCACCACCAACTCAACCTGCAAGTTAACCTTTAGGGTGTTCTGCACAATTTCAATGTCATAAAATTTATTGGTTTTTTTTGTGGCAGCAGTACAGTGCAATACATAAGATGACTACAGTACTGCACCAAATCTTCTCGAATTTGCAAAATGACTTCTATTTAGTTATAGAAACATAGAAAACCTACTGTACAATACAGGCCCTTCGGCCCACAAAGCTGTGCCAAACACACACTTACCTTAGAACTTCCTAGGGTTATCCATAGCCCTCTATTTTTCTAAGCTCCGTGTACCTGTCCAGGAGTCCCTTAAAAGACCCTATTGTATCCGCCTCCACCACTGTCGCCGGCAGCCCATTCCACGCACTTACCACTCTCTGCGTAAAAAACTTATCCCTGACATCTCCTCTATACCTACTTCCCTCTCATGTTAGCCATTCCAGCCCTGGGAAAAACCTCTGACAATCCACATAATCAATGCCTCTTATCATCTTATACACCTCTATCAGGACACCTCTCATCCTCCGTCACTCCAAGGAAAAAAGGCCGAGTTCACTCAACCTGTTCTCATAAGCCATGCTCCCTAATCTATGTACCATCCGTGTAAATCTCCTCTGCACCCTTTCTATGGTTTCCACACCCTTCCTATAGTGAGGCAACCAGAAAAGAGCACAGTACTCCAAGTGGGGTCTGACCAGGGTCCTATATAGCTGTAACATTACCTCTTGGCTCTTAAACTCAATCCCATGATTGATGAAGACCAATGCACCATATGCTTTCTTATCCACAGAGTCAACCTGCGCAGCAGCTTTGAGTGTCCAATGGACTTGGACCCCAAGATCCCTCTGATCCTCCACACTGCCAAGAGTCTTACCATTAATATTATATTCTGCCATCATATTTAACCTACCAAAATGAAGCACCTCACACTTATCTGGGTAGAACTCCATCTGCCACTTCTCAGCCCAGTTTTGCATCCTATCAATGTCCCGCTGTAACCTCTGACAGCCCTCCACACTATCCACAACTGGTGACTGACCTCCATGCAGAATATGACCCGTCTACAACCACTCTTTGCCTTCTGTGGGCAAGCCAGTTCTGAATCCACAAAGCAATGTCCCTTGGATCCCATGTCTCCTTACTTTCTCAATAAGCCTTGCATGGGGTACCTTGTCAAATGCCTTGCAAGGTACACTACATTTATTGCTCTACTTTCATCAATGTATTTAGTCACATCCTCAAAAAGTTCATTTAGGCTCCTGAGGCACAACCTGCCTTTGACCAAGCCATGCTGACTATTCCAAATCATATCATGCCTCCCAAATATTCATAAATCCTGCCTCTCAGGATCTTCTTCATCAACTTACCAACCACTGAAGTAAGAGTCACTGGTCTATAATTTCCTTGGCTATTTCTACTCGCTTTCTTGAATAATGGAACAACATCTGCAACCCTACATTCAACCTCTCCTGTCCCCATTGATGAAGCCAAGCTCATCGCCAGAGGCTCAGAAATCTCCTCCCTCGCCTCCCACAGTAGCCTGGGATACATTTCATCCAGTCCCCGTGACTTATCCAATTTGCTTTCCAAAAGCTCCAGCACATCACCTTTCTTAATATCTACATGCTCAAGCTTTTCAGTCCACTGTAAGCCATCCCTACAATCACCAAAATCCTTTTCCATAGTGAATACTGAAGCAAAGTACTCATTAAGTACTTCTGCTATCTCCTCTGGTTCCATACCCACTTTTCCACTGTCACATTTGATTGGTCCTAATCTCTCACATCTTATCCTCTTGCCCTTCGCATACGTGTAGAATGCCTTGGGGTTTTCCTTAATCCTATAACTCCTACAAATCCAGTATCCAATGCATTGCCTTCACCTACATGTTCTGTTAACTCTTTGTAAAAATCATTATCACATCACTTGTCACTTTTCAATTTTTGTTTGCTCTCTCTTATATGTAGCCACATTAATTTCATGGAACTTTATGGAAGCTAGTTGGGTATTAATCTATCCTTGCACAGTAAGCGGGTTATTTGTCTCTTTCTAATAGATTCAAAGTACATTTATTAACAAAGTATGTATAAATTATACAACCTTGAGATTTGTCTGCCTACAGGCAGTCACAAAGCAAGAAGCCCAAAAGAACTCAAGTAAATAAATAAAAACCAACCTCTATTGTGCAGAGGAAAAGAAAAAAAACACAAATCATGCAAGCAATAGAAGCAAGCAACAGCATTCCAAACCAAATTGAGTCCACGGACCCAAATCCCCAGAGCAGCCCAGAGCCTCAGTACCAGTTCATCATATTAACGGGTTATATTGCTGCAAAGCCCATGGACATGAAGCACAGCAACAGGGGCAGTCTCATAGCCTCAGCATGAATTTGTCCTGACCCTCGCCTCAGGTCCAGATACACTGCCTTTCCAATCTGTCGGGGCCAGCATTGAAATTGTCCAAACAGTGGATCATGCCTCGCATTAGCGCCGAAGCCACACTACAGTGATATGCTCCGGGTCTAGACCTTACTGCCTAGCTTGAAGCTGTTCTCAATCTCTCCAAATCGGCTCAGTGCTTAGAGCGATCCAACCTTGCACCCAGGTTAGTAGTCACTTCTCAGGCAGTGTTTGATATGCTTCATCATCAAAATCTCAGTGGAATGTAACTGCTACTGGATGATATTCATAGAGGCAGGATACCATGCTCTTCTCAGGCGCCTGTGTAACTGAAACCTGCTTGAAGCAGGTGGGTACCTCAGACTGCCGAAACAGAAGGTTAAAGATATCAGTGAACATCCCAGCCAGTTGATCAGTGCAGGTCTTTAATACTCAGCCAGGTACCCCATCTGGGCTGGATGCTTTCCGGGGTTCATACTCCTGAAGGATGCTCTTTTGTCCACCTCAGAGACTGAAGTCACAGGATCATTCCATCTTTTCTGTCTCAACTCTTACCCCTTCTCTTCTTCTCACCTGCCTATCACCTCCTCTGATGCCTTTCCTCCTTCTTATTCTCCCTGTTCATGTCCCTCTCCTGTCTGATTTATTCTTCAGCTTCTAACTTTTCCACCTATCATCTCCTAGCTTCTCATTTCATCACCCATCCCACACACCCACCTTCCCCCAAATTTGGCTTCACTTATCACCTGCCAGTTTATACTCTTTCTCCTACCCTACCTTCCTATTTTGGCTTCTTCCCCCTTTCTTTTCAGTCAAAATGTCTATTGTTTGTGTTTGTTCCTCTTCAAGATTACTGTTTGATTTGCTGAGTTTTCCAGTATTTTCTGAGTGTTGCTTGAATGTGACTATGATTGCTAATTCTAGCAGGGTCTAAATAAATTGTTGGGGATAACCCATATTTCATGTACTCAGGACCAAAAGCAGAAATGAGACTAAAATGGGAAATTTAGTTAACATAGAACATAGAATAGTACAGCACATTACAGGCCCTTCGGCCCACAATGTTGTGCCAACCCTCAAACCCTGCCCCCATATAACCCCCCACCTTAAATTCCTCCATATACCTGTCTATATGGAGTTGAAATCAAATGTAGCAGCAGAGGATATAGAAATGGAAACAAGAACAAGCTATACTTTCACTGGAGTCAGAGTCGGAAATCAAAATCAGAATCATGTTTAATATCACGGACATATATGTCATGAAATTCCCAACAAACGAAAATCTGTGGATGCTGAAAATCCAAGCAACACACACAACATGCTGGTGGAACACAGCAGGCCAGGCAGCATCTATAGGGAGAAGCACTGTCGACGTTTTGGGCCCAAACCCTTTGTCAGTCATGAAGTTTTGTGTTTTCTGGCTGTATTTTAATGCAATACACAAAAACTACTATAAATTGCAATAAATATATACTATAGATATAACTAAATAAGTAGTGCAAAAGAGAGCGAAAATAGTAAGGCAGTGTTCATGGGTTAGTTCATTGTCCATTTAGATTCATGGGTTCGTTCTTTGGTCATTCATATCTGCCATCCAAATTAACATCTTTGTTTAGAAGAATACCCCAAATCAAGAAATTGGTTTAGAAATGAACAATGCTTCAATTTCCAGAAGTCCTCTCTTGTTTATTGATATAGATTTATGTAAATGCTAAGGAGACAAAATAATATCAGTTTGGATTATGAGCAGAAGCCTGGCATCAAAAGTCACTCGTCTGCCAGGATAATGAGATGGCCTCAATTAGCATAAATCAAAAAAGTAGAGAGGCTGTCAGAAAAATTAGATCTTGGCATGGCATTTTACAAATTTGTAACCAACTTACTCCCTATTGGAGTCATCGAAATCTAAATTGGCTTAGGTTTTTTTTTCCATTGTGGGGAACAAGCTGAATAGTGCATTATTAAAGATTTGTAATATTGAATTTGCTGTCTGCTCTCTAAAATTGTATACTTTATCTATGAACACAAAATATTTACCCAATATACTCCTCCTCCAGCTCCCAGGTTTTCTAATGTGATGTTACAGAAGGCCAAGCAAACAGTTATCCGTACAAAACTGAAAATTTGGGATGTTACTCTTGTATTGGAATTCTTTGAAATAAAGCAAGCAGGATAGACAAAGGAGAATTGCTTGATGATGGGTACTTGGATTTTCAGAAGGCCTTTGACAAGGTGCCACACATGAGGCTACTTAACAAACTATGAGCCCATGATATTATGGGAAGATTCTAGTATGGATAAAGCAGTTGCTGATTGACAGGAAGCAAAGAGTGGGAAGGAAGGAAGCCTTCTCTGGTTGGCTAGAGGTGTTCCACAGGGGTCTGTGCTGGGATCGATTCTTTTTATGTTATATGTCAATGATTTGGCTGATGGAATTGATGGCTTTGTTGCAATTTGTAGATGATATGAAGATAGGCTGAGGGGCAGGTAGTATTAAGGAAGTAGAGTTGCTACAGAAGGACTTAGACAGATTAGGAGAATGGGCAAAGAAATGGCAGAAGGAATACAGTGTCAGGAAGTACATGGTCAGGCACTTTGATAAAAGAAATGAAAGTGTTGACTACTTTCTAAATGAAGAGAAAATACAAAAACTGAGGAGCAAAGGGACTTGTGAGTCCTTGTGCAGGATTCCCTAAAGGTTAATTTGCAGATTGAGTCTGTGGTGAGGAAAGTAAATGCAATGTTAGCATTCATTTGAAGAGAACTAGAATATAAAAACAAGGATGTAATATTGAGACTTTATAAAGCACTGGTGAGGCTTCACTTGAAGTTTTGGACCCCTTATCTTAAAAAGGGTGATGCTCAAACTGGAGAAGGTTCAAGGGAAGTTCACAAAAATTATTCCACGATTGATTGGCTTGTCATATGAACCATTTGATGGCTCTGGGCCTGTTTTCACTGGAATTCTGAAAAATGAGGGATGACCTCATTGAAACCTATCAAATGGTGAAAGGCTTTGATAGAGTAGATGTGGAGAGGAGGTTTCCTATTGCAGGAGAGTCTATGACTAGAGAATGCAGCTTCTGAATTGAGAACTTGTCCTTTTAGAACAGAGATGAGGAGGAAGTTCTTTAGCCAGAGAGTGATGAATCTATAGAATTTGTTGCCACAGGCAGCTGTGGATGCCAAGTTTCGCGGATTTGGGGCGAAGGCAGGAGATTGGGGCTGAAAGGACAAATGAATAAGCCATGCTGAAATGGCAGAGCAGAAACGATGGGCCAAATAGCATAATTCTGCTCCTATGGTCGTAGAGTCATATGGTGTTCAATAAGCACAATTCTGTAAAGGTTTGTATTCGCACTCTCACAAGATACAGGTGAGAATATTTTACCCGTGGTAAGCATATCAAAACAAGAGGGTGTAAGATTAGAGGAAGCAGTTTAAAACCTCATACATTGAATGGTTGATGGAATAATAACCAAAATCGAAACAGTGGGCGTTCAAACGTTGTGGAAAAGACGGCAAAACTAGCAAGTATAAACAGAAAGAAATAATAAAAATAAATAAATAAGCAATAGATATTGAGAATAGTAATTTCTGGATTGCTACCTGTGCCACACGCCAGTGAGGGTAGAAAGAGGATGATTTGGAAGCTTGAGAAGCTGTTGCAGGAGGCAGGGCTTCAGGTGCTCAGATCATTGGAATCTCTTCGGGGGGAGATATGGCCTGTACAAAAGGGACAGGATGCACCTGAACCCAAGACGACCAATATTCCTGCAGGCAGGTTTGTTAGAGCTGTTGGCAAGAGTTCAAAGTAATTTGGAAGGGGGGGGGGTGGGAACTAGAGTGAAGGGACTCAGGATAGGATGAATGGTAAAAAAAAGCAAAGATAGCTTGCAGTCAGACTGTCAAGAAAGGCAAGCAGGTGATAGGACAAAATTGCAGCCAGTTGGATAAGTATCAGTGCATTAGGGATGCAGAATCAAAAAGGGTAGCAAATACAGTATTCAAATGTTATTTCTCAGTGCACAGAGTATAAGAAATAAGGACAATGATCTTGATGCACTATTACAGATTGTTAGGTTTGATGTTGTGGCCATCACTGAATCATGGCTGAAGAATGGTTGTAGTTGGGAGCTGAATGTCCAAGGTTACATGTTATATTGGAGAGATAGGAAGGTAGGCAGAGGGGGAGGTGTGGCTCTGCTGGTAAAGAATGGCATCAAATCATTAGAATTATATGATATAGGACCGGAAGGTGTTGAATCCTGGTAGGTTGAGTTAAGAAACTGCAGGCGTAAAAGGACCCTGATGGCAGTTATATACAGGCCTCCCAACTGAAGCAGGGATGTGGACCATAGATTACAATGGGAAATAGAAAAGGTGTGTCAAAATGGCGACGTTATGATAGTCATGGAAGACTTCAACATGCAGCTTGATTGGGAAAATCAGGTTGGTAATGGATCTCGAGAGAATGAGTTTGTTGAATGCCTAAGAGATGGCTTTTGCGAGCAGTTTGTTGTTGCGCCTACTAGGGGATCTGCTAACCTGGATTGAGTGTTATGTAATGAAATGGAGGTGATTAGGGAGTTTAAGGTATAAGAACCCTTAGGAAACAGTGATCACAAAATGATTGAGTTCAACTTGAAATTTGATAGAGAGAAAGTAAAGTTTGACGTATCAGTGGAATAAAGGAAATCACAGTACGAGAGAACAGTTGGCCAAAGTAAATTGGAAAGAGATGCTGACAGGGGTGATGTGCATTTCTGGGAAAATGAGGAAAGTGCAGAATAGATGTATTCCAAAAATGAAGAAATACTGAAATGGCAAAATAGTACAACCGTGTCTGACAAGGGAAGTCAAAGAAGGGGGCATACAACAAAGCAATAATTAGTAGGAAGAAAGAGGATTGGGAAGTTTTTAAAACCTACAGAAAGCAACTAAAAGAATCATTCAGAAGGAAAAGATGAAATATGAAAGCAAGCTAGCAAACAATATCAAAGTGGATAGTAAAAGCTTTTTCAAGTATATAAAAATAAAAGAGAGGCGAGTGATTATAGGACTGCTAGAAAATGAGGCCGTAAAAATAACAATGGGAGGCAAGGAGATGGCAGATGAACTAAATGAATACTTTGCTTCAATCTTCACTGTAGAAGACATTAGCAGAGTTCCAGACATTGAAGGGTGTGAGGGAAGAGAAGTGAATGCAGTTACTATTACAAGGGAGAAGGTGCTCAAAAAGCTGGAAGACCTAAGGATATATAAGTCACCCAGACCAGATGAATTACACCCTAGGATTCTGAAAGAGGTAGCAGTAGAGATTGTGGAGGCACGAGGAATGATCTTTTAAAAATCATTGGACTCTGGCATGATGCCAGAGGACTGGAAAATTGCAAATGTCACTCCACTCTTTAGGAGAGGAGGAAGGTAGCAAAAAGGAAATTATAGACCAGTTAGCCTGACCTCAGTGGTTGGGCAGATGTTGGAGCAATTGGTAAGGATGAGTTTATGGAGTACTTGATGACACGGGATAAGATAGGACAAAGTCAGCATGGTTTCCTTAAGGGAAAATCTTGTTTGACAAACCTTTTGGAATTCTTTGAGGAGATTACAAGTAGGATGGATAAAGGGGATGCTGTGGATGTTGTATATTTGGACTTTCAGAAGGCCTTTATCATGGTGTCATACATGAGGCTGCTTATCAAGTTAAGAGCCGATGATATTAAGCCAGTGATATTAAACCATTTCTGATTCTGAATCTATATGCTGATTTGTCACCAATTTGAAAGGGCCAGGGACGGTAGTGTCATCAGCAAACCTAAATATGGTATTGGAGCTGCATGCTCATCACATAGTCATAAGTGTAAAGAGAATGGAGCAGGAGGTGAAGCACACAGCCTTGCCATGTGTCTGTGCTGCTGGAGATTGTGCAGGAGATGTTGTTGCAAATCCAAACTGACTGGGGCGTGCAAATGAGGAAATCGGGGATCCAATGAATTGGACAAGGAGGTGTTGAGGCCAAGTTTTTTAACTTTATTGATTAGTTTTGAGGGGACAAGTGTATTGAATGTCAAGCTGCAGTCAATAAAGAGCATCCTGTTTTCCAGATGCTCCATGGTGAGTGAAGAGCCAATGAGGTGGCACCTGCTAAGGACCTGTTGTGCCAGTAGACAAATCAGAGTGGATCCAAATCACTTCTAAGGCAGGAGTTGATATTTTTCATCAACAACTTCCCAAAATACTTACTCATTGTGGATGTAAGTGCTATTGGACAATAGACATTGAGGCAGGTTACCACACTCTTCTTAGACACCAATATAATTGAAGCCTGCTTGAAGCAGGCGGGTACCTTAGACTGACGAAGCGGGAGTTAAAGACCTCAGTGAACACTCCTGCCGGATGATCAGCATAGCTGTTTGTCTGGGCTGGATGCTTTTTATGATCTCATGCTCCTGAAGGCTGTTCACACATTGGGCTCAGACTTTGAAATCTCAGGGTCATCGGGCGCTATGGGACTTCATGATGGTTCCTCCATTTTTTCACAGTCACAGTGAGCATAGAAGGCTTTAAGCTCATCTGGAAATGCACCCCTATTGTTACGTATGACATTTGATTTTACTTTATCAGAGGTGGTAACATTAAAGCTCTGCCACAACCTTCATTGATTCCACTTCACCTGTGAGGTGGCTTTCCAGAGATTGTACCCAGTCCTCATGTAACTTTCTTAGTTGCAAGACTTGAATGTCTCTGATCTGGCCCTCAGCAGAGATTGTGGATCTCACAGTTCATCCAGGGCTTCTGGTGGGGGAAATGCAGAATAATTTTGTGGGGATACACTCATCTACAACGTTTTTTATAAAATCTGTGACCGCCATGGTGTATTTGCTCAGATTCACAAATGAGTCCTTGAACACAGCCCAGTTTACCGACTCGAAGAAATCCCATTCCCACTCCTCTGTCTTCCGTGACCACCCCTTTGTTGTCCTAATCCCTAGAGCCCTTTAGCCTCTGCCTGTGTGCAGGTAGGAGAAGGACAGCCAAGTGATCCGATTTCCTGAAATGTGGTCTGGACATGGAATGGTAGCCATTCCTTACCTTAATATAACAGTGGTCTATAGTGTTGGAACTTCTGATGCTACAGATTACTGCCAGAGGAGGTAATGGAGGCAAATATGATCACAATATTTCAGAGACATTCAGACAGCCTCCTAAGTAAGGAGAGTGTAGAAAAATATGGCCATCATATGAGATCTGAGTAGGTGGGCAAAAAGGCCAGTTTCTCTACCATATACTGTCACTCTGATTCAGCAGATCAGGTAACAACTGTGAAAAGAAAAAAAAAACAAAATTACAGTTTCTCTTTCCATAAATGCTGCCTGACCTCCTGAGTATTTCCAGCAACTGTTCTTTTTATATCACAAAGACAGGCTGCATCTTTGCTTGTTGCATCATATACATTGGTGTTGATACAGTACAAGTATATTTCCAATTGACCATAGCTAATAATCTTCACATTTGAAAATCTGGGTTCCCAATAGTTGTCTCATTTTTTAACTGCATTGCATTTGTGGTTTATAAATGACAATAAACTGAATCTGAATCTGAACATATACATTGAAATGCACTAACCAGCAACACAGCCTGAAAATGAGCTTAGGCAGCCTGCAAGTTATTGCCATGTTTCTGGCACCAATTTAGCATGCCCATGACTCCCAGCCCTAACCCATACATTTTAGAATGTGGGAGGAAACTGGAGAACTCTGAAGCAACCCACATGGTCACAGAAAGAATGTACAAACTTCTTAGAGCGGCAGGAATTGAACCTTGTTGCTGGCGCCGCAGAAGTGTCGTACCGACCACTTTGCTACCGTACTGCCCCAAAGGGATGGTCAACAATGCATCCAGCAAAACATTGCTAAGAGTATGGTTATGGTGTATGATTCATGTAGTGATGAAGAAATGTTTACGCTGTTATAGGTAGATCGGGTGGAAGGAAACAGCCTTCCTGGCCGCGAACATTAGGGATAAGCAGTCTGTTTCTGTAATGTAATTTCCAATATTTCTACATTAAGCAGTAAGTACAGGAAGAAAGTAAATCTGCATACAAGACTTGAATGGTTATATTACAGAGGAAATGGAAAATCATCTTTGCAGTATTAAGGTACTGCAGAACAAACTCAGTGGAATATTGATGCACAGCGTTACTTAACTCTGTCCAAAGCCTTAACCCTGTGTCCACTTTTGGTTGCTATTAAACAATAAAGACATTCAGGGGCTTTCAAAAGATCGCAGAGAGCCAACAGTATAATTATCAGTGTCAGAGGTAAAAAATTATAGGGAAAAATTGTTCCTAATTTGTAATTACCTTCTGATTTTTTGATCAGAAGGGCACTGGGTTTGTGGAAGAGTATTTGTAAATTATTCACAGAGGTTAAGTATCCTGCTGAACCGTGCACTATTTTCATTCCCAACTGAAGTAGCACTTATTACGTGGATCTGGGATGTTGCTTTAAAGTGGCCTATGTTGTTTTACTGGCTTGCTGAAAAAACAACAATCAGGTTTCTTTTAAGCATTGAGGGCAAAGCTCATCTGGCAAGTTCATTCAGCAATGTAACTCAGCATTCCATTGACTTTTGGTGGTGGCACTGAATGGATAGTTTACCAGCTGTAGTATTTCATTATAAACTCAAGTCAATGATAAAAACACTACTATTAGGCAGTGCATTAAACTCTGCCCTACTCAGTTCTCTGGGCTTCCGCGGTTTCCCTTCATTAATGCACATCTGAATCAGTGTTTGAAGGTAGTCATGGTGGTGCTACAGTCATTGGTCCAGATAGCTGTGAGATGAGGATCTCTACAGTCAATCTTGAAGAAGGTCGCCAACAAAAACCCCGCAACCTGTCAATATGAATTTCACAATATTCACATTGATTTCACTCCAATATCCGAAGGGGAGAGTCCTGCAACTGGAATTTTATCAAATGAGAAGTCCCGCAAGTAGAAAAACACTCAGATACAACATCAGGAAATAAAACACTTTTACTTTGAGTTAATCTTTTAAATATTTTACAATGAGCAAAATACAGATGGACTTCATCATAAACAAGCTCTGTGATATTTCATAAATACATTAAAATGTAAATTATAAAAATTCAGATGAATCTGGAAGAATTTATAAGAAAGATTTACAATCCACACTGAAAGTGAGCTTTCAGAAACAAAAGAAAATCTGTAGATGCTGGAAATCCAAGCAACACACACACACTGCTGGAGGAACTTTTTGGGCCGAAACTCTTCATCAGGCCTGGAGAAAAAATCTCCTCTCCACAATCTCCATCAGCACAGGAGCACCACAAGGCTGTGTGCTTCACCCCCTGCTCTACTCGTTTTACATTTATGACTGTCACACAACCTTCATTTCACAAGTCTAGAAGTAATCTTGACACTTTAGAAGGAGCTCATTCCCCATTAATTTTATTCCCATTTTATGGTGCTGGAAAGACATTGAGAGAGATTTTAAATGTTGCTACAGCTTTAGAAAGAGTAAGCAATGACACTGTTGATGCCTTGGGAAAAGTAACAATTATCATAGAGGGATCAGAAGTGGAGGGAGTGAGCAGCATCAAGTTCCTGGGTGTCAGGATCCCTGAGGATCTAACCTGGTCCCAACATATTGATGTAGTCATAAAGAAGGCAAGACAGCAGCTATACTTTATTAGGAGTTTGAAGAGATTGGCATGTCAACAAATACCATGGAGAGCATTCTGACAGGCTGCATCACTGTCTGTTATGGAGGGGCTACTGCACAGGACCGAAAGAAGCTGCAGAAGGTTGTAAATCTAGTCAGGTCCACCTTGGACACTAGCCTACAAAGTACCCAGGACATCTTTAGGGAGCGGTGTCTCAGAAAGGCAGTGTCCATTATTCAGAACCTCGGCACCCAGGGAATGCCCTTTTCCCACTGTTACCATCAGGTAGGAGGTACAGAAACTGAAGGCACACACTCAGCGATTCAGGAACAGCTTCTTCCCCTCTGCCATCCAATTCCTAAATGGACTTTGAATTTTTGGACATTACCTCATTTTTTTTTTAATATGCAGTATTTCAGTTTTTGCATGTTTTTTCAAACCTATTCAATATACAAAAATGACCTACTTGTTTATTTATTATATTTTTAAATTTTATTTACTATTGTTATTATTTTTTTTTCTCTCTGCTAGATTAAGTATTCCATTGAACTGCTGCTGCTAAGTTAACAAATTTCACGTCACATGCTGGTGATAATAAACCTGATTCTGATTCTTATCTACAAATTTGAAAGAATATCTCTGATCTATGGGACATAAGAAAAGTGGTGCACGTAAGATCACCATCTAAATTGTTTACTTCTCCTTTCCTTCCCCTACTAGACCTCTGCTTCTCCCCATTTCCAAATTTCTTTGTTCCAGTAGTGCTCAATAAAATGATCATGAAGTAATAGGCTTTGTATCTCTGTCTTAAATTCTGAAAGAGCAAACTCAGTGGTCACTTTATTGGGTATACCTGTACATCTGCTTGTTAATGCAATTACGGAATCAGCCAATCATGTGGCAATAACTTAATGCTTAAAAGCATGCAGACATGATCAAGAGGTTCAGTTGTTGTTCATTAGAAAGGGAGGAAATGTGACCTAAGTGACTCTGACCGTGCAAAGATTGTGCTGGTTTGAGTGTCTCAGAAAATGTTGACCTCCTGGAATTTTCACACACAGCAGTCTCGAGTTTACAGAGAATGGAGTGATAAACAAGAACATCCAGTGGGCGGTAGTTCTGTGGGTGAAAAACCCTTGTTAATGAGAGATGTCAGAGGAGAATGGCCAGACCGGTTCAAGGTGACAGTAAATCAAATAACCACATGTTACAACAGTGGTGTGCAGAAGAGCATCTCTGAATGCGTAACACATCGAAGCTTGAAGTGGATGGGCTACAGCAGCAGTAGACTATGAACATGCACTTTATTTGGTATGGGAGGTGCCTAATAAAGTGGCTACTTAATGTGCATGACATTGATATACTTGTGGTATAATAATATCCCTGGAACATGGAATGCTTCTGGTTTGAAAATATTCACTGGCCTTAAAGTAATATGACCTTACATTTATTAAGAATTTTCAGATCTGCAGGTTATCACAAAGCTCTTCATAGCAAACAGTGCACTTTTGAAATGTAGCTGTTGCTGTAATACAGTAGAAACAGTAACATGCTCAGGGGAGCCCCAAAATCAGCAATGAACCAATGCAAGATCAGCTGTTTTTTTAATGGTGCAGGCTAAATGATAAATACCAATCAGGTTGCACTTGCCTTTGAACAGCGTAATGGGAAACTTCAAATTCGCCGGAGGAATTTCCAGCCTAAAATATCTCCTTTCACACCTTGGGCTGCCAAATCGCTCCTGGCTGAAGTGTCAGACTGGATTATGTGCTCATGTCTCAGGGGTGAGGCTGGAACCTTCTGACTCAGAGGTGAGAGCACTGCCCACTGAGCCATAGCTGGCACTCCTTGGAAAAGAGCATACAAGCTCAAAGACAGAATTTTCCGCACTTTGCAATGCCGCATGTAAACATCAGCTGGAATGCAGGCTGAACCCAGTGTGACAGTTGTGAAGCAAAATTAACAGAGCAGTCTGGAACTGAGCAAGTCTGCAAACAACACAAAACTATCCAACCCTGACTTCTAGACAGACTCGGTAATTGTCTGAATTCACACCTGTGCTTCGTGGATCTTTCTATCAGATCCTCTGTTAGTAATGTTTGTTTCATTTTGAATGCTTTTTCCAAAAGGTGCAGGAAGTAAAGAGAGTGAAATATAGATCATTACGGTTCATGTGAGAATAAGGGCATACCTCAAAACTGGTGCCTAAGACTGAAACAAATTGCCTTCAATTCCCTTTAAGAATAGACACTGATTTTTAACCATTGTTAACAGGAAAATGTAACAAATATGCAGTAACTTGTATGAGAAGAGGATCTGACACACTAAAATTTGATGGTGTTGGGATTCCATGTACTTGCTATCACTGACTTTTGGTTGCACATCTGGGAGGTGTCAGTAAAGAAAAACTTTATTCATCACATTTACTAACCAGACATCAAACTGTACAGTGAAATGCTGTGTTTTCCTCAAATCAAATCAGAGAGGATTGTGCTTGATAGCATGCAAGTGTTTTCATGCTTTTGGTTTCAACCACTAGAAACTAAAACCACTAGAAACTAGAAACCACTAGAAACTAAAGCTAACCATTTTGTCTTTGGAATGTGGGTGGAAACTGAAGCACCAAGAGGAAACCTACATGGTCAAGAGAAGTACAAGCAAGCTCCTTACAAGCTGCAGCAGGAGTTGAATCTGACTGGTGATTACTGCACTGTAGTCGCATTATCTTAACCGCTATGCTAGCATGCTGCCCAGACAGGTTGAAAGAGGACATACTACAGATGGTGTGGTCTTCAGTAAAGCTATACAAGAGTGGAGAGGATGAATTGTTCAGGTGTTGACATGGGTACAATCATGTGGCCTGCTTTTGTCCTGGATAATATTGAGACTGCAGAGTGCTGCAGGAGCTGTAATCATCTTGGTCAATGGAGAGTATTCCATTCCACTCCTGACCTGTTTCTTGTGGAAGGCAGCTAATCAATCTATGGTCT
The DNA here is from genome assembly GCF_030144855.1 of Hypanus sabinus. Classification (NCBI taxonomy): domain Eukaryota; kingdom Metazoa; phylum Chordata; class Chondrichthyes; order Myliobatiformes; family Dasyatidae; genus Hypanus; species Hypanus sabinus. Next base: position 98,108,013 of record NC_082715.1, on the reverse strand, counting down.
ACTAATGTGGCCATAGTATTGATGGGGAGATTTCAGAAACAGAATCAGGTTTATTAGCACTGACATTTCCCCTGAAATTTGTTATTTTGCTGTAGCTGTGCCAAACTTGACTGCACTTCATCATCGAAATGTTTCCGCAGCCTAAGGACTCACTTTGAAGGACTCCTCATCTCATGTTCTTGATATTATTTATTTATTTATTTTTATTTCTTCCTTTTCATATTTGCAGTTGAACACCCAAGTTGGTGTGGTTTTTCATTAATTCTATTATGATTTTTAATCTATTATGAATATAAAACTAAGGGTTGTATATGGTGACTTATACGTACTTCGATAATAAATTTACTTTGAACTTTTGCTCAAATGCTCAAAAAATTACTAGAAGTTATGATGAGAAATATAATAAATAAATAATGCAAAACGGGGGCAAAATAGTGAGGTCATGTTCCTGGACCATTCAGAAATTTGAAGGCTGAGGGGAAGAAGCTGCTCCTAAAATGTTGAGTGTGTATCTTCAGGCTCCTGTACCACCTCTCTGATGGTAATAATGAGAGGGCATGTCCTGGATGATGAGGGTCCTTAATAATGGATGCTCCCTTCTTGAGGCACCGCCTTCTGAGGATGTCTTTAGTGGTGGGGAGTCTAGTGACCACGAGGGAGCTGGTTGTGTTTACAACCTTCTGCAGCTTTATCCAACCGTGTGCATAGAGCCTCCATACCAGGCAGGGATGCAACCAGTCAGAATACTCTTCACAGTACATCTGCAGAAATTTGCTAGAGATTAGATTTGAGCCAATAGTTACTGTAAAGCTCTTGATAATGAGAGATTCCAAGATGGGAGTTCTGGTAAATGTCAAGGGGAGATGGCTAAACCCTTGCTTCTTGCAAGTGGTCATTTCATCCTATCCTGAAGTCGTGGTGATGCTTGTCACTTCACAGCCTTCGCCTGAATGATGTCAGGTGTTCTTATGCAGGCATAGACTGCTTCAAAGTTGCAAATAGGACATGCAGTAATGTTGAGTTGCTCTCTCATCCATCATACCATGGCTGAAATGATCTCGACTTCCACCCCACTTTCTTGCCGATTTCCAGTAACCTCTCATTGTCTGTATCCAAACGTCCATCTCTCTTTGCCAAGAATATATTCAATATTCAGTTTTCACTACCCTCTGGGGTAGAGAATTCTGAAGATTTATAATCCTCTGAGGGAAGATATTCCTTTTCAATTCTGACTTAGTTCTCAAGAATGAATGGGTGGGATATGAGCTGCACATGCTTGGCCCAATGAGCTGCACGTCTTGTCTCCACCATGGGCATCTCCGCACCAGGCCTTGGATCACAAGCAACAGCCACTCAGCTGCAGCTAATAAGAATGTTTCTATGTATCTCCTCCTGGAGCCACAAATCATTGTAGCACTGTTCAATTAAAACCTACCCTCCCCACTCCTTCCTTAACATAAAAGCAAAAAGGCAAATGCAGGAATAGGCCATTTGGCATCTATGCCTGCTCCTCTAGGATCTTGGCTCATCTTTTATCTCAGTGGCATTTTCTGTATGAAATCACATCCTTGATTTATTCAATATCTAAAACCCTATCAATCTATTCCTTGAATATACTCAGTGGCTGAGCATGCAGTCCTCTCAAGTACTAAATTCCACAGATTTATCACCATCTGACTGAAGAAATTTCTTCCTGCCTCAGTCTGAAAAATGGACAACCCTTATCTCTAGACAGTTTCTCTTTGTTCTAGATTGCTCAGCCAATAGAAACACCAACTCCACATGTACCCTGTCAAGTCCCTTAAGAATTATATTGGTCTCAATTACAACAGCTCATATTCTTCTAAACTCATGAAAACACATACACAGTCTGCTGAACTTTGCCTCATACGACAAATCTGCCAACCCAGAACATGAGATGCTGGAAAATCACAGCAGATAAGGCAGCATCTGTGGAGGGAGATGGACATACAATTTGACAGATAGGAACCCTTCATCTGGGCCTGAACTTGACCCAGAGAACCTATCCTACACTGCTTTAATTGCAAGTATTTTCTTAGGTAGGGAGACCAGATCTGGAACAGTATTCCAGAAGAACTCTCACTGGCAACCTATATAACTGGAGCAAGATAGTTCACCTCCTTGTACTTTGCACTCTTCTTCCTTGGGTCTGCTTGGATTGGTGATAAACCTGCCTATACCTACTGAGCTCCAAACTGAATACAAACATAAGGCCCAGATTTGAAGGTGCTTTAGAACTCATTCTACAGGACGTCAAGTAGGGAGATTAAACTGTCCCCTCGCCGCATACGCAGCACTTGCTGATATAGGAAACCATCCCCGTGCCACATTTATTAATGGATTTAGGATTTAAAAGGTTTTCAGAGCTTCTGTTTCAGAAAGCCCAGCTATGCAAACATGTGGAAACTGCATGCTCCAGAGCGGAAAGCCGAGAGGCTCCAAAGGAGCTTTCAAACAACCATCAAAGTCAGCCTTCTGTCTTCACATCTCTTTGGGAGGCACCATGAACAGGAGGCAAACTTAATAAAAACAGCCACACACCTGCTAGGGTTTCTGAGGGTGGTCGCAAGTTCATTTTCCCCAAGAACGGGATCAGGGTTGATAACTAGGCTACAGGGAGGACAAAAGAGCAAATTATAAAACTTCCAACAAATAAGAAACCCAGGCTGCTAAATCATTCCACCTTTTATCACAGAATATAAATTATTGCAGCGAGAAGGAGGGAGGGTGAGTTGTTTCAACAGATAGAACTTTTGGGAGTTCATGTGGCAATAAACGGTTGTTCGAAACAGCTGGAAGTATAATCTGAAGACATTCCTCCTGCTACTGAAATGAATAAGAGCTGCAGCCACATCCACTTTGGCAAGCCGACTCGGCGATGAATTTACCAGATTACTGCTGTAAATGATAAACATAAAAGTCAGTGCAATAATTCAACAGAATTCCTTACTCCAAACCCTCTGGAAAAATGACTTAAACAAGAGTATAGATAGACCCTGCGAATAAATTGCAGCAGGAATTTTGGTGACGTTCAAGGCTGCAGTGATCAATTCAGGCAGTACAAACACAGAGCTTGAGTTCCAGACACAAGGACGTAACTAATTTCCATGAGTGTTGGGACTGTAGAAGAGTTTCTACTGCCCTGTGCAGATCTTGCTGATAATTGGGGTCTGCAGGAACAGTAAATGGTACTTAAATGAGCACAGTACATTCAGTGGCCACTTTATTAGGTACACCTGTACACCAGCTCTTTGCTGCAAATATGGAATCAGTCGATCATGTGGCAGCAACTCAGTGCATAAAAGCAGGTAGACATGATCAAAAGGTTCAGTTGTTGTTCAGACCAACCATCAGAATGGGGAAGAGATGTGACTTTGACCATGGAAAGATTGCTGGTGCCTGCCAGGGTGGTTGATGTATTTCAGAAGCTGCTGATCTCCTCAGATTTTCATGCACAACGATCTCTGCAGTTCACAGGAAACAGTGTGTAAAGCAAAAGAAAACATGCAGAGAGTGGCAGTTCTGTGGGCTGAAACACTTTGTTAATGAGAGAGGTCAGAGGAGAATGGCCGGACTGGTTTGCGTTGACAGGAAGGTGACAATAACCATGCTACATTAGTAGTGTGCAGAAGAGCATCTCTAAATGCACCACACGTCAAACCTTGAAGTGGATGGGTTACAGCAGCAATGGATTCTAATTAAGTGACCGCTGAGTGTATACTGGGCCCAGAGACATCCAGGAAGAGAGAGCTTTGGGGAGGCCAAGAAATAAAGGAATCTGGGGCAGGAGTGGGTTCTTGTTCACTAAGAATTCATTTGGTGAAGGTAGAATCCTAAAATCCCAGAAGCTCAACACGTCATCACACTTATTACAAAGGCTTCTCCAAAGTGATTCTGCAAGACAAGAGCAGGCATGGTTTGTCTGCTTCCGTAATAATATAGCAGCCTCAGAGCCACAATCGTCCTTACAACACTTGATACTAAATGGCTATTCTTTCTAAAAAGAATACTGAAACTTTATTGATATTGGATCCAATTAATGCTTTTTTTTTATACCGTGTTTCTATCCCTTAGGGATATGAACTTTGATGCAAACAGTCATCACAGCCCACTAATTCCTTGTACTGCCCCAGGCTCCTTCTGACTAAGGCAGATCATAGATGGATTGCTTGTCAAGGCACCGATGCCTCAGTGACATTAGCAACCACTTCATGCATTCTCTACTATGACTGATTACCACAGACCTGGGATCCATGGGCAGAATAAAATTCCTTGCTTACATGAAGCTCAGAGGGCAAACAACATAATTGGTAGTAAGAAACACGGCAATAGATACAACGATGAGCACAAAGCCACAGAATAGAGCGAGGTATAGCAATGCAAAGTGAGATATTGCAACAATAAATGCTAAAGTGACAATTATGGAAAAATAAGTATTAAAAAGTAAAAGATAGAGTGTACAATCTATACCAGTTTGACATTTCTGTGGATTTCATTGCGTAACGGCTTGGTATGGCAACTGCTCCACACAGGGATCTGCAGAGAGTTGTGGACACAGCTCGGCACATCACAGGCCAGCCTCCCCTCCATCGACTCAGTAAATAACCCAGCATAATCAAAGACCCCACCCACTCCAGACTTTCTCTTTTCTTCCCTCTCCCATCAGACAAAGATTACAAAAACCTGAAAACACATACCACCAGGCTCAAGGATAGCTTCTATCCCGGTGTAATCAGACAGACCTCTTGTGCAATAAGGTGGACTCTTAGCCTCACAATCCACCTTGTTATAATCTTGCACTTTACTTCAATTGAATCTTTTGGTAGCTTTTATAGTTTATTCTGCAGTGTTATTGGGTGCCTGTAGATTATTCATATTCTGCATGGACCAGTGGTGTTCTCCAGGGATTTGATCTGGGACCCCTCCTCTTTGTGATTTTTATAAATGACCTAGGTGAGGAAGTAGAAGAGTGGGTTAGTAAGTTTGCTGATGACAGAGAAGTTGGGGGTGTTGTGGATAGTCTGGAGGTTTGTCAGATGTTACAGGTTGACATCGATAGGATGCAGATCTGGGCTGAGAAGTAGCAGATGGGTTCAACCCAGGTAAGTGTGAAGTGGTTCATTTCAGTAGGTCAAATTTGAAGACAGAATGCAATACTGATGGTAAGACTCTTGGCAGTGTGGATGCTCAGCGAGATATTGGGGTCGATAGGACACTCAAAGCTGCTGCACAGGTTGACAATGTTGTTAAGAGAGTGTATGGTGTGTTTGCATTCATCAGCTGTGGGGTTGAATTCAAGAGCCGTGAGGTAATGTTACAGCTGTATAAGACCTTGCTCAGGCCCCACTTGGAGTACTGTGCACCTCACTACAGGAAGCATGTGGATACTATAGAGAGAGTACAGATGAGATTATATTTTTCATTCATTTACAGGATGTGGGCATCACCAGCTAAGCCAGCATTTATTGCCCATTCCTAATTACCCTTGAGAAAGTGGTGATGAGCTGCCTTCTTGAACCACTGCAGTCTCTGAGGTGTAGGGACACCCACAGTGCTGTTAGACTGGGAATTCCATGATTTTGACCCAGCAACAGTGAAGGAATGGTGATATGTTTCCAAGTCAGGATATTGAGTGACTTGGAGGGGAATTTCCAAGTGATGGTGTTCCCAGGTATCTGCTGTTCTCGTTCTTCCAAATGGTAGTGGCCGTGGGTCTGGAAGGTGCTGCCTTAGGGACTTTGGTGTGTTGCTGCAGTGCACCTTGTAGATAGCACACACTGCAGCAACTAGATTTACAAGGATGTCGCCTGGATTGGAGACTGTGCCCTATGAGACTAGGTTGAGTGAACTTGGCCTTTTCTCCTCAGAGCAACGGAGGATGAGAGGTGACCTAATAGAGGTATATAAGATGATGAGTGGCATTGATTGTGTGGATAGCTGGAGGCTTTGTCCCCAGGGCTGATATGGCTAACACGAGGGGGCATTGTCTTGAGGTGCTTGGAAGTAAGTATGTCAGGGATAAGTTTTTCACACAGAGAGTGGGAGGTGCCTGGAACGCGCTCCCAGAGATGGTGGTAGAGGTGGATACCATAGTGTCTTTTAAGAGACTCCTACATAGGTACATTGAGCTTAAAAAAATAGGCTATGCAGTAGGGAAATTCTAGGCAGTTTCTAAAGTAGGTTACATGGTCAGCACAACATTGTGGGCCGACAGGCCGGTAATGTGCTGTAGATTTCTATGTTATTGATTTACTTCATTCTACCTCAATGCACTGTGTAATGATTTGTTCAGTATAAACAGTATGAAAGCCAAGCTTTTCACCTTATTTTAGCACATTTGACAATAATAAACCAATACTGATTTGTGGTGCTGGATAGAAATTTGATTTTCAGTAGGGCATCTATATTGAGAATACTCCAAGTTTACCCATGTGCAATACATGCATGGTTATTGAACAATGGTAGATGTGCACTTGAGATATTTGTGGATCATCAATCTGATATTTAACAACAACAGTGTAACAAAGTAATAACCAGCTACTCTGGAATGTTTGGTTCTAGTTGAAAGATTAAAGTCTGGAAATTGTATTGCACTTTTTTTACTTGCACTTATCCAGGGCTGCAATTTGCACTGACAGCCATTTGGTTCTCCCTCAAAAACTCATGAAACTGGTCTGGAGCACTAAGAGGTTTACCTCCAGAAACGTGAAGCAAAGCCTTACTTGCACAGATCCTGACGGGAGCATACTCTGCTTTGTGCACTGGTCTGAGACACCTCCTATAGGAACACTCTCCATCACAGCCAGAGGATAGCATCATAAAGAGGGTGTTGTGAAAGGTGTAAGTTCTCCTGAAATCAATAACCATCTCGATTACAGACATTAAGGAAGAGATTATTTGCCTAGTATCTGGCCTTGAACTCTTCCACCACATCAAGCTTCCTACCATAAATATTGCATGGGAGAGCTTGGTTCAATTTCAAGAGGGGCACAATTTTGCCAGGGAAAAGTTGCTAGTATAAGAATACTTAGCTTACATAAAACTATTCATAATTTGCACATAAAGGTAGCAGCTAATCAATTCAATACCTGCACTGCATTTACCTGCAGAATACGTATAGATGCTTCTTCTAACTACACACTGTATCAGGAATATAATGAATCATCACAAAATGGGAAAAACTGCTAAAACACATTTAGCATGTAACCATGATTTTATTTCACTTTCCGTTCACAGTGCTCAAAGCGACATTGATCAATATAGCATGAAAACAGGCCCTTCGACCCATTGTCTGCTTAGTTCCATCGACCAGCACCCTCCATACCTCTCCCACCTATGTACTTATCCAAATTTCTCTTCAATGCTGAAATCAATCTGCATCCACCACTTCTGCTGGTAACTCATTCCACACTATCACCACCCTCTGAGTGAAGAAGTTCCTGCTCAAGTTCCTCTTAATTATGCCACCTTTCACCCTTAACCTATGATTTCTACTTCCAGTTTCACACAACCTCAGGGGTAAAAAAGCCTGCTTGCATTTATCTTACCAATACCACTATCAAATCTCCCCTCATTCTCCTATGCTCCAAGGGATAATATATTCAACCTTTCCCTATAACTCAGGTCTTCACGTCCAGCAAGATCCTTATTAATTTTCTCGGTACTTTTTAAATCTTATTGATATCCTTCCTGTAGATAGGTGACTGGAACTGCACACAGTACACTAAGTTAGACCTCAGATACAATGCTCACTCTAATTATTTTACAGCTGCATATACTAACCATTGTTCTAAGCAGGAAATTCTTACACAGCCTGAAAACTGCACGGCACTTTAAAGGTTTTTGTTATAATATGTGTACTATGAATATTTAGAATGGAAATTGAAACATCAGATACTTTTGATGTTATTTATTAATAGAAGGGTATAATGAAATACAATCTATCAAAGAAATCTTTCACATTTCGTAAACTTTTTCTCATCTGTCTTTATAACAAATCCATTGTCTATAAACAACACGAGTGAATCTGCAGATGCTGGAAATAAATAAAAACACAAAATGCTGGCAGAACTCAGCAGACCAGACAGCATCTATGGGAGGAGGTAGTGACGACGTTGTGGGCCAAAACCCTTCATCAGGAGTGAAGTAACATGGGATGGTTAAGGGGGGGTTGAAGTAGAGAGCTAGGAAGTGATAGCATGGAAGGAAATGGGCTAGGGACAAGGTGGAGAATTATGGGAAATAAAAGAGAAAGAAAGGTAGGGTTGGGGGGAGTTAATAGTGAGGGGGGAAAAGAGAGAGAAAGAGATCCAGACTAAAATTATAGATAGGGATGGGTAAGGGAGGGCAGGGGTATCAACGGAGGTCTGTGAGTTGAATGTTCATGCCGGCAGGTAGGAGGCTACCTAGGCAGGAGATAAGGTATTGCTCCATCGACCTGTGTGTGGCCTCATCTTGACGGTAGAGATGGAAAATAAATTTCCATAATAACTACAGAAAACACAGCCTCTATCTCTCTCTCTCTCTCTCTCACACACACACACACACACACACACACACACACACACACACACACACACACAAGCCTTCATATATATATATACACCATTGTCAATAATCACTGTCTAGGTTAATTTTGCATCCAGATGAAAAATATCTCTTATTCCTCATTAAATCTTCCAAATGTTCTGCTTCTAGACTGTTTCTGGATTTGCATTTGATTGAATTCATAAGACCAAATCACATTCACAGTCAGAGCTAGAAGCTTGAAATGTTCCAATGATGTCAACAAGAATTGACAGTCTTTCAAACTCTTCGTTTCTAAGCACATAGTACATCATATCAGTGAACATCTTAATTGAACCAGTCTTATCTTTTTCAGAAAGGACAAATTTCAAATCACAGTGTAGCTGCGATATTTTTGAGACCACATTGTCATTGTAGTTCACAATTGTAGCTGAGTTATTCTCTTTTCAAATTCAAAATTTGTTGTGCTTGCATTAGCAACAGGCTCTTAACAAATTGTCAACCTATTATCACCTATTATCCAAGTGACTGCAGGCACATTGAATGTACTGAATTCCAGCTGCACAGCAACAAAGGCTATGTGCTCAGAAGCATTTTAGTTACAGCGCAGCTGCAAACCCACACAGTTTAGAGCAGGCATGGGCAAACTATGGCCATATGCGGCCGCTTTTTAATCTGGCCCGCAGAACTTGATGAAATTATATTAATAAACTTTGTTAACGTTTTTTCCCCGCAATTCTGGCGTTTTCCCAATAGATGACGCACTCTATATACATTGACCTTTGTTGAGGTGCAGCGTATTACTCCACATTTGCGCTTTACTTTGTGACCTTGCGACCCATTTCCTGGCACATCTGAACCGGCTCACAATTAGCCAGCGTTCCGGCTAAGAGAGATAGCCTGCGGGGATTTGCGAGCACAGAGCTCCGCATACTGGCGCGCTCTCACTGTTCTGTCATTGTGCGGGTCGTTGTTGAGTTTTGACACAGGGGACAATTGAATAAGAAGGAGCAGGACAAGTAGACCTGCATCTCCTACCGTTTTTGAAATAAAGACAGTCAGGAGGAGAATGATGATGATAATATCTTGAAGGATAACAGAATTTTCAGTGCTTTAAAATAATAACTGTTACTATTAAAAAAAAGCTGTATTTTATTCATTTAATTTTCAGTGTTTTAAAAGTCATTTCAATAAATAGCTAAATACCATGGGACTTCAAAGACAGATGTTTTGTTGTAATGCATTTGTTCATTTTCAATTGAAATTAAAGCACATGTTTTCTACATATCCCATGATATTTTGTTTTCTCTTATGAGGTGTATTACCAAAACACTCCGTCCATCTGCTCCTGGTCCGGCCCCCCTGTCAAATTTTAGAACCCTTTGTGGCCCTCAAGTCAAAAAGTTTGGCCCACCTCTGGTTTAGAGGGAATAGTGCTCGTATTTTCAGTATATGTCGGTATATAGTAACATACATTTGCATTCACTAAATTCGATTTTTGTTGTCTTTAGTCTGGCCAACCGCTTTCTTTGAAGGATTGAAAACATTCTACTGATATTTTTTTTATAAACAAGTCCAGAATTTTGAATTTGATGCAGTTCAATTAATTATCATGGTGTTTAATAAATTTCCATAATAATTACAGAAAACACAGCCTCTATCTCTCTCTCACACACACACACACACTCTGTAGTTGCAGTGATAGCTTCATGATGTTATTCGGATTCCATTGCAAGAATCTGGTAAATACTTGGTCAGAATAGTTTTGATGCCATTAAAGTTACATCACTTTGAATAAATCACTGAAATGATGTTAGGCAGGGCGACAGTGGAATTTCTAAAAATGCGTGAACATGACATCACACCACTCTCATCAAATTGACAAAATAAACAATTGCATCAGGGAGCGGTTTCCCGGCACCCTCCTTTCTCAGACACTGATCCAGAAATAGCCCTGAACAAAACACAATTAACTAATGGTTGGCAGGCAGGTAAAGACCAAAACCAGCCACATGCCGGCAGTCATCAATGCACCTATGATCCATATTCCGGGCATATTTACTGTTAACAACAGTCTTCAGTCTTTAGAACATTTAATGTCATCCTCTATTTTCCACTGATTTACCAGAGACTTGAAATTTCAAGGTGTCCATTGTAGCAAATGAAATAACAGTATTTCCTTGCAGGGACATAACCCACGATTGTGTCATGATTTTAAAGCACAGGTTGTCATTGAAAAGCAATTGCTGAAGTTTCAGTCACAAAGAACCTGCAGACGCACAAAATGTCGGAGGAACTCAGCAGGCCAGGCAGCATCTACGGAAAGGAGTACAGTTGGCGTTTTGGGCAAAGGCCCCTCCAGCATGTTCCTCCAGCATTTTGTGCACATTGCTGTAGTTTCATTGTCATGTCTGAGGAAAATATTCAAAAGAGGAAGGTTTAAAATCATTTACACTACATTCAAATCAACAAGAGGAAGGATTTATTAATCTGTTGAGGCCAATGTGTATAACAGTTTATACTGTGTCCCCAGCAACTTGATTATGCATGAAATCCAGATTAACTGGAAATAGTCATCACTGCTTTGATCAATGATTTTGAATCATAAGGTTTTGTCCCTAGGGATACGTACATGGGAATCAATTGCCCAGTAAGTGGGTAAGAAGCAACAGGAAACTGTACAAATGCTCAACATGCCTCAGCATCGTTATACAACATCCCACAGATATTTGACTCAGATCACACCTTTGTGACATTGTCAGTGAAAAGGTTAATGGGCTGTGAGCAAACTGGATCATTTATTTGCACAGTTGGTGATGTCTGGCTCTGATTGTTTATAAAACGCAGAAAATATTACTGGTGTTAGGCCTGGTGGTTTCCTGTGGAGTGTCCTCAGATGACAATTTGTTCCATATAGTATTGTTAATAGTTTGATCATAACATTTTATCAATGTCAATTAAGGATTTATTCCTACAGCATCTTTCAAAATAAATATTAATCTCATGTAACTGTATCTGTTTGTCTTGTCCCTTCCCATTCCGATGAACAGAAATTTGCAGGAGAATTTCTCCAGACATGTCTGCAGCATCAGTACATCTGGTAACTTTATTGTATTGCAAAGTACCTTCCCAGCACAGAGACACAAAGCAGCATTCTGATTGAGGTTAATACTTGGGAACAATATTGAACTAGAATTTGGACCACACAGCATTGGTTTCATTCAGTGTTGTGCAACTTAAAATCCATCATACACAAAGAGGATCTCATAAGCAAGCATTTTCAGGTTGTATTTTGCTTAGAGATACAGCCCTTCCGACCCTGTAATAACCTGCACCACACGATTACACCCACCTGACCAATTAACCTACTCACCTTTAGAATATTGTGAGGGGGGGAACACACACAGTCACAGGGAGAACAAACTCCTTTCAGTCAACTGTAGGGATTGAACTCTAGCTGTTGACATTGTAAAGCATTACACTAATTGCTATGCTATCATGCCACCCAACTCAAACTACCAGGGAGTTCTTGTCGTTTCAGGAGTGACCTTGCACGCTACTCTATATTACTGATAGTTTCAAGATAGCCTGGAGGGTCACCCAGTCAAGGGTGGTGTTGCATATTTGACATTTCAGTTATATTGTAAATATATTGTTTGATTAAGCATTATTTGATGTTTACATAATGCATCAAGGGTCATCTGTAAAAGAACATAAATGGCATACGTTATCACGCCACCACATGGCACGTGCACGCCTTACTCAAAGTAAAAATTATGTTAGACTCACATTTCCTGGCTCTATGTTTTTCTTTCAATTAGTTTTATTTTGGAGTTACAATACTTAACAGCTGGCCGTTCAAGACAGGAAGACACAAATATGTACATCTAACATGGAACCAATTATCAGAAACCCACAGTGCTCTTATATCTCTCTGAGGAGCAGTTTCTTCACAGGGTTTCCTAAGCTTGTAACACTGTGTGGTATGTGACATTCTAAATCATGTCACTCAGCCATTCTTGAATGCCTGTAGAGCTCAAAGTCATGGTGACTTTCAACTTACCAGCCACTGGACTTTTCAAGAGGGTAGATGCCCATCTCTGCTAAGTTCCACAGTAAAGGTCTTCATTTAAGTAAAGGTTCACAGTAAAGGCAACAGTGTTTTCTTAATGTCTGTGTGGAAAATGGGACATCTTTTGCTGTGTGTTTTACTAGCACTGTTGGTCTCCCATGAGTACAGGCCACCACTGACTGTTTATGATTAATAATTAAAGTTTTCACTGCCAAAAATATCTAGATGGGAGTGGAATGTGAAGACAAATTATTGATGTTGAACTTTATGGTAATTCCTATGATTTTATTAATCACAGGAATCCACACTAGCTGACACTTTGGAAGCTCCAGGGGATTGTCATGGGTGACAAGAATAATTATCTACTTAAAGATTAAGGAATAGGGATTATTAAGGAATTATTAAGGAATTATTGGTCACATGTACCTGTACATCAAGACATGGTAACTTACAGTGAAGTGCAACATTTATACGAATGAACAACACTATCTGAGGATATGCCGAGTTAGAAACAGCAAACATAGCATTCCAACGCTTCCAGTGGGAAGAAACTGGAACACCCAGAGGAAACCCACGTGACCAAGGGGAGAATGTACAAACTCCTTACGAACAGCAGTGGGAATTGACCCCCGATCACTGGCACTGTAAACCACTACACTAATATGCCACCCTGTACTTCTACAGGTTCTTATATCAGTTCACATTCTAACTAAGTTTGCTGAACAGAAACGCAGTGGAAACTGTACAGGAGAGTTGGGGAGTCTCCTAATAATGAAATTCTCCTGGGAACATTAGTCTGAAAGCACCATGCTGGCTCTGACTGGCAATTATGGAAGTTTTACTTGCCGTACAGAGATCAGTGGGTGCAAGAGAGGCAGAATGTTGATGAAGGTTCTCAGGGTTGTCCAAGTTCAAGGTCAGCAGTTTCAGCATCCAGCTGAGAAAGCCGTTGTCCAGATGAGAAAGATAGGGTTATCTTATAGACAAAAGGTTTTCACAAACAAGTCAAGTCAAGTCAGGTCAAGTCAAGTTTATTGTCATTTCGATCATAAACTGCTGGTACAGTAGAAACTAAACAACGTTCCTCCAGGACCCGGGTGCTACATGAAACACAAAACTACATTAGACTATGTGAGACAGCACAAGGCTACACTAGACTAGGTAAAACATAAAGAATGCACTGGACTACAGACCTGCACAGGACTACATAAAGTGCACAAAACAGTGCAGGGCAGTACAATAATTAATAAACAAGACAATAGGCACAGTAGAGGACAAACTACAATATAAAAATAAATTATGTAGATGTCAGTCTAGGCTCTGAGTATTGAGGAGTCTGATGGCTTGGGGGAAGAAACTGTTACACGGTCTGGTCGTGAGAGCCTGAATGCTTCGGTACCTTTTGCCAGATGGCAGGAGGGAGAAGAGTTTGTGTGAGGGGTGCGTGGGGTCCTTCACAATACTGTTAGCTTTGTGGGTGCAGCGTGTGGTGTAAATGTTTGTAATGACAGGAAGAGAGACCCCGATGATCTTCTCAGCTGACCTCACTATCCGCTGCAGGGTCTTGCGATCTGAGATGGTGCAATTCCCGAACCAGGCAGTGATGCAACTGCTCAGGATGCTCTCAATATAACCTCTGTAGAATGTGATGAGGATGGGGGATGGGAGATGGACTTTTCTCAGCCTTCGCAGAAAGTAGAGACGCTACTGGGCTCGCCTGGCTATGGAGCCAGGAATATCATAGTTCCAGTGTAAACCGAATGATACTCTCCAAACTTGAGACATTAACACCATCATTGGAGTTCAACACACAACTGAGAAAGGTGCATAGTGTGCCTTGACATGCTGTTTTACAGTTTCATTTGCTCTGCTAATGACATATTATTGAACAAGTCCCTGATTCAAAGACGGCTGTGGTTTGTTGCAATACCTCTGTACTTCCTGATGAATGGCGCCTTACTTTCTGCCTGCTGATCTCCATACAAAGAGTGCTTTCCTGTACAGAACTCCCCTATGCCGGTGTGAACAGTGATCAAGAGCTTTGTACATAATGGCCTGTTGTTTAATATCAAAGGTGGCTTTTCACCCTTGTAGCCAATGCAGCTGAGAATGAAGAACACTACAAAACACTGAAAAAGTTTGACATGAAGTGGGCAAGGAGGTGTAAATAATATATGAATGGAAAATGGTGTCTTTTGACCATTGAGTAAATGCCTCAGTGTTTCATTATCTTAGTTCAATATTACATTTCCTTCTGCAACTGCAGGCTGGGTCCTCCCTTTCTCTTTAAGTCTGCTCTTGTATCTTTGATGAGCTACAAATAACTTGAGCAGACCTGTGCTTAGGGCCAATTGCAGGAACAGCCTAAGATAGTTCTATACCTGCGGGCCATGGGTGAAGTGTTGCTTGGGAGATGAACTGGTGCCATCATAATCAATGTCCTAATCTGGCACTTGAGGTGAGCTCTCATGGAGCTGATAGACAATGGTGCAATGGTGTGCTGACACTCTGATCATTCCATCATCACTTGCATCTTGTTGTGGAGCTCAACTGTTGATTGACACTGAATCGCAATTTCCCTGCTGACTTTACCCTTCTTCCATGTTCTCTGTGCAGTCGAGTATGTCTCTGTTTCTGTAGTTGAGCCAACTACCCACGTGTGGTATCTCTCTGTTCGTGGAGAATTTCTGGCAGATCACATGTATCTTTTGCTCCTGTGGTAAAGCCCTCAGGGCTGGCATCCCTGCATCCACTGACAGAAGTAACCTGCATTTGGTTGAGACCCTTCATCCGGGCACATTATCCTGACAAGAATAATCTCAACTCTAAAGGTTGACCATTTCCCTTCATGATACTGCCTGTCTCGTTGAATTTCTCCAGTAGTTTTGTTTACACCGGAGTCCAACATCGAACATCTCTTTTGTCTCCATTCGATCTGGATCAGTATGGAAACGCACAGGGAAAGAGAAAAAAAATCAAAAAAGTGTCAAGATTGTTTTCACAGTTTCTTTGAGGCAGAAAGACAAAGGCCTTGCAAAGAAATGTACCACATTTCCAAAGAGGAGCTCGTGGTCTCCTCGATCCACACAACCTCCTGCAAGAGAGTGAAGATAGATCCCTTCTCACCTTTATTTTTATGATTGACCTGACAGTCCTGATATACTTACTACCTCAGCACTCATCCAATTCAATCTCATTATGAAAGGATCCCCTTTATTAAGACGTCATTAAGTCAAGTTTATTATCATATATGCTGGAAAGATTCCACAAAAGATTTATAAGATGCTTCCAGGACTTGAGGGACTGAGTTATAGGGGGAAGCTAGGATATTTTTCCATAGGAGACTGAGAGGTGTATAAAATCAAGAGGGGATTAGACAGGGTGAATGCAATTAGTCTTTTTCCCAGGGTTGGGGAATTGAGAACTAGGGGCCATAGGTTTAAGGTGAGAGATGAAAGATTTAATAGAAACTTGAATGACAACTTTCTTACACAGAGGATCAAAAATAAGTGGAACGAGTTGTTTAAGCCAGGTTCAATAACATCATTCAGACAGGTACATGGATAGAAAAGGTTTAGATGGACATGGACCAAATGAGGCATCTCAGTCACGATGGACCAGTTAGTCTTAAGGGTCTTTTCTCATGTTGTATGATTCGCTTGCAGCAGTATCACAGACACATGTAGGTACAAATGACACAGAATTAAAGTTATACATGAATTACACAAGAAGGTGAAGAGAGAAAACAAAGACTGTGCAAAATCAGGACACTAGTCTGAAAAAAATGTAATATTAGAGACAAGTCCATGGTAGAGCAAGAGGTAGTCCATCATGTTTCGTTGCTGGCGTAGGGTTAGGGGTGTGGCTGGTGTCAGTGGCCGCATAACCAGGACTTGAGATAAGTGCAGCAGCAGATGATACACCCTGTGCAAGGGTGACCTGTAGACTAGCAGAGGGAAGAAGCACTTTCCATCTCCTTTGGTGGACACGTACAATACTTCCATCCTACCACTATTCCTTTAACATAAAGGACCCACACATTTTTTGACCAATTGGAATTCATTTTTCAGGAGACCTACTTTGCTGCTGGCACTGATGTTTTCTTTTTATTTTTATGATATTTTGACAAGCCGAAAATAGAGGTGTTCGGATTCCTAAGCACATTTTTTCATCCCAGTGCAGATACTCCCTTATGCTTCACTTAGCAAGTTACAGTCAAATGTTGGACAGTCTGAGTGGGGCTGAAGGTGGAACCAGGGTTATGCTTTGCTCCCATAATCAAAACCAGCCCTGTTAAGTGGCACTAACAACAAGCACTGTAAAGTTGACACCAAAAATAACGTGTTCCCATTTATAACAAATGCAAGTTACATGGTTTAAAACACGAGACAGAAAGGAAAAAGTGTTTATAGACGTCTCTGCAGAAACTGGTAATGTGCAAGGAAACATTGCTCTTTGGATTTATGGTGCCATCCTAGTGCTCTGAGATACATCAGGTTTTGTTGACTGTTACTCAGACATTTTTGTGTATCTTGCCTTCATATCACGCCTACACTTTGGGTTCCCTTATTCGGCAGGTCCAGAGCTCAAAGCCTGGTGTTTGGTGATCCTGTGATCGATGCCGAGGGTTGAGGCCCTAGGGTCGAATTAGAAATCCAGAAGTCAAGGCCCACTGGCCGGAGCTCCAGGTCAGCAAATCTCTGTGTGTCTGCTGGGGTTGTCAGCGTGTTGGTGTCCAAATCTGAGACTGAATTCAGATCCGCTGGAGGCTGCAGGTTGAAGAATACAGACTGACCTCGGGTTAGAGGTCATGTCCTGGATGGAGGAAAGGGGCTTGTTTCACTGTTGTTGCTTGTTGTGCTCTGTTTTATCATGTTCTATGTTGTTCTGCCGAACATTGTAGGTATGCTTTGATGACGCTGGACTGTGCGGTGTCACCTGTGGGCTGCCAGTAGCACACCCTTTGCTCTATAGGTGTTAATGCAAATGATACATTTCATTGTATGTTTCAATATATATGTGATAAATAAACTTGAATCTTGAATCAATATATTTTTCTTGATGTTGATCCTGCCATTTTACATTTTGTTCACTCCTCTGATTACAAAATTTGCTGTAGATCTGAAAACCTCTTAGAACTGACCGAAGGGGATTAGCACCATAGAACCATAGAACACTACAGCACAGTACAGGCCCTTCAGCCTTCCATGTTGTGCTGAACCATATAATCCTTAAAAAAAGTACTAAACCCACACTATCCCATAACCCTCTATCTTTCTTTCATCCATGTGCCTATCAAAGAGGCTCTTAAATATCACTAATATTTTAAACTCCACCACCATCCCTGGCAAGTCATTCCAGGCACTTACAACTCTCTGTGTAAAAAACTTACCCCTGATGTCTCCCCTAAACTTCTCTCTGTTAATTTTGTACATACGCCCTCTGGTGTTTGCTATTGGTGCCCTGGGAAACAGATACTGACTATCCACCCTGCCTATGCCTCTCATAATCTTGTAGACCTCCATCAAATCCCCTCTCATTCTTCTACGCTCCAAAGAGAAAAGTCCCAGCTCTGCTAACTTTGCTTCATATGACTTGTTCTCCATACCAGACAACATCCTGGTAAATCTCCTCTGCACCCTCTCCACAGCTTCCACATCCTTCCTATAATGAGGTGACCAGAATTGAACACAATACTCTAAGTGCAGTCTCACCAGAGATTTGTAGAATTGCAACATGACCTCTCTACTCTTGAACTCAATCCCCCTGTTAATGAAGCCTAGCATCCCACAGGCCTTCTTAACTACCCTATCAACCTACGCAGCGTCCTTGAGGGATGTATGGATTTACAGAGAGTGGTGAATCTGTGGAATTCTCTGCCACAGGGAACATTTGAGGCTGGTTCATTGGCTATATTTAAGAGGAAGTTAGATATGGCCCTTGTGGCTGAAGGGATAAAGGAGAATGGAGAGAAAGCAGGTGCAGGGTTCTGAGTTGGATCATCAGCCATGACCATACTGAATGGTAGTGCAGGCTTGAAGGGCCAAATGGCCTACTCCTGCACCTATTTTCAATGTTTCTACGTTTCTATTTGAACCCCAAGGTCCCTTTGTTCATCCACACTCTTAAGTAACTGACCATTAATCCTGTACTCAGTCTTCTGGTTTGTCCTTCCAAACTGTATCACCTCACACTTGTCCGGATTGAACTCCATCTGCCATTTTTCTGCCCAACTCCGCAGCCTGTCAAGCAGCATCTGTGAAGACAAAGGGACAATTGATGGTTTGGATCAAGATGTACATCAGGACTGCATCCAGGATTTCAATCCACTGAGTTGTTCCAACTGCTTAACTGCTGCTCTGAATCAAAATTGTTTTCTAGGCCAGCCTACCTGGATACACTAATTGTATTTTGCCCTACAGACCCGCAAAGTTAAGTTATTTTAAGGTAATATTCAGGCATGAGGTAGCACACTGTCAATAGGTGGAAACCACAAATCCACTAGCAGAAGTGCCCGATACCGCCAGGAACCGCAGAGTGACTGCACAACAGATGCATGCAGTTATGGAGGAGCAGTGCTTGGAGATTAGGGGACTTGGCTCAAAGTTCATTTCATCCAATTAAAACTGAGCCTCAAGAGTGCTCTACATCTGCTCATCTTGACAAATGCATTCTTGTTTGTGACAGAACTGGCCAGTGATAAAAATACTGTGAACATAATCTGTCAGACTTTAGAATCAGAGCAGCAGTGAAGAGTGTTAGGATTGCAAATATCTGAGAATTTAAAAAAGTTGATGTATTTAGTTTTGCTGGTTTACAATAGAGTGCTTGCAAAAGATTGTAGTTGAACTTTCTAATAGACTGTGCATTTGTTATGGTCTGTACATTTCAGAAGCAGTAAACCAGCATGACTGCAAAGTATATTTATAAACCAATGTTGCTTTGCTTTGTTTTGGACCCATATCCCAGCTTGGGCCTCTTCTTAACTCATTCTTAAATCACAGTTGTATTGTTACATATTAAATCTGGATAAACTACAGATTTCCTTATTTAAAGTTAACACTCAAAGCACAGAAAACATGCGGTATTTTAGAATCTTCATTGCATTTATAAAGACTATCATCACTGGATAGAAGAGAATTTTCACAAGAGTGATGTCAAAAGTAAAACTTTAAAAATGTTAAAAGCTAAAGTCAAATACCCAGATCAATTAGTAAAGAGAAATTAAATTAAATAAAATCAAATCTTTCAACTCCAGTTCCTATTAGAATTTCCCTTCTCTTTGGATTCACTTCATCCCTGTTCCTCAATTTACCTATGAAAGCAAATAAGTTTCTTTTCACCCTGTGCTGAGCTTTAGACCATATGCCCATGCAATAAAACTGCCTGTTCCCAATATATTATTTGACAGCGGATTGCCCTCAACTAATCTGCCTCTGAAAATCTCATCTATGCATAACTTCTTAATTACTCCAGTGTTTTCTGTGCCGTCTCACATTCCAGTCTTAGTAATCTCACACAAAGTTATTTTCCCTTAGCAAGTATTGTGCAATAGAACTTCCACCACTTCCACCTCAGTAATCACTAAGAGTGGACTGATTGGGCAACAATTGCTCAGACTGGATTTATCCTGTTTTTTATTAACAGAAGGTATCTGGAATTGGAATTGGAATTGGTTTGTTATTGTCACAGATACGGTGTCTTGAATACTGTTTGTACAGATCAAATCATTGCATAGTGCATCGAGAAGCTGACCTTGATGTGATGGTTTACGGATTTTGTATCTTCTGCCCAATGGGAGAGAGGAGAACAGAATATATCTGAGGTGTGTGGAGTCTTTGATTGTGAATTTTTAACATTGTCAATCAGATGCCATTGTTGTAAATGTGCTGGAGCAGTTTGGGAAGCCTCCTACCTGATGGCATGAACATCAATTTCTCAAACTTCCAACAGCAGATTCACTTTCAAAAAACTAGATAGAGATCTTGAATATTATAAGGCTAGCAGGAAGGAGTTTAAGAATAAAATTAGGAGAGCCAGAAGGGGCCATGAGAAGGCCTTGGCGGACAGGATTAAGGAAAACCCCAAGGCATTCTACAAGTATGTGAAGAGCAAGAGGATAAGACATGAGAGAATAGGACCAATCAAGTGTGACAGTGGAAAACTGTGTATGGAACTGGAGGAGATAGCAGATGTACTTAAAGGGTACTGTACTTTGCTTCAGTATTCACAGTGGAAAAGGATCTTGGTGATTGTAGGGATGACTTACAGTGGACTGAAAAGCTTGAACATGTAGATATTAAGAAAAGGGATGTGCTGGAGCTTTTGGAAAGCATCAAGTTGGATAGGTCACCAGGACTGGATGAGATGTACCCCAGGCTACTGTGAGAAGTGAGGGAGGAGATTGCTGAGCCTCTGGTAATAATCTTTGCATCATCAATGGGGACAGGAGAGGTTCCAGAGGATTGGAAGGTTGCAGATGTTGTTCTCTTATTCAAGAAAGGGAGTAGAGATAGCCCAGGAAATTATAGACCAGTGAGCCTTACTTCAATGGTTGGTAAGTTGATGGAGAAGATCCTGAGAGGCAGGATTTATGAACATTTGGAGAGGCATGATATGATTAGGAATAGACAACATGGTAATTTCTAAAGTAAGTACATGTTTGGCACAGCATTGTGGGCCAAAGGACATGAATTGTGCTGTAGGTTTTTTATGCTTTCTAAGTGATAATGCTGAGGAATTTGAAGTTATTGAATCTCTCCACCTCTGATGCCCTGATGAGAACAGGCTCATGGACCTCGAGTTTCCTCCTGCTGTAGTGAATACTCAGCTCGTTGGTCTTTCTGAGGTTGGGTGACAGATTGTTCAGCCAGATTTTCAACTTCTTTCCTATACACTCGGACCAGGGTTAACGCTGAGGATGTGTTCCTCAGAAGTGGACTGCAATGTAAATCAGCACCTTATAACATTACATAAATGGACATGTGTGCCTGTTAAAAAAAACAAGCTCAAGGTATATAACATTTTATGCATACATTTGTGGGGTAACAGACACACAAATAGGCTTAACTGGTACAGCAGTGAAGCAGCAGCACGCTGCAGTAGCAATGGAGGGAAGCGGCTGGTTGCCACACCTGAGAGGAGGGACCAGGCTGGGAGTCTTCCTGTAACACTGGCTTCTTTTTCAAGTAGGTGCCGAGATTTGACTGCCTTTTCTCAAGTTTCCCCACAAGAAGCTATTCTTAGTAGCAGGAAATCATGTCAAGAACACCTCTCTTTGCCTTATTGCTTCACTCCCAGTCAGGCTCATTATTGATGAAATGGCCCATGATTCGTGTGATGATTGTGGTGAAGCTAGTGCTGAGAACTTTTGTGGTGACATTTCTTGCTGGTGTTTTCAGAGTGTGAACAAATACATAATTGGCTGTACGTGGCTCAGAGCATATGTAAATCGTTCTCAATGGCTGATTGAATGTTTAGGGTAATGGCGGCCACTCGGGAAGTTTTAAGCATTGTTTAGAATGAATTCTTGTCATTCTTAAAAACTTCAATGGAGAATTGAATAAGTATGTTGTAACAAATCAGTACCATGCAGTGTAGTGTTATGCAGGATCTGAGTGTATATAGATTCATCACCACCTTTGATTCATCCGGCAACACCAATGTTGAATAAACTCTCCTCGGGCTTCCAGCCAGCTACAGTTTTAACAGATGTTTCAATAATAAACTCTGTTAACTTCATCAAGGATGATGCCTAGCTATGTCTAGACTGGTATATATACCACCTTTCCCCCCCACCCTATTATCCGTCCCTCCTGATTGGCTAGTTATCATCCAATCAGGTTTCTGCTGTAGCACCTTGTTTACAATTGAACTCCAGTTCTTACTTAGGGCAAGACCTTTGCCCTACTGGCTTGGCACAGCAGTTTTGTGCCATCAAAGTTAATCCTATGGTCATTGCGAATGCAATGCTCTGCCATTGATGTTGTCAGAAAACTTAAACATAGTGTTGGAGCTGTACTTAGCCTCACATTTCAAGTATAACACTAGAAGAGCAGGGAGCTAAGGACACAGTTTTGTAGTGCCTGGTCCATGTCTTTGCTGCATCCAGGGCTCTCTCAACCATTTCTTTGTTTAATGTCAAGTGAGCCTAATTGCCAGATAGCTGCCTTCTGTGTGTGTGGAATCTTGGGAGGATAGGGATCCACCAGGATGCTGCCTGGGTTAGACAGTGTGGCCTCCATCGATCATGGTCGACCATGGGTACTGCACCTCTGGTAGTCACTGGTTTGTCGAGCAGCGTTGACTGTGGCTATTGAGGCCGATCCTGGAATGGCAGACTCTGCCACAGTTGCTGCATGTGTAGGATATCGTGGAATTGCTGTCCGCTATCCGCTGTGCTCTCTGTTTAGCTCTCCGTTCCTCAAACTGACTCGGGATCACGCATTCACCTTGCTCTAGGTGTTGCTGAAGAGTACCTCGCCATTTGATGCGGTCATCTGCTGTATCCTCCCAGCACTCTGCTCATTTTTAAGCTTTCACGTCACGCTTGCAGAGGTCCTTGAAGCGAAGCTGGGGTCTACCAACATTCCTCTTGCCTGTTGCTACTGTTAGACAGTATTAGCTCTATAAACAGGTAGGTAGTCATAGCCGAAGGGTGGTAGTGGTGATGAGCTCCCATTGCTAAACAAATGCTCTTCATGTCGTGCATCTCAAACAGCCTCTGACAACCAAGTCCAACTCCTGGCCTTCATGTGTGGCATAGTTCTGATACCCGGCGGAGCTGTTCTCACTGACAGGAGAAGGGGCAAAGGCGGACCACTGGCACCTTAAAACCAGTTGCTCTGGGCAGATGGGAGTCATTAACCACGGATGGTAGCTCATCTAGGAGAGGGAAAACTCCGATTTCAAACCTCTGCTGCCTTGTGTCTATACCCGCTCACGGGAAAGGCTTTGGGAGTAAACCCCGAGGAAAAATCCGGAGTCAAAGTCCCGAAGGCGGCCGTCTGCTGTACCCAGCACCGGCACGGCGACTCCTGTGATGCTACTGGCATCAAACCGTATCGACTTTCATCGTTCCTTTGGACCTGTCATCAGCATGGAGATGGGGGTCCCACTGCATGGGCAGCAGACAGATCTCCGTATTAATTCTGCCCTGGCTTGCTCCCTGGAGAGGCCACACCAGCTTCGCTTTATAGTGTCATTTAGACAGTATTAGCTGTATAAAGAGGTTGGACAGACTTAGACTGTTTTTCTCTGGAGCTCTGGAGGCTAAGGGGAGATCTGATAGAAGTAGGTAATATTATGAGAGGAATAGATACAGTAGGTAGTCTCATTCCCAGGGTAGAAATACCAAATACTCCCCAGTTCCTCACCTCCAGCTCTTTGTTCCATGGTCCACTGTCCTTTTCTGTCAAATTCAAAGTACACTTATTAGCAAGGAATGTCTAAATTATACAATCTTGAGATTTGTTTGCTAACAGGCAGTTGCAAAGCCAGGAACCTGAAAGAACCCAATTAAAAGAAATGAAGACCAACACCCTCCCCCTCAATGTGCACAGAGCAAGAGAGAAAAAACAAATAATTCAAACAACAGAAGCAAGCAACAACAACAGCAGTCCAAACCAAACTGAGTCCTCAAATCCAACTCCCCAGGGTAGGCCCAAAGTCTTGGTATTCAGCTCATATTAGCAGGGCAAATCACCATAGAGTTTGCAGACATGAAGCATGGCAGTCAGGGACAGTCTCACAGCCTTGGCATCGTGGGGAGATGAGCCCCTAGTCTACCTGGGCCAGAGTTTAAATTGTCCAAACATCAGATCGCACCTTGCACGAAGACCCAGGCCCCTCTGTGGTGAATTGATCTGGGCCTAGATTTTGCTGATGAAGAAGCCATTCTTGACCCCTCGAAATCAGCTTGGCACCCAAAGTGATCCAAGCTCACCAGACTCGTGACACCCTGCCCTTCCAGTCTATATGGGCCAGTGTTTAGACTCCTTCTTCTGCAGACTTCTACCTCTTCTATCCATCATTTCCAAGCTTCTCACATCATCAGCCACTCCCATCCACTTATCTTCCCCCTCACCTGGTCTCACCTATCACCTGTCAACTTGTACTCCTTCCCCTCCCTCATCTTATTTTTCAGTCCTAAGGAAGGGTCTCAGCCTGAAACGTCAACTGTTAAATTCCCTCCTTAGGTGCTATTTGTCCTGTTGAGCTCCCCTAGCATTTTTTAAATGTGTATGGCTATTTTTTTTCACTTTGTTTCATGAATGTCCAGCTTTGTGCTACCAGATTTGTTCTGATTTTATCCCAATTGGTGTCTTTACGCTGACACTCCATATGATAGTTTAGGCCCTCTATATGAATTTTGCTATGGTCACTTATGCCAGTGATATATATATATATATATATATATATATATATATATATATATATATATATATATATATAGATAGACCCACCAATGTTAGGCTAGTCTTTTGTGTTGGTTCATCGATTCTCTGCTGCAGATCGGTGTGGCAACTGTGTCCTTCAGGAGAGAGTCACATTCACCTGTAATAGTACTACCAAGTTTGGCCTGGTATTGAGGATTATCCCTGGGCTTTTCATATACCTCTGTGCCATTGCCTCCAGGATGTCTGTCCTCTTGGTACCTAGAACATACCTAGGGGTTGTGAATGGTTGAGACTAGTACATTATCCCTTAGCTATATCAGCAGTCCCAAAATGTCTGTGAGAAAGACTTTGTGAGGTTGAGGATTGAGAGCAACTTGGCTATGCCTGAAAGCAATGCCCTGGGGACTTGCCAGATAATTCACAGGGTTTTATTCTTTTTAAGGGAGTAGTAATGGTATAACTGAATGGCTTGATAAGCCATTTAAATGCCAGCCATACAGAGTGTCTGAAAACATTTGTAGACCACAGCAGGTAAGTTTTGTGTCTGTGAACAATGACACACCAATTACATAAAAGCACATAACCAGGAGACGGCTTTAACTGGTGTATTCACATTGCAGCGAGAGAGAGAGAATAAAGTACATGCATAAGTAACAGCACATGAACAGATCAATAAGTAGTGCTGGGGGGTGGTCATTGCTCTAAAAGCAATAGATCCATACATTACACTTCCTCCCCCTTTGGATTAAAGCAATTTAAGACTGTATATGTACAAAACATTCTATGTCCCTTTCATAACCCCATATTCCAAATAAACATGCTTTCACAATAACAGTCCATAACTAACTTCACCGTTCTAAAGGTTCAGTCTTATGGGTGTGTGGTGAACTATGTGCCTGTCTGGACACGCCCCCCCCCGCTGACTGCTCCTGTGGCTCCTCCCAGAGACCCCTGTATAAAGGCAATTAGAGCACTGCTCCCCTCTGTCTCTAGGATGTTATGTGGTGGACCTTGGCTGCTGACGCTGCTGACTGTGCTTTCTTCCAGCTAATAAAAGCCTATCTCGACTCACATCTCTGAGAGTTATTGATGGTGCATTGGGGTGGCGCTCGGTTTCTTTCAGGATAGTGCCACTGAACCTGTGCAGTGGCATCTGGTTTGGCAGGTGTCTTGTCAACGAAAGCATTCTCGTCACACCTGTGGATCTGTGGAGTGGCATTGGGTTTGGTAGGTGTCTAAGACAACATTCTTGGTTTCGGCTTTCACATTGCTGTCTGTGATGTCATCACTGAGAGGTAAGTCTGGTGACTGTAATGTGTCCATCTTGTGGATGCAATTGACTCAGGTGTATTCTTTGGCTAAACATCTGGTCCACATGACATCTCCATGTCCAACCAGTTCTCATAGCTATCCTACCGGGTGTCCACTTGTCATCTTGGTAATCATGTTCTCGGACTTCCTCTCCAATCTCGAAGCTCCTTGCTGCTTCACTTGATAACTGGCTGAACTGTTTACTCTGCACTTCCCTCCTTCGATCTGGTTTAAGGAGGTCTATACGAGATCTCAGATTCCTGTTCATGAACAGCATTGCAGGTGTTTGATTTGGTGTCTTGTGAACAAGTTCTGATACACAAAAAGGAAGTTGTCCACTTTGTGCTGTAGAAAAATGTCCTCCTTGCCCATCATTTTAATGGATTTCTTTAAGGTTTGGATAAACCTTTCAGCTATCCCATTCATTTCTGGGTGAGTGGTGAGGGGCTGATTTGAAATGTCTGATGCCACTTTTCTTCATGAACAGTCAGAATTTTTCTGACATGTTTTGTGGTCTGTTGTCACTCACAATTTGTTCTGGTAAGCTATTTCTGGTAAAGGTAATCCTCAGAGCAGAGACAGTCTTTGCTGAGATAGTTGACTTCATTGGTTTAACCTCGGTCACTTTGAATGAGCAACCACAGTGATCACGAACAAGGAGCCCATGAATAGCCTGGCAAAGTTAATATGTACTCTTTGCCATGGTGACGATGGCCACAACCATGGGTGTAACGCTGCCTGTGCATTTGAAATTTGTGGCATTCCAAACAGCTTTTGGCCAAATCTTTGATTTCTTTATCCATTTGCTTCTCAAACACCTTCTGAATAGCATTAATCAGCTGTGACATCCTCGGGTTAGTGATACCATTTGGACTGCCATTGCCTATTGATGCCACATTGACAGCTTTGATAGAGTGCCAGTCTATTTGGACTTTTCTCAACCATTCACGTCCAAAGAGTGCCGGCCCTCCACTTTTCAATACATAAAGCTCTAACAGTTGTCCTTGGCCTCCATACATCACATTTACTTTCAGTTTGCCTTTGGGAGGTTACTTTTTGCCTATGTAAGTTTTTAGCATCATTGAGGTCTTCTCTAATCGTATCTTAGAAAACAGTCTGTGGTAGTCAACCTCTGGAATTATGGACGAAACTGACCCTGTATCCAGGTCAATTTTCACTTTTACCCTGGACACATCTATTGTGATCCACATGATTTTATGATCTGCTTCAGTTATACTATTCAGTTCTAGGCATCATAGCTCATCTTTGTCAGACTTTATGATATTCAATTCTGTTTTATATCCGGTAACTTTATACATTTGCTTAGTTTTTGTGTTTGAGGTGTTTCATGCGGTTGTGCTTTTTGTCTGCTTTGCACACTTTCTCCATGTGACCTTGTCTGTGACACCTTCTACAGACTTTTTCTTTGAACCAAGTCATTTGCATCATAGGAGGATTTTCAGGGATATTTGTGCATTTCACATTCTAACCTTTTTCTGTAGTTCTGCTGCATCCTTTGCTGCGGTCTCTAACAACATTGCAATGGTGAATGACCGTTCTTTCAGCCTCTTTTGAATGCTTTGACTATGGATGCCATGTACATGCCTGTCCTTAAATGCATCAGAAATTCTATGACTAAAGTCATAGTACTGGGGAGGTTTGGGCAGATCTGCAATGTGTTCAGAAAGACTTTCTTCTTTTGACTGGTTCCTTTTGTAAAATCTAATTCTCTCAGCTATTACCAATGGTTTAGGGCTCAAGCAGTCTTATAAAATTGTAATAATTGCATCAAACATCTTGCTTGCTGGCTTTTCAGGGGTTGCTAGTTTGCATAAGAATTGGTACGTCCTTGTACCATTAAGCTAAGAAGGGTTGGGGCTTCCTTTTGCTCCTCCACATTGTTCACCTTATAACCATCTTGGTATATGACTCCCAGCCTTCACTAGCACTATCAAATTTGTCAACTTTCCCCACTGAAGCCTTGCCATGTTATTTTCACTTTAAATTCAGCATGTCTCTCACTGTTAGTATGCACTGTGCTCACGCGTTTGTTAGCGTCTGTGACTGCCTTCTCGTGCTGTTTAACTCTCACTGTTTCGTCCTGTAACCATCAGTGCAGTTCATGATATCCTCTGATGTTTAGCTCTGTTCTCATCACCAATTTGCTGTGTCTGTGCACAAGTACATTTTTAAAATTTATTCACTTGTGGGATGTGGGTGTCGGCAGCTAAGCCAGCATTTATTGCCAGCATCCGTATCAATTAAATAAAAGCATGCACACAGAAGTTGGCTTTAACTGGTGTATTCACATTTCAGCAAGCAAGAGAGAGAACAATGCACATGTGAAGACAACAGCATAAGCGCATTCTACAGATCAATATGTAGTGCTAAGCAGTGGGGGGGGGGGGGTGGAGGTGTCCATTGCTCTAAAATAAATAGATCCATGCATTACATTCAGTACGGACATTAGTGAAACAGAGAACCTTTTATAATATTTCTGTAGATGTTGCTTCCATCATTGAAGTCACAGAGTATCCAGCACAGTAATAAGCCCCTCACCTCATCTGTTCCATGCTTATCACAATGCCCCATCCAAGTTAATCCTATTTGACAGCATTTTCCCCATAACAGTCTAATTTTCCAATCCATATACGTATCCAACTGTCTTTACAATTTGTACCTGCTTTAATCACTTCCTCTGGCAACTCATTCCACAGACACCACCATGAAGACCATATAAACCATGTTTACCATCCTCCATCTGTTTTAAAAGCTCTACGTTTTCAAAGTTCTCTGTCGTTCTCACCAACCTTTGCTCATAAGAAGAAAAAATTTGCAAGGATGTTACCAGGACTTGAGGATTTGAGTTGCAGGGGAAGGATAAATAGGTTAGGACTTTGTTCCTGGGGTGTAGGAGGAGGAGAAGAGATCATATAAAGGTATACAAGTGTATGTTGGGGTAAATGCAATCAGGCTTTTTCCCCTGAGGTTGGGTAAGACTAAAACTAGAGGTCATAGGTTTGGAGAGAAAGATAAAATATTTAAGGGGAGCTTCTTCACTCAGAGGATTGTGCAATTGTGAAACGAGCTGCCAGTAGAAGTGGTAGATTTATTTAAGAGATGTTTGGATAGAAAGGTGGAAGGGATGTGGCAAGGTATGTTCCTGGTTCAGGTAGATGAAACCAGGCAGAAAAGCAGTTCAGCATGGAATAAATGGGCCAAAAAAACTCTTTCTATGCAGTAGTGGTCAATGGCTCTTTGACTCTATAATCACTCTATCAGTAGCCAGTTTACTGCTTATACAAAATCCATGAAAGTTCATCCACTTTACCCTGCTTTTTGATTCTTCTGCTAGCCTTTTTACCTACCCCCAAAGCCTGTGCTCAGAACTAAACACATTCCTCTCCACCTCCTCCTTATTGTAGGGTAGTATGAGATGTTCTTCCTTGCATGAGAATTATTGTACAATGCACAGACAAGTATGGCTCTTAAATAAATTGGATGCTAAAAGACCGTAAATATCTTTCCATGCTCAACGAGAGGGACTGGAGTGGCCTGCAAGGAACCCAGTTTGCACAGCCTTTGCTCACTCAGCAAGTTGACATGTCCAACTGACGAACATCCTGTATGTCTTGTTGCTTGTAATTCATTAGTCAATGTCTCAAAACCTACCAAAGAGAACTGGGAAGGCTGAATTTACAGATGAAATACTCCTGCCAAGCAGAAGGTAATTTTCTCCTCGTGTCCACAGTCATGATGACAGATGGAGTGAAACCAAAGTGGGCTGACAGGGTATCAACTGTCAATGCACACAGACCTTGACAAGTAGAAGCCAGACCTGAGAACATCTGTTACAAACATAACTGCCACATAAGGTTTCCACATCACCTGTCATACTCACACTCCTGCTTCTTCCAAGCAAGCAGGTTAGGCCATTCAGCCCTTTGTCTAGGTTCATCTTTAACCACAGCCATTGACAGATTGGAGCTGGGACGTTACCAAAAATGCATCTGTCCATTTCCAACTGTGCTAGAACAAAATCACGAGTGATGTATCATTTCATAAGTGGGATGTGTGATCTGTTCATACCCTTGCTCTATATGCTTCATTTTATGTTGAAACGAAACCATTTTTGATTTGAAAATAACCTAATCAATATACTTTCAGAAACCAAACACATACATGTGGAAAAGACACAAAGATGTGGTCAGTGTCATAAGTAACTTATCTATGCCGAGCATTTACATTAGTGCAGAGCACTCACTGTAGTTCATTGCTTGGCCTGAAATGTCAGCTGCTTATTCCTCTCCATCGATGCTGCCTGATCTGCTGAGTTCCTCCAGCATTTTGTGTGTGTTACTCTAAGATTCATTGGGTTGGGGGCTGAGAATAGCTGCTGGGAGCTAGACAGGGTATATAATATAAAAAACTCACTAAATGCTAACATGTCACTACTGCTAACATGGTAATGAGTTACCATTGGCACTGTGGAACTGAACAGCAGTGTCAAAAATAAGCACAAGGCAAACTCAACAGAGTCTCTTTTTGTCACTTTAGCACCAGACTCTGATTTCCACAGGTAGTACGTGACAATAGAAAACAGTTGATTATAAAAGTAGACATTAGCCTGAGTATTATTTACTTAATGTTCAATCAACAAAGGGGATTTGGATTAATTAATAAGGAAGATTTACAATAAATGATCTACCAGGAAAGGCAAGGAGCCAAGTACAACAAGTGTAGTTGGCATTGTAGACAGGAAGTAATGCACAGCTCACATTGCCAAGTTGCTGCAGCGAATTCTTTGATGATTTATTTAGTCCCAGGTTTAACAGGACAAGCAGTCTTTGGCAAGTTACATTAGGAACAAATTACACCTTTTATCAATTATGTCAGTGGAGAATAATTGACATAGGATAGGTCAGCACCATAAGTAACTTATGTATGTCTTGCACTCATTCTAGTGCAGAGCACTCAATACAGTCTATTGCTTTCTGTTATACATGTTCTTATCTAAGCATTTCACCTTTTTGCATAATTCATACAATCTCCATTCAAAATGTAATTTCTCCATTTATCTGAATTCTGGATAAATAGTTGAGAATTCTTGCCCCTTCAACTTTATGAGAGGAGCTGCCAGTACATTGTCTACTCCAACATATTGTTTATGCAGCTGAAAACTTGAATAGACAATGTATTGATTTTTTTTAAAATATTGACCCAAGCAATCTAGTCATATGTACAGCATGAGGACTTACTGTAATTGTTTCATTCCCTCTTGGTCCTTAGCTTCCATGAATCAAGTGGATAGATCAGCATTAATGGAACAAAGCAAAATCAAGTCAGCTTTTAGCTCAAGTAGTGTGATTGAGCGATCATCGCAAAATCTTATGCTGAGATTATAGACGTTATACCAGAAATTAAGCTTGCTGTCCACAATCTGCAATTAAGTGAGGCTGAGGCTTTATAGGGCTTTGGTCAAACCTCACTTGGAAGGTTGTGAGCAATTTGAGCCCCTATCTAAAAAAGAAAATACTGGCATTGGAGAGAGTCTAGAGGAGGTTTACAAGAATAATCACCAGAATGAAAGGGTTAATGTACAGGGGCGGAGTGATTGATAAGTTTGTGGCCTAAGGTAGAAGCAGTTAATTTTAGAAAATCTAGCACATTTATTTTTCAACATATTCCCCTCCTACATTTACACAGTCCAGCAGTCGTGGAGCATACAGATATTGGACCTCCAGGAAGTGTCCACAGCAGCGGTGATTGATAAGTTCGTGGCCTAAGGTAGAAGGAGATAAGTTATACTGCTCTCATTACATGCAGTTCAACTCTTTGAGAGATTATGCAGAAAGTTTGATGTTAATAACATCAGCAATGATTGATGTTTTTGGCCTAAGGTAGAAGGAGATGAGTTATTAACTTCAAACTTTCTGCATAACCACTCAAAGAGTTGAACTGCAAGTGCATGTAACAAGAGTTGTATAACTCGTCTCCTTCTACCTTAGGCCATGAACTTTTCAATCACCCCGCTATGGACACTTTCTGGAGGTCCAAGATCCGTATGCACCACGACCGCTGGACTAAGTGTGTAAATGTGGGAGGGACTATATGCAAAACAGATGTGTTAGGTTTTCTAAAGTTGACTCCTTCTACCTTAGGCCACAAACTTATCAATCACCCCTCGTATGAGAAGCATTTGGTATCTCTTGGCTTCTACTTGCTAGAGTTTAGATGAATGGGGGGGGGGGGGGGGTAATCTCACTGAAACCTACCAAATATTGAAAGGCCCAGATGGAGTGGATGTTGTGAGGTTGTTTGCTATAGTGGGGGAGTCTAGGACCAAGGCCCAGATACAGTGGATGTGGAGAAGATCTTTCTTATAGTGGGAGAATCTAGGACCAAAGGATAAGGAACAATTTCTTTAGCCAGGATATTGTGAATCTGTGGAATTCATTGCCACAGACAACTGTGGAAGCCAAGTAATTTAGTCTATTTAAAGCAGAAGTTGATAGGTTCTTGATTAGAAAGGGGGCCAAAGGTGGGAGAATGGGGTTGAAAGGGATAATAAAGCAGCCATGATCAAATATTAGAGCAGACACAATAGGCTGAATGGCCTAATTCTGCTCCTAAGTCTTATGGTCTTATTATTGCAAAGAAACAGTGTCTGCCACTCATTACACAACTGGTGGCCAGAGACTGCAGGTGGGACTGGTCACCTAGTGGCATCAGACATTTGTCCACATCATAGCCCTTCTTGAGGATCTCTGTTAAATGTACAGTAAGTGGGAGTGGAGCGAAGGACTGTGCAGTGGTAGCAATGTGAGTCACCCCCCCCATTTGTTCAAGTGAAACTCCTCTGCAAGTCAGATGAAAGCACCCTCAGAGACCCATGCAGTGCAGGAACTTTCAGAGCCAAACGGGTAACGATGGAGACCATCAGATCATTACCTCTTGGCCCCTGGCTCCCTCCCACACTTGCTCTCAGTGGGTGCACTGATTGTTTCCATAACATGATCATGACTTCATTCCAAACATCTAGGTTGAATTATGTGGAGCTGAGATGGAGGGGGGGGGGGGTTCATGTAAAAGAATGATGATGGCCAGTGTCTGCTCCCCTCATGTTACTGAGTCCTCCTGGAACAGCTGCGGTGAGCTGTAGGATATACTCTTTCCCAACCATGAGAGGTAGAAAGTACGGCTGGGTGTGGCACCAAATTTCAGCCAAAGGAGTATCATGTTTTGTGTCTGGAACCAATGCAGGAAGTGGTTTAATGTCCTAAGCAGGGCAGGTAAGTCAGGAGTGATAACCCATTCACCTACGTCCCACTTCCTTTACTCTGCCTTCCCCCAAATTTTGTCCAGCACATCACCCTTCACACCAGCATATCATGTGAGTAACTTCAAAAAACCCTTTTCATCATTCCAGTAGATGGTTCACCAAACCTTCTCAAGGACAACGCACAAAAAGTGCTGGAGGACCTCAATTGGTCAGGTAGTATCTTTGAAGAGGATTAAAGAGCCAATAGTACAGTTCGAGGCTTTTCATCAGAATGGAATTAATTGTCTTATCAAGGGCAATTAGGCATGGAAAATAAATATAAGCCATGCCACAGAAAATTCCATTAGTGAACAAATGAGCACAGACCGTGCAGGTACACTCATTCCCTTGTGTCAAGGCACAAGTAACTAGCATATTGGTACACTTTCCCGGATGAGGGCAAATCCAACAACACTTAGGAATCCCAACACCTTCCATGACAAAACTGCCAGCTTGATGGCCGTTCAATCCTCCATTCAAAACATTCAGCCACCCCCACCACCCCCCATCCACACCGCAGAGGGCAAATGGTTGAGATCAGCATCACCTGCAAGTTTCAGGTCTCACATCAACCCGACTTAAAAGTATGTATCACAGATCAAAGCCTGTGAAGAGCTTTCTTTTGCAGTGAAATAAGGAACAATTTCAGTATTTGATTTTTAGCAGATTCAGATTAGATTGCTGTTAGTACTTGGGGGCATAATTTTAAGGTGATTGGAGGAAAGAACAGTGGAATGTCAGAGGTTAAGTTTTTTTCACACAGGGGAAGGGTGGTGAAGGCATGGCCCGAGCAGGTGGTAGAGGCAGAGTTTAAGAAACTCTTAGAGAGATATATGGGTGGTAGAACAATGGTGGACTACGTATAGAGGAAGGAAAGGTTAGATTGATCTTAGAGTAGGTTAAAAGGTCAGCATAACTTTGCGAGCCAAAGACCTGTACTATGCTGTAGTGTTCTATGTTTTAAGTCCAATGTTGATATACACCAGGGTGCAAGACACTCACAGAGTAAATGATATGAGTAGTGATAACAAAAGAATGGATACAGTGACAAGGGCAACACCACGGAAAGGTGAGACATGCAGCAATGCAAACTGAAGCAGTCATGAAAACAGAATACAGGGAGTTAGGAAGGAAGCTGAGAAGCAGGTCCTCAAGGATAGTAATCTCGGGATTGAAACATAGATAGAAAACCTACAGCACAATATAGCCCTTCGGTCACAATGCTGTGCTGACCATGTCCTTACCTTAGAAATTACTTAGGGTTACCCGTAGCCCTCTATTCTTCTAAGCTCCGTGTACCTATCCAGGAGTCACTTAAAAGACCTTATCACATCTGCCTCCTCCACCGTCACCGACAGCCCATTCCACGCACTCACCACTCTCTGCATAAAAAAACTTACCCCTGTCATCTCCTCTGTACCTACTTCCAAGCACCTTAAAACTATGCCCTCTCATGCGGGCCATTTCAGCCCTGGGAAAAAGACTCTGACTATCCACACAATCAATGCCTCTCATCATTTTATACACCTCCATCAGATCACTTCTCATCCTTTGTCGCTCCAAGGAAAAAAGGCCGAGTTCATTCAACCTATTCAAATAAGGCATGCTCCACAAT
Source organism: Hypanus sabinus (assembly GCF_030144855.1). NCBI lineage: Eukaryota > Metazoa > Chordata > Chondrichthyes > Myliobatiformes > Dasyatidae > Hypanus > Hypanus sabinus. The sequence continues at coordinate 98,072,749 of NC_082715.1, read as the reverse complement.
CCAGGCTGCCTGTGCCATGCGACAGTGAGGACAGGAATAGAATGAGGTGGCAGATAACTGCGTGGCTGAAGAACTGGAGCAGGGGCAGTGATTCAGATTGCTGGATCATTGGAATTTGGAAGAATGTGTGGGGATCTCATTGAGACCAGCTGAATGTTAAAAGGACTTGAAAAGGTGGATGTGGAGAGGGTGCTTCCATCAGTGGGGGTATCCAGAAATAGAAGGCACAGCCTCAGAATTGAAGGGCGATCTTTTAGAACAGAAGTAAGGAGGAATGTTTTTAGCCAAAGAGTGGTGAATCTGTGGAAAGCTCTGCCACAGACGGCCATGGAGCCATAGGTATATTTAAAGCGGAGGTTGATAGGTTCTGGGGCATCAAGGGATATAGTGAGTGGGCAGGTGTATGATGTTGAATGAGATCTGGGATGAGCCATGATGAAATGATGGAACATACTCGATGGTCTGAATGGCCTAATTCTGCTGCTATGTCTTATAGTCTTATGATGCACCTTGATGGACTGGCCCCAGGTGCAGAGGAACAGAAGGATCACCAAGTGCTTATTAACCCAAGAAGCTGCACACCCTACGGCAAACTGCCGGGTTCATGGCAGAAGCAGTGCAAATAGAAATGCTGAAAGGACAATAACGGATAGGGATAGAGGAAGAACATGGACGTGTTGGAGAGAGTGCAGAAGAGGTTCACCACGATGCAGCCTGAATTTGAGAATATGTGCTATAAGATGAGGTTGGGCAAAGTTGGGTTGTTTTCTCTGGAGCGGCAGAGGCTGTGGGGAGATTCGATAGAGATACTGTAAATAAGGTTATGAAGGGCATAGATAAACAGCCACTATCTTTTTCCATCTGCTAAAATGTCTAGTCCCAGAGAGCGTGCATTTGAGGTAAGAGATGGTAAGTTCAGGGGAGACACAGTATATGGGACAAGTTTTTCATACATAGAATGATGAGGGCATGGAATGCACTGCTTGGGGTGGCGTTGGAGGAAATACGATAGAAACGTTCAAGAGGCTCTTAGAGAGGCGTGTGAATGTGCAGGAAATGGAAGGATAGGATCATCTTATAGGCAGAAGGGATCAGTTTATTTGGTCATTTGATTACTAATTCAATTAGGTAAAGAGCTTATTTCTGTACTGCACTCTTCTGTGTTCTATGTTTGAGGTTGAATTAAGACTCCAAGAACGTGGCAGCACCACCAATAAAGGGAAGTGAAAGAAGTTCAGAGGTCTGGTAGCAGTGGAGTAGTTGTTCAAGATAGTGACTCATCAGCTCCACTGCAAGGGCAATAAGGGATTAGTAATAAACATAAACCCAGCTGCTGGTGCAGTCATTCAGTCAGACATGAGGTGCCTGCTGACAAGTGCATATTGCTGAAATTTCCCAAGGTAGTCAACAGGAGAGCAGGATCAGTTGAAGGAACTGATTCCCTGAACATTCAACATTCGTCATGAAACGCTACTACAATCTCCACCATAAGTGGTGGAGGTCTAGGAATTCACAATGTCAATATCAAAGGTCCTAGAAAATGCCTTTGGCTGAAATAAACCGATGAAGCAACTACAAGTAGCATACTTGAGACTGAAGGCACAGGCTCCCCAATTTTTTAAGATCCAGAAGATTGAAAGAAGGACAATACGTCATTTGCAACAGTACATTCAGCTGCCGTTAAATTTTGGGACTGTGCTATGTTTCTGTTGAAGTCTCACAAAACTACACGTTGCAACTTTTACCCATAAGGCAAAGACATAATGCAGAGCACTAATTTGTCACACATCCATGGCAGCTGCAATTTCTCGTGTGCCTTAAATGTGACTTTATCTCTTTGCTGTAATTTTGTGGCTATATGCTGGTTTTCCAACTTGTGGAACCCAGCACTGGCTCCTACATCATACAAGTTTAATAATTAACATTGACGCTCTTTCTAAAAACCCATGCTCAACCACTCTCCAGAACAAAATGGGATACTTGCTCCACTTCACCACAAGAATGAGAACTGGATGGAACATTAAGGGAACATGATGATCCAGATCAATGGAATGTGGACTAGGCAAATTCCTTAAAGGCTAGGTGAGTTGATCTGCCAAGTTAGCACCCAAGCACTGAAGACAGAAATTTATCTTAGTTTGCCTTTCAAAATGATATTTTTTGCACACAAACCAGAATTTCCACCCTCCTGGGAACTGAAGAATGTTGGTTGAATTGGAACTTTTAATTGTTGCTTAAGATAGCTTTAATTTCAGAAGTTACTATGAAGCAATTTCGATGTAGGTTTGCAAAAGCTCTCCACTAAAGATGTATTCCAGTTCTGTAACCGAGCCTGCTTGAGATATTTGTCTTAAGCCAGAAACCCTGGCCTGCCCTGAACACTGACCCATTATCGACATGAGTCAAGGTTGGCTGGAAAACACAGACTTAACTTTGTAGTCCTTTTTTTCCTCCCCCAGTACTTCCACCTTCCACCTTTCACACATAACACTGTGTGCTGCTGGATCACATACATTTCACACAGGCCCTTGGAGAGATCCACAACCCCAGGGTCTTCAGCACAGAGAGTAGACTTGTGCGGTAAACTGCAGTGGGAAAACAATCAGTGCCAGCTTGTGCTCCAAAACTAACTCTAGCCTCTTTGGAGCCAATTGCAGTTACAGTTTGGCTCAAACAGTTTTTTTTCATGGATAATTCACTCATTGACTGCAAAGATGCAAGTTGAAAATTAGACATGTGATGGATAGAAGACATTTAGCTGAACCATCAATCAAATTAAATGAAGAAAAGCCCATCATTACTGACAGGACACTAGTTATTTGCCAAAACTACTTGGGCTACTTGCCAAGATTACTCTGGCAGCCCCTTCCAACTCATCAGCTCCATAATCTAGTGCAGGGCTTCTCAAATTATATTCACACAGTCCCAAAAGTCCAGGCAGCAGTAAAATGACTTGACAACTGGACAAAGAGCGAGATCCCACATGTAGCACTATAATGATATGATAAGTAATGAATGACGCTGACTAATTTAAGCCAGGTAATATAAAGAATTGCATTTTGAAATGGTTTCTTGGGGTTGTATCATGCATCTGATATGGCACTGCTGACAGTGTCTTTTTCCCACAGGAAACTAGAGTTACTGCAAAGGTATTTATGTTAGAGCCTAAGAATCCACTGCTTTTTGGCTCACTGATGAGAAAGCCTTGTCTGAGGCCATACTTGGTAACATATGAATTTAACTAACTCCTCAAGCGAGGGCGTTACTATTCTCAGCAAAACACCTCAGCCTGCTGGAGGGCCTTAGGTCCTGGTCAATGAACAGGAGAGACAGCACAGGGACATTTTGAGAAGGAGTCAGAGAGCAAAGTGGACTATCTTCCTCTTTCGTTCCCTCACTGCAATGTCACCCCTCCGATTCCCCTCGCACCCTTCTCTCCTTCCTCCATCTCTTCTCTTGTTGATGCCTGTCAATCCAGGTGTTGCTGCCTGTCAGTCCAGGCAGGGAGGCCAGCAGGTGACAGAAGCATGAACTAAAGGATCTCAACACAAGATGAAATCTCAGCTGGCGGAAAGGGTGTTCGATGTGGTGTGTGGAGAAATGAGCGGGGCATCCAAAGCAGATCTCCAAGTCGAGAAAGGCAATATGCTTACCTCAATCCAGTTCAAACTCCACCTAATAATCCCTACTCAGTATTCATTTCATCCTGTGATTGATTAACAAAACTTATTTAAACGGGTCTTTATTTTGTTTGGAAATTTACTGGTGAGGCGTTTGCAGTGAGCAGCAAGAAAGTGCAGAAATCCAGCACTGCTTTACAGCCAACATTAGGAAGAATGGAGCAGCTTAAAGATCATGTGTGCATGCAACATAGAGCAATTGAAAACATTTGGAGATGTCCAGTACATCATACAGCCAGATGCTTTAAAAGAAATGGGGTCATTACTTTAGAGCTTGTGAGCAATCTTCACTGGTTGTCATAAACTTAAAGAAATCTCTGGGAAGTGGTTTCAATTAATGCTGTTGGTACTGAGAGGAATTAAATGCATAAGGGGATTAATTTCAACAAGAAAAATGGAAAAGAAAATGTTCAAATTGAGATTTTGGAAGCAACATAGTGTGTTTTGTATGTAGTGTGTGTCACAAATGAGTGATCTGGGATTTGTGGAGCTCAGGTTCACTTTAAATTTCAGTGATCTTGTTATGCACACAGATGGTGTACGAAATTATTGGAAGGAAATATGTGCAACAGCAGATTACAATCTATAGGTCTGAGCAGTTAAGTGCTTTTTCTACTTTGGTTCCAATAATCAACTATGGAATCCATACTTACATTCTTTCCTGTCTCAACATCACCCAGGTGAGTAGTGCAATTGTCCAAAAGGTCATTTGGGACTCCATGAAAGGTATGAGGAACTCCTGTGCAGCACTGGAAGCCCAGGAGACCTTTGCTCAAAGTTCTCGCCCATGACTGTGTTCCTCCCCGGCTGTGTGACATCACCAGCTGTGTGCTGCTGCAGTGACCTTTGACTTACAGCCTGGTGGAAACCCTCCCACACAGTCTTGCCTGTGCATCTTGGAAATGGTGGAGGTGAGGCATTAGGAGTGGGATGTACAGGACTGGAAGAAACAGCTGGGTGACCTTATCAAGGTTTATAACATTCTGAGCAGCATAGATCAGACTGATAACCAGATTATTTTTTTCCCAGTGCAGGGAAATTCAAAACTAGAGGACACAAATTTAACATGACAGGGGTGAAATTCAAAGGAAAACTGAGGAGTAGGTTTTTCACAAAATAGGTGGTGAGGCAGAAACAGTTACAACATTCAACAGCATTTGGAAAGGTAGATAGATAGATAGATAGATAGATAGATAGATAGATAGATAGATAGATAGATAGATAGATAGATAGATAGATAGATAGATAGATAGATAGATAGATAGATAGATAGATAGATAGATAGGAAAATTTAGAAGAATACAGTTTGACTGGTCAATTTATTAATGTCACATGTATTGAGATACAGTGAAAAGTTTGTTTTGCATGCTGTTTATACAGATCAGATTATTATAATGTATATTGAGGGAGAACAAGGTAAAACAATAACAATGCAGAATAAAGTATAGCAGAACATTATTAGTCAATCTTAAAGAGAGTGAATTTTGATTCACTCAGCGATTCAGGAACAGTTTCTTCTCTGCCATCCAATTCGTAAATGGACATTGGTTCCGTGAACATTACTTCACTTCATTAACATATATATTATTTGTTTTTGCATGATTTTTAATCTATTCATTATATGTGTACTGTAATTGATTTACTTATTTATTTAGTTTACTTATTTTTTTTCTATATTATGTACTGCTGTGAACTTCTGCTGCTTGGTTAACAAATTTCACAACACGTGCTGGTGATAATAAAACTGATTCTGATTTAGAAGTAAAGAGTCACTACACTCCAGTGATATGGTGCGGGCAAATGGAATTCATGGAGATGTGCATTATAGTCAACCTGGATGAAGTGGGCCGACAGAGCCTGTTCCTGCGCTGGACACATCCATGACCTTCAGATTCTATTTCCTGAAGAAGTGATGACTTTGAATACCTTAGATTGAGTGGTCCTAAAGTCACTGGCATGGACGTTATTTACTTATTACAACACAGAAAGAGGCTATTCAGCACACTTGGTCCAAGCCACACCCAGCAGAGCTGTTCTACCACATTCATTCCCACTCTCCTTAATTCTCTGTTACCCTGTTACTTTATTTTCTCTTACGTGCCTATCAAGTGCTCCTTGATCTTTTGCAATACCTTACACTAGGTAATTTTGGGTAGCCAATTAACCCATCAAAATATCATTGGGTTAAACCAGAATACACAGCAGAAAACCACACAGTGGGAAAACATGAAAACTCCACATAGACAGCGCCTGAGTTCAGGATTGAACCCCAGTTGTTGTGTCACCATACTACCCACCTCTAGCGGGAGGTATGAGAAATGTGTCCATCAGCTGACAGCTGAGGTAGAAATCAGTGTGTCAAACCACTACTGCATTGCCCTTACCAGCGGACTTGCTGATAACGTCGAGGTTGACAGCAGAAGCTCGTGATGAGTAGCTCAAGAGGGTCCACAAGATGGTGTTAGAGTGAGGTACCTCATTGTTCCTTGCAGATCCACTATTGCTTCAATTATAATTGTTAAACCTGAAAGGAAAGATCAAGTTGGATTGGAAATTCTACATGTGGGAAAACTTTCAAACAAATAGTGATAAGAATCCAAGCCTAAGAAATGGGTGCAGAGGCAAAGGTATGGAGGTGGAGTTCACTACGTTGAATTCATTAAGAAGATGTTGGAAATTGAAGCTTTTCTGAGGATTGATCAGGATCAGAGAGGGAAAAATGGGAAAGGTATCGTGTAAACTTGGCAGATATTCCTCATCGGGCGTCGCCAACTGAAGTGTCGTGGGAGATCAGAACATTGAGACAGCGAGTGTGGCTCTCAGAGGCTTCTGCACTTGAGTACCGCTGTCTCATTGGGGGAGAAAAAGTCTGCTGTTTCTCGAGTCAGGTGAACTTGAGTAAGCAACACTGCAGAATGTAGCATTGAAACAGCGAGCTGTTGGGCTCCCCTCTCGCTGTGGATGGGGTCACACCTCTCTCCCCCCTTTTTAGTGAGGGAGAGACCCTGTGGCACGTTGAAGTGCTGGATTATGGACTGTAGTTTTTGATGGACTCTGGATCATGGTTTCTCTGAGAGCTTGCTATTGCTTGCATGGTGGGTGCTGGGGATACGCATGCTTCCTACTGGAATAAGTGGGGGAGGGGGATGGGAAACTTTGACACTTCGCTGCTGCTTGTGCATGGGAGGGGAGAGGGGTATTTGGGGTTCTAACATTTTTCTGTCATTCATTCTTTGGGTTTTCTTCTGTTTTGTGGATGCGTGTGATGAGTAAGAATTTCAGGTTGTATATTGTACACATTCTCTGATATTGAATGGAACTATTGAACCATTAAATTGGAACAGATGAGTTAGATTATAAGAGGTGGAGGTAAGTTTCTGGAGGAAAGTGAAGGGTTTGAAAGGTTTAGACGAGGATTGACAATGTTCAAGTGGAAGCTCACTTGGAAATGAGCAGCCATTAGGCCACCAGTCAATACAGGCAGAAAGATATCCTTGAACCAGAAGTGAGTCTAAAAGAGTAGAGAACCTAGAGTACTGAAGAACAGATGCTGGTGTTTGATTGCTCTCCTCAGTGCGATAACCCCACAACAACCCTTCTGATGAGTTTCGCCCTATCCCACTGAACAATTCCCTCCTCCGAAGCAGCTCCGCTCAAAGCCTTTCCCATCCTGGAACTAGCTGAGGGTCACTCTGAGTAATGAGGCCAACCCATCATCATCACTGTGGAGCTGACAAACTGCCTCTGCAACATCAATAATAAGCTGGGAAGACCCAAGAACAAAATTTGTTTCCGATTTCAGATGCACAATTACAGTACTTAGCTACTTCAACCTTATATCTCCTGATGAGAGCAATTATTGAGTCTGTTTCTTTATCTCCCACAGCAATAGCCCATAACCCACTATTTAACTTTAAAAGTCAAACTAGCTCAAACATTATTTCAACTGTGCCAGGATTTAAAGCTTTTTCATTGCTGTGCATTTTGCTTTTTTTGAGCATTGAGAATAAAGAAAGAACAATTAAACCTGTGTTGATTGATGGCTTAAATGCTGTTTATATAAAGTTGATTTCTGTTTTCCAGTTCTCAGACTGATAATTTTCTAGAATGGAGAGTGGAGGCAGTAAACCAACTCTAGACTCATTGATACTGAGTAAATAAATGGTTGCATTATCATTTCTCAGGCGAAGTTAATGCTAGCTTTGAATCCATCACAGTATATGAGGCTCTCTCATCTCAGCGGCAGTTGAGTGCAGCCAGCAGGAAGGTCAGAGACCAACATTAATTGAAAGAAACAAAAAATGACTAAACAAATAACTTAAATTAGACCTCAGTGGTTAGAGCATTTGATCTCTGTTCTCCTGCCTCCCTTCACAATACTCTCCAATCCAACCCACACAACAGCACACTGCACACTGGCATAAAGATTTTTCATCTGACCCTTGACAGCTGGTAATCACAGTGCTGGAAGGCTGATTCCGTGTGTGTGCAGAATGTGCAGAAGAATGATCTCATTTAAAAATGAGCACTTTGCCCTGATCTTTCTTTTTAGTTCAATACAGTGGGTTGAAAAGGTCTGCTGAGAATACTCAGTCATAAAGGAACATGATACAAAGAACATTTGGAAAGTTGCTGTAATGCATGGCTATTTTTTACCCGAAAGACCACCCACCATTTTAAAATAAAAATGTTTCCTCAGACAATTAGTAAAAATGACATTATATTTACTGGTTTTATTAATGTCAAAATGATCTTTCCTCCTTACCATCCTGGTCATGCTTTAAGGGTGCTTATTGTAGAGTGATCAGCACTGGTCGGTGACTTGATTCTGTGGTTGGGTGACGGTGAGATATCTTATCACAAAATTCATTTCCTTGTAGTTTCTATGTCACTGAATCACACAAAGGGCCTTTCATCCCACAGAGTCTATGGCAGCTCTGGCTGAGCAATTCTCTCACTTCCATTTCCATACATTTTCCTGCTGAACAAATTTGTTTTTGAAAGTGATGATTAGAATGTAGAATTGTTTTTTTCTTCTTGTATTTTTCTTGTAGTTTAACTTTCCTACGCTTCCTTCAAATGTTTACATAATCATGTGCATAATAGTTCAATTAATTTTCAGTAATTGTAGCAAAGCTTATTCTGTATTTTTTCTAGAAGTTCTCTGCACCCTGGGTCACGCACTGCACCTGACCATTTCATAGGTTACTCCTTATCACTGGAATGTGTCTAGATTGAGCATGAGACCATCACAACGTTGCCTTCCACTGGTTCTTATTTGATCTTGGAACACCCCATAAACATCCATAACAACAAGTGTTATGCCTCTTGAGTTCTGAGCAACCTCTGTGTCAATGGTACAAGATCCACAAAAGCGATAATTTGATAATTGATTTGTTCCCACTACCCTACAGGAAGGAAATTGTAGATTATAATTAGGCTCTAAAGGAAAAATAAGTTCTTCCACACAACCCTATTGTATGTTTTGCCTAATAATTAAAAACGGTGCCCCCAGTATTTGAACCATAGAATCATAGATTTCTATAGCGCAGAAATAGGGACTTCTGCCCACCACATCATTTCCAACCCTTTTGTCCACCTATACTAATCCCATTTGCCTACATTAGAATGATTGTATATCTTTATTTAACTTGTCTATTCAAGTATCTGTCTAAATGCCTCTTAAACATAGTGTTTAACTACCTCCTTTAGCAGTGTAAAAAACTTACCTCACAGATTACCTTTAAATCTTTTTCTTCTCATCTTAAATTTATGCATTCTTGTTTTTGACATCCCTATCATGGGCAAAAGATGTTGACAACCTAACCTGTCTATGTCTCTCATGATCTTATAAGCCTCTATCAGATTATCCCACAGCCTCCTTTGCTCCAGAGAAAACAAGCCTGGCCTACTAGTCTCTTCCCATTACTAAATATCTCCAATCTAGGCAACAGCCCAGTGAATCTCTCTGCCAAAGGGAATAGGTTGTCCCTATTTGCCATATCATAATATTTTATGCTAATAAAGTAGAACAGTGGCACAATTAATAAATCTGATAACTCACTGTTCCAGCTCTTAAATTCAAGCCTAATCTTGGGTACAGTTTGTGTGCAGTTTACACATTCTCCCAGTGACTACCATGGTTTTGCCTCTAATGTCAAAGACATTCACATTGGTAGATTAATCGACCACTGTTCCTTGCCTTCAGTGTGCAACCGAGTGGCAGGATCCAGGGGTAGTCAATGGGAATAAGGGGATAACAAGTTATAGGGAAGTGGCACGGGGTCAAGTGGTTAAGGCATTGGACTAGTGAACTGAAGGTCGTGAGTTCGAGCCCCAGCCGAGGCAGCGTGTTGTGTCCTTGAACAAGGCACTTAACCACACATTGCTCCAGTCCACCCAGCTGAAAATGGGTACCGGCAAAATGCTGGGGGTTAACCTCACGATAGACTGGGGTCCTATCCGGGGGGGGGGGGGGGAGTCTCGTACTCTCAGTAGCTTCATGCCACAGAAACTGGCATAAGCACCAGCCTGATGAGCCAATAAGGCTTGGGACAGACTTTAACTAAGTTATAAGGAAAATTATTGAGACATTGGTCTGCGAGCCAGCGTAGACAAGGGAAAACCAAAAGACATAGGAGCAGAATTAGCCTATTGGGCCCATCAAGCCTGCTCTGCCATTCCATCATGGCTGATTTATCATCCCTCTCAAACCCATTCTCCTGCTTTCTCTCTGTAACCTTTGACATGCTGATTAAAGAAAAACCTATCAACCTCCACCTTAAATACAGTATATCCAGTGACTTGGCTTGCACAGCCATCTGTGGCAATGAATTCCAGAGATTCAATCCACTCTGGCTGAAGAAATTTTCCCTCATCTCTGTTCTAAGTGGATGTCCCTCTATTCTGAGGCTGTGCCCTCTGGTTCTAAACTCCCCCATTATAGGAAATATCCTCTCCAGGTGCATTCTACCTGGGTCTTTCAATATTTGATAGGTTTTAATTCTCTTAAGCACCAGCAGCCACAGGCCCTGAGCCATTAACCCTTTCAATCCTCTTCTAGACCTCCTGCAATACCAACACGCCTTTTCTTAGATAACGGGTCCAAAGCTGCTCACAATACTCCAAGTGTAGTGTGACCTTATACCTTATAATACCTTATAAAGCCTCATCATTACAACTTTGCTTCTGTATTTTAGTCCTCTCTATCCTTGAATACTAACATCGCATTTACCACCGACTCAACCTGCAAGTTAACCTTTAGGAAATTCTGCATGAGGACTCCCAAGTCCCTTTGCACCTCAGATATTTGGATTTTCTCCCCATTTGGAAAATAGTCTATGCCTTTATTTTTTCCAGCAAAGTGCATGACCATACAATTCCGTGCACCATATTCCCTTTGCCATTTTCTTTGCTTATTCTTCCAATCTGTCTAAGTCCTCAACACTACCTGCTCCTCCACCTATCTTCATATCATCCCAAAAACTTGGCCACAAAGCCATTAATTCCTTCATCCAGATCATTGACATGCAACATAACAGAATAAAGACAATAACAGAATGCAGAATAATGTGTTACAGGTGCAGGCTGGGTGCTAATAAGCATTCAATAAGGTGCAAGGCCATAATATGAATAAGAATCAGAATCAAGTTTATTATCATTGACATATGTTGTGAAATTTGTCATTTTGAGGCAGCAGTACAGTGGAAGAAATAAATTATTGTAAATCACAATCAACAAACAAATAAATAAATTAATAAATAAATGTATAAATTATGCAAAAGAGGAATAGTGAGGAAGTGTTGATGGGTTCATGAACTGTTCAGAAATCTGAAGCAGATTATGAAGTCAAGAATCCATCCTAATGTGCTACAGGACAATTCAATGCAGTTTTTGCTCCATTTACATTTGAAATTGGTTTAGTGTTGGTGTGGTAGTGATTTTACACATTTTGGTTTCAGGCTGCAGAAGGAAGTCTCTGGATAGAGCTTTTAATATGGTAAGGAGAACAACATGCATCCTTTCATCTTGTGCACCACTCTGGGCATCGTGGCATCCACTACATGCCTAGGAAACCAATGCGGCTGCAATAAACTTCCGCTCCATCATTCCAGATGCAGTCAGCAATTAAAGCAAGCAAATTCAAGATCTGATTAAACAAATTAATATCACAGTTGTAGCTGCCTCTACTTGCAACCCCTTTCTTTTTCTAATATACACAATCATACCCAAGGCAAGATTCTACATCTTTCACAAGCAGGGGTATTTCCTGTCCAAAGATTCTACCTTGGAGCAACACCGTTAATCTTAATCTTGATCATGAAGAGCAGCTGAAGAACATCTGAGCTGAAAATTCAATAACTGAAAACTTTGGCTTTTACATCAAAAGTTGTGGGAAATTATGAATGAGCTGCCTCAGTCTGGCTCTATAATCATTACTAATAGTGTGGAAATTTAGCAAAGGGTTGGTTTGAAATGCAACCTCAGCAAATTTAAACTACTTTGTAGATGAAGAGAAAGAAAAATAAGGCACTGGGGAAAAGAGTATCATTCCAGCATCGAGCCAGAAATTATACCTCTGAGGATGGCACAACTTGCTGAAATATTAACCCTGGAAACTGTGTTCCAAACCAATTTGCAACAGATAGGAAGAAATACTTGTACAAGAAAGTCTGCCACTGTCACAGCAGAAATTTCCTACCAGCACCAGTTCACATTATTTTTGTCACTGGCAAGCTGAAGGAGGGACCGTATGACAAAGCTTGAATAAAGGCATAGTAAGAAGATGGCATAGTGCTGAGGTTTTCCATTATTAAAACATTGTTGGACCAAAATCAGCAAGAGAAAACCCGATTGCCAAAGTGAGTCAGATCAGTTTTAGTTATGGTTGTGGTGGTGTGACAAAGGGTGGAGCAAACATTTAAAGTCATTGCAAAGGGCATCCATCCAGTCATGTGGTTTTAGATGAACTGGTGCCATTCTGCACAACCATGCAATGAGTTGACAGCTGCACTTTTGTAAAGTTCCTAAGCTTTACTTTGGCACTATTCACCTAACTGCCAATTGAATCAAAGCAGTTGAAGTAACAGTGGTCTTGGGACACTTTAGTGCAGTGTTATCAGTGGACTCACCACAGTACAAATCAAAATTCTCTTATTGTCCATATTTAACACTTAAAAAGTACTGCTAATAAATGATATTCAACAGGAACTATTGATTCTAATCCAAAAACTTGACACTCCATTACAAGACTCTATTTATCCCAGCAAACTTTGAAAAGTTAAAAAAAAACTGTATCTAACTATATATCAAGAAAGAAGAGCATCTTCAAACCAGAAGAGCTTTGGTTGAACACACAGAGAGATTGGTTAACTTTCTCTGACTTACGGTTTCACTATTCAGTATTCTTGGTAATTCAAGTGAAAGACTTCTCAGTTCTGACATAATCAGGTAGGAGGCACAGGAACCTTTGGTTCCCACATCACCAAGTTCAGGTATTACCCTCAAGCTCCTGAATCACTATGGATGACTTCACTCCCTTCAACTCTAAACTGATTTAAACACAAAAGATTCTGCAGAAGCTGGAAATCAAGAGTAAAACACAGACAATGCTGGAAGAGCTCAGCTGAGATCCTTCATCAGGACTGGAAAGGAAGGGGAAGAAACCAGAATAAGGTAAGAGAAGGGGAAGGAGTACAAGCTAAAAGATGTATAGGTGAAGCCAGGAGAGGAGCAAGGTAGATGGATGGGGTGGGGGGGATGAAGTGAGAAGCTGGGAAGTGGTCGGTGGAAAAGGTAAAGGGTTGAAGAAGGAATTTGACATAAGAGGACTAAGGGAGAACAGGAATCACGATGGGCACCAGAGGGAGGTGATAGGCAGGTGAGGAGAAGAGAAAGGGTAAGAAGGGAGCCAGAATACAGAAGGGAAAATAAGTTAAGGTGGAGGGAGGAGAAATTAATAAAAGTTGTAGTAGTCAATGTTCATTTGCCAGGTTGGAGGCTACCCAAATGGAATATAAGTTGTTGCTCCTCCAATTGACCTCATCCTGGCAATAGAGGAGGCCACCTTCTGAGATGTCTGAGTGGGACTTTTATTCACATAGAGATACAGAGCAGATCAAAGTCTTCAAACCCAATGAGCTGCACATATAAAACCACTTTCAACACCACTGTCGTTGGCTGAATTTAAGATGGTGATGAATCAGCATGTTGGAGGGAGATTGAAAATCTGGCTGACTGGTGCCACAACTATAACCTCTCACTTAATGTTAGCAAGACCAAGGAGTAGATTATTGACTTCAGGAGGAGGAAAGCAGAGGTCCATCGAGGGTTCAGAGGTGAAGAGGGTCAGCAACTTTAAATTCCTTAATGTTATCATTTCAGAGGATCTGTCCCAGGTCCAGCACAGAAGTGTCATTATGAACAAAGCAAAGCTGTGCCTCTTTAAAAGTTTGCCAAGATTCAACATGACATCTTAAACTTTGACAAATTTCTATAGATATGGGCTGCAGTGCATATTGGCTGGTTGCATCATGGCCTGGCATTGAAAAAACAATGCCTTGAATGCAAAAGCCTACAAAATCTAGTGGACTCAACCCTGTCCGTTACAGGTAAAGCCCTCCCAACTATTGAACACATCTGCATGAAATGATGTCACAGGAAAGCAGCATTCATCAAGGACCCCCACCAACCATGTTATGGTCTCTTCTTACTGTTGCCATCAGGAAGAGGGTACAGAAGCCTCAGGACCCATGCCACCAGGTTCAGGAACAGTTATTACCCTCAACCATCAGGGTTTTGAACGAGAGGGTATAACTTCACTCGCCCCATCAATGAACTGTTCCCACAACCAATTGTTTATGTAGTTATAATATTTGTTCTTTTGTATTTGCACAGTTTGTTATCTTTTGCACATTGGTTGTTTGTCCATCTTGTTAGGTGAGGTCTTTCACTGATTCTATAGTGTTTCTTGAATTTATTGAATATATCCACAAGAAAACAATTCTCAGGGTTGTATATCATGACATATATGCAAGTACTCTGATAATAGAGTTACTTTGAAATTTGACATGTGCTTTACATCAGTGAAAAATAAGATATATCAGATTCTAATGTATAAACAAAATATAATATAAATCTGATGTCATTTATCACTGATTTTCAACCATATTTCTCCTAAATATATTTTTGTGAGGTTGCAGGAAAAATCAATGTTCAGTATTATTGCCATTTGCCTACTGACTGTTACAAGCTCAACCTTCCATTCATGCTGTTCACTCCCCAGTCTCAATGATCTTAAATCACATTTATATGCCTCTTTTCCCATTATGAGTTAACTTTTCCAATCCAAAATGATGCAACAGATCTTGTGCAGCGCAATTGTAGCACAGAGTGGGATTTGGACTCATTTGTAAGAAAGGACCTGTTAAATGGATTTAAACAAAAGATGCTTTACATTATAAATATATCTGGCAGGGGTTTCCAAACTGGGCCCTTCAGACTCCTTGCTTGATGTTATTGGTCCATGGTACCAAAAAGGTTGGGAATCCCTGTTAGAGGAATGGAATTATCAAATTATTTGCATGAGTTCTGCTGGGATCCCACCATGAAATTGACAGTAATGAAAGGGAAAGTACCAGAGATGGAAATCTCCCATTATTTGTTTGCTTTCTGCTCATTATGTAATCCATTATTTCAGTTGCTTTGTAACAGGTTACAGATTATCAAATTAACAATATTAGAAACTAAATCAGAAAATTCATCCCCCTCCCTGTCCACCTGCACCCACCCTCACCTGCCACCTTCCAGCTTGTACACCTTCCCTTCCCCCACCTTCTTATTCTGGCTTCTTCCCCCTTCCTTTCCAGTCCTGAAGAAGGGTCTTGGCCCCAGCATCATCTTAAAGAGTCTCCCTACATCCTCCTCTTGGAATGCTTGAGTTTTCTCTGAGTGCTCTGGTTTCCTTCCACAGTCTAAAGAGGTACCAGGCAGGTAAACTGTTCATTGCAAATTGTTCTGCACTTAGGTTACAGTTTAGTTGGGGTTGTCATGGTTGCTGGGGTGGTGCGGCCTGAAGGACCTATTCAGTGTTGTACATGTAAATAAAATAAAATAGAAACATCGACTGCTTATTCCCCTCCATAGATGCTGCCTGACCTGCTGAGTTCTACCAGCATTTTGTGTGTGGTGTTTGAATTTCCAGCATCTGCAGATTCTCTCGTGTGAGTTCCCCCTGTGTT
Source organism: Hypanus sabinus (assembly GCF_030144855.1). NCBI lineage: Eukaryota > Metazoa > Chordata > Chondrichthyes > Myliobatiformes > Dasyatidae > Hypanus > Hypanus sabinus. Next base: position 98,056,830 of record NC_082715.1, on the reverse strand, counting down.
TTAGATGTGTTATTCTGGATTTCCAGCATCTGCAGAATCAGTTCGAAGCTCAGGTGAATGAATTACCAATTGTGTCATCCAATCCATATTCTTAAACAGGATAAATTCATAATGTGACAACTATGTCTTTAGTCCTACACTATTGTGCCGAAACAACAAATGATATTAGTTCACTGAAACCAAGCTCACTATTTAGAGGGCGACTGAAGCATCAAATTCATCTGATTTTTTGAGACACTCAGTAGCTACAAAAGTAATTCAGTACTTTTGGAGAGATGACTGTAGATCCGTAGGGATTAACTGTCCATGGGAAAGTTCAATGGATTTGACAAATGAAGCTGACAGTTCTCCCAGGGAAGAATTACTCAACATCTCTTTCTCCATACACAACAAAACGAGGGAACTTTGCACTGAAATGAATGGAAAGTATACACAGAGTGGGAGGCAGGAGTTGAAAGTTAAGAGTGTATGTTACAGCATTCAACAATCATAAAAAAATTCACAGCAAGACTGCATGTGTTTTCAATGTGGAGTTGCCATTGCTTCAAACATGGGCAAGCAGCTGAAGTGGACCAACTAGCAGATCAATGTTGAATGGCGAGCTTTCTCAGTTGTTACATATATACAAAAAGACATGATAATCCAGATGATGTGATCTGCCTTATCATCTTGGACAACGAGAAGCATTTGGCAAGTGAAAAATTGAGCTAATATTTTCCACCTGGAACTTTTTATTAGTGTACAAGATCAAGAACAGAAGTAAAACCTTCTCCCCACAAGAGAACTTAATGATCTGGAAATATTCAAAAGGGTAAAATAAGGAACAACTACAACATTTGGACTTTCTAAAAAGAAGAAGACCTAGCACATGCTAAGAGTCCATATTTTTATGAAATTTGATTTGTGAGCTTTCATATATTCCTTTCTGAGGAAGTTAACATGTTTGCAATAAAATGGTGTAGTAAGAGTGACAATATATTGTCCCGCAAACCTCAGAAGACAAACAGACTTAACATTATCTTGCTGTTTGCAATGATACAAGCTGGATTTCTCCACAATGTCATACATTTTTGAGAACTTATTGGACTTAAGCCGAGTTTAGAACATGAGAGCAAAAAAAAAGAGGAGTGGGCCATTTAACCCCTCAAGTCCGCCTTACCATTCATTATGATCATGACTAGTCTGCCCCAGGCATCTTCTCTTCTGTGTCAGTTCCTCAATTCCCAGATATTTCAAAGATTTCTTGTACTTTCTTCTCAGATGCCTCCAATGATCTGGTCATTAGAAGTCCCTGAAGCAGAGATACAACACCCTCTTCCCCACATTATCTTTAAATGACCACCCTAATCATATCCCCTCATTAAAGATTCTCCCACTAGTGGAAGCATCTCAACCTTTACTCTAGCATGCCTAAGAGAACTTTATACAGCATCTTTCACTAATATCCTCTTCTCATTTTTCCAAATTTTAAAGAGCATTAATCTTGAATTCTTGCCCAAAACATTAACTTTTCGTAGATGCTGCCTGATCTGTTGAGTTCCTCCAGCACTTTTTGTGTTATTCTAATGAGAACAAGGTACTTCTTAATTTAAAATTCACTTCAGTACTTAATCTTTGCACACATTAATGCCTTGGAGCTGGCAGATGTATTAAGAGCAAAACTGTCAGCACTCACTGAAGTGATTCTGTGAAACTGACAGCAATTTCTGGCAGCTGCAGAAGTACAGGTAAAAGTTGAAGCCCAGAATTTGCCATCAGCAATCCCTTGTTCTCAGCTGGGCTTCATTCTTCATTGATGTAATCAACACAGAATCACTGAAGTGACATGAACTTCCTCTTCTTATGTCCTATCCTTACGATAGTACTAGGGACTGCCTTGTTAACTGAGTTCTAAATAACTCCTGTACAAGTTATGTCCTGAAAAATTAATTTTATATGTGTGGATTGTCATTACCTCATAATAAGATTTAGCACAAATACTTTTTGAATATATTGTTTAATGCAACTTTGCAAGGTTGTACCAGTCTTCATTTTAATTTGTGTTTACAAGATTACAAAAATGGTCTGTTTTTTTGATTGGCCGGCAGTGAAAATGTACAATCTGAAAGACTGTTCAGCCGGCCAGATGATATTACTGTTGCTTAATAACAGTAATCCCCTTGAGGCCACACCATTCCACAAATATCGCCAGCGTCCACTTAATCCAAGCTTATCCTTCCACGTTGACTGGCAGATATGGCTACTCCTTCTTGAGATGATACTCATCTTCAATACAAGCACCCTAGATGTGCAAATTGAATCTTTAATGTAAAAACTGAAAATTCCTGAAATACTCAACAGATTAGGGAGCATCCGTAGAGAAAGAAGCTAAATATTTCTTTAGAAAGAACATTTGTTTTGTTTCTCAATTGCAAATAGGCTGCCTAAAGGAATAAAGGACAATGATATTTTACCCATTCATTATCAATAATACTTTTTTCCAATTTATTGAGGCGTATCCAAGTATTTTCCTGTTCTTGTTCTTTCTTCTTTACTTACTATTTTGTAATCCAATCTGAAGTGATTTAAGATTATTCATGATAATATATCTTCCCTGTGTTCCAATCAGAGAATGTAAACATGGTCAAAGTTATCAAAGTTATCAAAGTTTGTATACGTTACCATGTACCACTATTGTAGGAACATACAAGAAAAAATACAACAGAATTTCAACAAAAACTTTCCTGAACAGACAGAAATTGGTAAACAACTAATGAGCAAAAGAAGATAAACCAGTACAAATTAAAAAATAATAATTCTGAAAATGTGAATAGTAGAATATTTCAAATTAAGTCTGTAGTCGTAAACTCAGTTCACAGTAGTTGTCACTGAAGTTCTCCATAGTGGTTTTGGAGCAGGAACAGTGTAATCTGTTCCTGAACCATATCCTTTAAGTCGAACTATAAATATAATGGCTAAAACAAAGGGCCAGCTCCTGTTTCAAATCTGGTGGTGCTAATCTGTTCAACATTGGTCATACTCCTAAATTAAACCAGGCACAAAATATCATGGCTGACTAATTTAGAATGTTTGAGCTTTTTTCTCTCAATTGACAAGTAGAATATTATGAATGAATTACTCTGGTGTAGAATATGAAGAATATATTAGGAGCCAAGGCACTTTTAAGTCAAAATGTACAGCTGTCTGTATCGATAGAACTAAACCACACACAACCGTTAATCCATGTTGGGATATTGATCTTGAACAGAGTTTGATGGCATTCTACAAGATTAACTAGTAACTCAAATTGAGCATTTTAAAGAAGTCAGCAAGCTCACTGAGCAGAACAATGGAAAGATCTAGATTCACAGGACTATTTTATGTGTTGAAGCAGCAAAGGGGTGTTACTCACCTCTTGATACTTTAAGAATTGGTATAAACTGTTTCTCAGAATCCCTTACCCAAATCTCTTTGGCTTTGTGACAGTCAACAAAATAATTAGTTTTGTTTTGTTGGAAATAAATTATTTTATGAACTGTTATGAAAGGTTAATTTACACATACACACACACACACACACAGCATTCTTCATAGATTTACGATCTCTTAACTATAGAATGAACATTCTATTTTAACTCAACAACATTGGTGTTTGGCATTGCAAGTCCTGACTGGAAATTCAAATTACATCATTTAAAAAAAGCGAGTACAAAATAGTCTGACCATTATTTCCTTCCAGGAGTTTGAAAATGTTGACCTTGGGCAGCCAAACTGAGAGTTGCTGTCAGTAAATTTGAAAAGCCGAGTACTTAGTAATGGCCCATTACAGAAAGAGTTCGACAGGATGACAGTTACTTGAGGATGATTCCTAGGTTATAATCTGTTCTCAGGCCCAGATGGCGGTTGTTAACTGCTCAGGCGATTACATTATCACCATGCAATTATTACCATGTGTTCATTGATTTCTGGTTAATGGGAAAAATATAGCCTTGAATTGGATGAGATATTCAGTAACTCCCACATTTCTTCAGTGGGTTTGAGTCTTTTGGAAACAGTTTCTATTGCTGTAGAGCAGCATTCCCACAAGGATTACAGAACTCCTTTATTCAAAAGAAATATGATTAATAACAAATGCCTATCCATCCATTAACTTGCAGTAGACATAGTTTTGTGAACTAGAGCTGGACATGAGAAGAATCAATGTCTAATTCCTGCTGCTGTGTTGTACTGAAACGTAGAACTGTGCAATGTTTTAAGCTATCACATTGAATGCATGGTAGTGAAATGATAAAGAGAGAACAGCCTTAATGCTGAGCTCAGAAAGAACATAGACCAGAAAGTAATCTAACAATGGATCAAGAGAGAAGTTTCCAAGTGAATCAAAACTTGATAATGAACCATAGAGTCATAGAACATTACAGCACTGAAACACGCTCTTCACCCAATTAATCAGTGCTGAGCTATTAATCTGCTTACTCCCATCAATCTACACCCAGACCATAACCCTCTATACCTATCTCATTTATGTACATTACCTATCCAAATTTCTTATAAAAAATATTTAACTCAAATCCACCCCTTTTGCTGGCAGTTCGCTCATTCACACTCCAACCACCCTGTGAGTGAAGAAGCTCCTATTCATGTTCCACTTAAACATTTCACCGTTCACCCTTAACCCTGACTAGGTCTAGTCTCACCCAAGCTCAGTGGAAAAGGCCGGCTTGCATTTACCCTATAAATTTGTGTATCTCTATCAAATGTCTCCCTATTCTCCTATGCTCTAGGGAATAAAGTCCCAACCTATTCAACTTTTCCCATATCTCAGGCCCTCAAGTCAAGGAAACATCCTTATAAATTTTCTATCCACTCTTTCAATTTTATTGATATCTTCCCTTTAGTAGGTGACTGCACACAACACTCCAAATTAGGCCTCTCCAGCATCTTATATAACTTCAACAAAACATCTCAACTTCTGTACTCAATACTTTTACGAAGGCCAATGTGCCAAAAGCTCTATTTATAAGTCTATCTACCTGTGACACCACTTGCAAGGAATTATGGATCTGTATAAGAAATAAGGTGGATGATCTTGTTGCACTATTACAGATTATCAGGTGTGATGTTGCGGCCATCACTGAATTGTGGCTGAAGGATGGTTGTAGTTGGGAGCTGAATGTCCAAGGTAACCCATTGTATTGGAGGGATGAGAAGATACTCAGAGGGGGTGGTATGGCTCTGCTGGTAAAGAATGGTATCAAATCAGTAGAAAGATGTGACTTAGGATTGGAAGATGTTGAATCCTGGTGTGTTGAGTTAAGAAACTGCAAGGGTGAAAGGACCCTGATGGTAGTTATATACAGGCCTCCCAGTAGCTGGGATGTGGACAACAGATTACAATGGGAAATAGAAAAGGTGTATCAAAATGGCAATGTTATGACAGTCATGGGAGATTTCAACATGCACGTTGATTGGGAAGATCAAGTTGGTAATAGATCTCAAGAGAGTATATCGAAAACCTACAAGATGGCTTTTTAGAGCAATTCATCATTTCCCTACCAGGTGACTAGTTATACCAGATTGGGCGTTATGTAATGAACCAGAGATGATCAGGAAGCTTAAGGTAAAAGAACCCTTCAGAGGAAGTGATCACAATATGATTGAGTTCAACTTGAAATGTGGTAGGAAGAAAGTAAAGTCTGACATATCAGTATTTCAGTGGAGCAATGGAAATTACAGTGTCATGAGAGAGGAGTTAGCCAAAGTAAATTGGAAGGAAATGCTGACAGGGTTGGCATGAGTTTCTGGGATAAATGAGGAAGGTGCAGGATAGATTTATTCCAAAAATTAAGAAATAGCCAAGTGGCAAAGTAGTAGAATCGTGACTGACAAGGGAAATCAAAGCATATGTAAAAACAAAAGAGAGGGCACACAAAAAAGCAAAAATTAATGGGAAGCTTTTAAAACCCTACTGAGAGTAACTAGAAGAATCTTTAGGAAAAGATGAAATATGAAAGCAAGCTAGCAAACAATATCGAAGTTGATAGTAAAAGCTTTTTCAAATATGTAAAAGAATAAGAGAGCTGTGAGTGGATATAGGACCGCTAGAAAATGAGGCCAGAGAGATAATAATGGGAGCCAAGGAGATGGCAGATGAATTAAATGAGTATATTACATCATTCTTCACTTTGGAAGACACTAGCAGTGTGCCAGTTATTGAAGGGTGTGAGGGAAGAGAAGTGAGTGCAGTTACTATTACAAAGGAGAAAGAAGGTGGTCAAAAAACCAAAAGACCTAAGGGTAAATAAGTCACCCAGACCAGATGAACTATACTTTAGGGTTCTGAAAGAGGTAGCAGTAGAGATTGTGGAAGCATTAGTAACGATCTTACAAAAATCATTGGATTCTGACATGGTGCCTGATGCACCATCAATAACTCTGAGACGTGGGTTAAGGTAGGCTTTTATTGGCTGGAAGAAAGCACAAGCAGCAAGTGACCATCACACAACATCCTGGAGACTGAGGAAGGGTCTGTGGCTCCAATCGCCTTTATACCGGGGTCTGTGGGAAGAGCCACAGGAGCAGTCAGCGGTGGGGGGGGGGGGGGGGGGGGCGTGTCCAGACAGGTATATGTAGTTCATCACAGTGCCAGGGGACTGGAAAATTGCCAATGTCACTCCACTCTTTAAGAAAAGACGAAGGCAGCAGAAAGGAAATTATAAACCAGTTAACCTGAACTCAGTGGTTGGGAAGATGTTGGAGTCAATGGTTAAGGATGAGGTGCTGGAGTACTTGGTGACACAAGACAAGATAGTACAAAGCCGGCATGGTTTACTTAAGGGAAAATCTTGCCTGACAGATCTGTTGGAATTCTTTGGGGAGATTACAGGTAGGATAGATAAAGGGGATGCGGTGGCTGTTGTATATTTGGACTTTCAGAAGGCCTTTGACACAGTACCGCACATGAGGCTGCTGACCAAGACCCCAAGGTATTGCAGGAAAATTACTGGCGTGGTTAGAGCATTGGATGATTAGTGATCCTTTTCTGGTTGGCTGACTAGTGGTGTTCCGCCAGGGTTGGTGTTGGGACCACTTCTTTTTATGCTGTATATCAATTACTTAGATGATGGAAAAGATGGCCTTATTTCCAAGTTTGCAGATGATATGAAGATTGGTGGAGGGGCAAGCAGTATTCAGGAAACAGGTAAGCTGCAGAATGACTATGACAGATCAGGAGAATGGGCAAGAAAGTGTAACTGAAATACAATGTTGGAAAATGCATGGTCATGCACTTCGGTAGAAGAAATAAATATGCAGACTATTTTTGAAATGGGGTGAAAATCCAAAAATCTGAGATGCAAAGGGATTTGGTAGTCCTTGTGCAGAACATCATAAAGGTTAACTTGCAAGTTGAGTCAGTGGTGAGGAAGCAAAATGAAATGTTAGCATTCATTTCAAAAGGTCTAAAATATAAGAGAAGATATATGTTGCTGAGGCTTTATAAGGCACTGGTGAGGCCTCACCTTGTGAACAGTTTTGGGCTCCTCATCTAAGAAAAGATGTGCTGGCATTGGAGAGGGTTCAAAGGAGGTTCACAAGGATGATTCCAGGAACAAAAGGGTTATCATACGAGAAATGTTTGATTGCTCTGGGTCTGTACTTGCTGGAATTCGGAAGAACGAGGGGGGGATGCCATTGAATCCTTTCAAAAGTTGAAAGGCCTAGACATGGTAAGATGCGGAAAGGATGTTTCCCATGGTGGGAGAGACTAGGACAAGAGGGCACAGCTTCAGCATAGAGGGATGTCCATTTAAGAGAGATGCAGAGAAATTTCTTTTGCCAGAGGGTAATGAACTTGTGGAATTTATTACCACAGGCATCCGTGGAGGCCAGCTCATTAGGTGTATTTAAGACAGAGCCTGATAGGTTCTTGATTGGACAAAACATCAAAGATTACGGGCAGAAGTTTTGGGAGTAGGGCAGAAGAGGGAAAAGGAGGATCAGCCATGATTGACTGGCAGGGAGCAGACTCGACAGGCCAAAAAAGGCCTAATTCTGCTCCTATGTCTTATGGTTTTGCTAGATCTCTCTGTCCTACCTCACTCTTCAGAGAACAGAGGACAATAAAATAGGAAACCTTAGAATTCTGATAACATCGTTTTGAGATTATTCAAAAATTAATTTCATGTGGACATTTATTGTAAACTGCTGTTCACACAGCACAATTTATCACAAGACATGCATCATCAATACATGCAGGATAAGTTCATAACACAGGCAGGTTCAAGATGAAGATGACCATATGTCACATCTTAGATAATCTGTACAAAAATACCTTACCATCTTTGTTATTTTAAGTAATTGCAGATGCTTTTGTCCATAGATATGTGCTCCATATAGCAAACAATCCTTTATAGTGGTGCTTTTAGGTACAGAATGGATACCATGTTGTGAACTTCTGTTGGAGACATCAGCCAGTCAATACCGTTTTCCAGATGCTTCCAAGTGAAAGATAGAGTGTCCAAATATTACCTGCTGATTGAAGCCTGAACCATACAAGGCTGGAGTGCTCATAGAGCAGGGAGAGAGGTAGAAGATTGGGACAGATGAACCCAAAGTTTGCAACAGTCCTCAGTATATTTTTTTAGCAACCACAATTCAACTAAATAAAACAGTGCTAATCTTTTCGCGTTAAGCAGCTTAAGATTGAGAATGCCCACTTGATAATTAAATTTTACTTTTGATCGGTATAAAGGTAAGTATCCCATATGGTACCCAGATTTATGTTTGAAGTTAGCAGATTCTACTTCATCACTGAATGGAATTGGGTGAAACTACAAGGTGAAATGTCACTTCACTAAAATATTGCCCAAAATACAGAGGTAATGACATTCTGTTCTCTTTCTTCAAAGAACAATTTTGTGACATCAGTTTCAAATTACCTTTTACCTATTTACTTATTTATTTTTATTTGCACAGTGCCTGCCCATCTCTCAGTGTAGTTTTTCATTGATTCTATTGTATTTCTTTGTTTTCCTATGAATGCCTGCTAGAAAATGAATCTCAAAGTAGTATAATACTGTGACAAATACAAATTTGACAATAAATTTACTTTGAACTTCAAAATTTTACCTGCTACAGTTCTTTACTCAAAATCTACTTGTGTTCAAGATCAGCACTTTCATACCATTTGCAACTTGATATATCCTAATAAGACACCTTCTCAATTAATTCTCATTGGTGGCAAAGGAGAGGAGTTTTCTCATTTTCCTTCGAAGCACAATCATCTGTCTATGCAATTTACCTTGTTATAGAACTGCAACTAGAAGTAGAATATCTCCTTGGTATTTCAGGAATAAGAGTTAGTTTCAGGAAGCTGAACAAAACACCGCACATCTTGAGCTTCCATAAAATAGAGCAATTTATCCCATTGAAAAGTTTGGACATGCTAAGTTAAAACCTATGAAAGCCAACGTGTCTTTCAAACAAATCCACAGCCACTTGGACTCAGCTTGTGAAGAAGATATTTGGCCCATTTTATCTTCTTATGAGAAATACTTTATATTAGATTCCATCTACCATTTCTACATCCCTCTCCTTATTTTCCAATTTATTTTGACAATGAGCTGTTTCCTCAGAATCAGCTGCTCCTAATTTAGTATCATCAGTAAATTTAACCAGCTTTGAGATTTTCAATCCAAATTGTTAATCTAAATTAAAAGCAGTGGGTGACTCAAGAGCTTTGCCAGTCGAAATCCTGCCGCCTAACAAGAAATTGGAGTAGATGAGCCACATCAATGTTATGAAACCTCTGGATTAGATAACCAATTGGCAACCACAATAGGACTTTTCAGAAGAAGACAGATTGTATTCTATTTTTTGGAACAGAATGTGAGCAACTTTGTTCAATTTCTTCTGGAGGACAGCACTCTGTAACAAGATATTCCCTTGTTGCATCACTGAAGTGTTCAACCTAGTTATATAAATAAGTCTCTGGAGTTGGGATTGAACCCAGGCAATATGACACAGTATTCTCATTGGCAGTTTGAGAATTAGAAAAATAAATGTTACTTTGCCAGCAGTGCTCTGCAGAGATGGAGACAATGGAAGACAAAAACTCATAATCAATATCGATCATCTGTATACATTGAAGATGTAAATGATAACATACATTCATTAGGGCTACCTCAATACCTAATAAAGAGGCCACTGAGTATATGTTAGAGGTCTTCTGCTGCAGCCCACCCATTTCAAGGTTCGATGTGTTGTGCATTCAGAGATGCTCTACTGAACACCATTTGTAACGTGATTATTTGAGTTACAATCACCTTCCTATCAGCATGAACCAGTCTGGCCATTCTACCCTGACTTTGCTCATTGACAAGGCATTTTCATCCACAGAACTGCCACTCACTGGATCCTTTTTTTTCTCACACCATTCCCTGTAAACTCTAGAGACTGTTACATGTGAAAATCCTGGTAGATCAGCATTTTCTGAGATACACAAACCACCCCATCTGGCGCCAACAATCATCACTTAGATCACATTTTTGCCCAATTCTGATGTTTGGTTTGAATAAAACTGAACCTCTTGACCATGTCTGCATGCTCTTATGCATTGATCTGCTGCCACATGATTGGCTGAGTAGATATTTGCATTAACAAGCATTTACTGCTGTACATGTGTACCTAACAAAGTGGCCAGAGAATGTTACTGTTTTATTGATAGACAATTATCCAGAAGAGTTAAGAAATAACATGTTTCACTCAAATGTTTTAAAAATCTGAAGCATTGTTTCCTGTCTCCCATAGCAGCTTTGCTATTATTTTTTAAAACTTATATGCTCAGATAATATTAATGCATTTTGTGGAATATACTCAGTATAATAGTTTAGTTTTGTAAATGGAAAACATATAAAAAGCATTAATGCAGAATGAACTTTGGCATTTTCTACAGCAAAATATCATCTTGCAGAAAGTAAAAGATCAATAAAGAAGGAAAACAAAATGGAGAAAAGAAAGATAAATCCAATTGACATTGAAATGAGGCATATCTAAGTGGACACCCTGAATGCATTTTATTGTTCCTTTCCAAGCTTTTATAATCAAAATTTGATATCACCTGATTATTAGTTGGTTCAACTTTGCCACCTACTCCGACCTATTATTCATCATTGTGCCTTGGCCCTCTGTCAAAGTTGTTTTGCAAGTACACTTAATGATGTCCTATGGCAATATTCATTTGTCTGATCATTTCTAACATTTGCTTTCTGTTGCCGCTAGCATTCAGTGTGTGCACGTCACATAGTAAAACCAAGCAGCTTGTTTTTGCACTGCAAGCCACTTGCAGAACTGAAGAAACGGGTGCATTCTCTACACTCTATTCACACAAAGTATCAAAGCATTTTTTCCCTCTCTTGTCAGTTAATTTCTGTTTCCAATTTCTTCTGAAGCACAATCCACATATGTGAATGATTGTCTGGAGTTATGCTGCTAATTACATATTTTATGGGAAGAAAACAGCAGGTACCAGTGGGCTTTGAAAGTCAGCATCTGCCTTATGGATGTTACCAGCTGTACGAGGGAGAAAATAGGATGTAAAATAGTCCATGATAAAATATTACAACATGGTTAATTGCAACCCACACTATCCACACTAGAAAAATTCTGCTCATTATATTTGTTTTAATATACATTCATTTCACCAGTGAAGCAGACAATAAGAATCCTTTGGAATTATCATTGCAAAAAGTATTAGAATACATTGTTAGTGCAGATATAAAACTAACTGAGGAAGAGAAGAAAATAGACAGACATTCAGGTATTGAATATGTTGTAGAGACAAACGGATTTCAGTGGACGACAAATTCAAGTTCAGTTTATTGTCATCTGACTGTACACATACACAACCAAACAAAACTTCTGCCGGACCACAGTGCGCCCATAAAATATATCACACACAGCACATAAAACATTACCGCAAATAAGTTAAAAAATATAGTTCAAAGTTCATGTAGTGCACAGCACAGGTAAACAGTACATTAAACAACTCACTGTGCTAGTCACGAGATCTCGGTGATGGCGCGGTATTCAATAGTTTCACGGTGTGAGTGAAGAAGCTCTTACCCAGATACAGGAGCATCAGGACTAAGACTACCCAGCCTTGTCCTGATGTTCCTGTGCCTCCTTTCTGATGGTAGTAGTTCAAGAAGATGGTGGGATGGGTGATAGGAATCCTCAACAATGCTTCAAGCCTTTCATATACAATACTCTAATATATGCCACAAATAGGGGAGAGTGAAAGACCCCGATAACCCTCTCTGGTTCTTGTTATCATGTGTAGGGTCTTGCAGTCCACTGTCTTTCAGCTTCAATACCACACAATGATGTGGCCAGCAGGACTCTCTTGGATGGTGCTCCTGTAGAAAGTTGTTAGAAAGAAGCAGGGAGCCTTGAAAATGTGACACTACTGTGTCTTCTTGATTAATGAGGAGGTGTGTAAAACCATAGCAGACAAAATCTCACTGAATCTCCATTTGGTTTTGGAGCACATGGATAACTCATCTGTAGGAGAGAATGCTTCTATGGATTAGGGGGACTGCCAGTGGCTCTTGAAACTAGAAGATTATATAGGAGAGTTTCTCTGAAAGGGAGAGAGAAACAACTCTGTATATGGGACAGCGAATTGACAAATAGCTTTCCTGAAGTGATAGTTTGTTCATTATAGATATATGAACAAGTTACTTAAATGTTAGTGATTTTAAGAAGTATTTACATTAATAAAAATGAATAATGTTTATTACAATTCTTAATTTCAATGGCATCAGACAAGAACTTCCAAAATTTGACTGGGTGAGGTTGTACAGGGATGTCTAGCAAGTGGGAGGCTTTGAAAAGTGAAATAGGAAGAGTTCATTGCCAACATGTTCCTGTTAGATTGAAGGGCAAAGCTGACAATATTAGGAACCTTGGTTGAAAAGGGATATTTTAGGTCTGATCAGGAGCAAGATCTTGAAACACCTAAAGTAAACAGATTTTTGGCTTCTGAATTCACTCTATTTAGAAAATAATCTGCACCTTTATTCATTCTGCCAAATAGCATGACCATCTATTTTCTTATCCTGTATTCCATCTGCCATTTCATCCAGATCATTAACATATAATATGAAACATTGTGCAGCCAACACCAACCCCTGTGGAACATCTCTAGTCACCAATAGTCAACCAGATAAGGCTCCCTTTATTCCAACTCTGTCTTCTGCCAGTCAGCCAATTTTCTGTCATCTTTCCTGTAATATAATAAGCTGTTTAGCAATTTTATTTGTGCACCTTGTCAATGGCCTTCTGAAATTCCAGGTAAACAAAATCTCTGACTCTCTTTTGTCTATCTTGCCTGTTATTTCCTCAATGAATTCCAACCTATCTGTCAAGCAAGATTTCCCCTGAAGGAAGGTATGCTGACTTTATCCTATTTTATCACGCACCTTGAAATTACATCCTTACTAATGGATTATAACAACTTGCCAATCACTGAAGTCCGGCTAACTGGTCTATAATTTCTTGTCTTTTGCCTTGCTCCCTTCTTAAAAAGTAGAGTGGCATTTGTGATTTTCCAGTCCTCTGGAACCATTCTTGAACCTAGTGATTTTTGGAAGATCATTACTAATGACTCCACAATCTTTTCAGCTACGCCTTTCAGAACCCTAAGGTGTGGTCCATCTGGTCTAGGTGTCTTATCTATTTTCAGACCTTTCAGCTTCCCATGCATCTTCTCCTTAGTAACTATGATTATACTTACTTCTGCCCCAGGGACACAAATTTCTGGCATGTAGCTGGTGTCTTCCACAGTCCACACTAACACAAAATACATACTTATTCATTTCTTCCACTATTTATTTGTTCCCTATTACTACCTCTCCAGTTTCATTTCCCTGCAGTTCGATGTCCACTTTTGTCTCTCTTACTCTTTATACAGTATATCTGAGAAGTTTTGGTATCCGCTTTTATATGATTGATGGTCTTCATTATTCATCCTTTCTCTTATTTCTTTTTATTAGTTGCCTTCTTTTGTGTTTAAAAGCTCCCCAAGGCTCTAGCTTCCCACTAAATTTTGCTAGCTTGTATGGCATCTTTTATTTTTTATACTCTCTTTTTAACTGCCACAGTTATATCTCCCTCCTTTTAAAATGCTTTAACAGGGATGATAGTAGATCAGTAATGCAGGAGCTTCTGCAACAAACTGGAAGAAAGACTTATTTCATCCCAAAGAAGATGCATTCTTCTTTGAGGTCTGAAGAGATGAGAAATAGTGATCTTTCAAAAATCACTAGAGTCAGGAATGGTTCCAGATGACTGGCAAATGACAAATGGTATGTCATCCATTAAGAAATGCGGTTGGGGGGGGGGGGGGAGTGGAATAACAGGTAATCAAGGGCCAGTTAGCTTGAACTCAGTGGTCGGTAAGATTTTAGAGTCCATTATTAAGGATGAGGTCTTCAATAATTTGGAAGCACTTGATAAAATAGTCAGAAGACAGCAGAGTTCCTTTAAGGGGAGATCTTGCCTGACATACCTAATAATAACAACAATAATAACAATTGTAATAATAATAATAACAACAACAACAACAACTTACTTACGAGCACTTTTCATACAGACAATACAATATTTTTTCCAATGGGATAATATGAATAAAAAAGAAAATAAAGACACAGTAATTTTAAAGCAAGTGTCAACTGAGTTAACACCCCTTGTAGTTTTAGGAATTAAATTCCACAGTTTAGGAGCATAGTTCAGAGTTGGAATGTTATGGTGAGGCCGAATTTGGAATATTGTGTGCAGTTTTGGTCACCAAATTACAGGAAGGATATTAATAAGGTTGAAAGAGTGCAGAGAAGGTTTACAAGGATGTTGCCGGGCCTTGAGACACCGAGTTACAGAGAAAGGTTGAATAGGTTAGGACTATTCCCTGGAGTGTAGGAGAATGAGGGGTGACTTGATAGAGGTATATAAAATTATGATGGGTATAGATAGAGTGAATGCAAGCAGGCTTTTTCCACTGAGGCTAGGGGAGAAAAAAGCCAGAGGACATGGGTTAAGGGTGAAGGTGGAAAAGTTTAAAGGGAGCATGGGGCTTCTTCACACGGAAGGTGGTGGGAGTGTGGAATGAGCTGCCAGATGAAGTAGTAAATGTGGGCTCACTTTTAACATTTAAGAAAAACTTGGACAGGTACATGGATGAGAGGTGTATGGAGGGATATGGGCCAGGTACAGGTCAGTGGGACTAGGCAGAAAAATGGTTCGGCACAGCCAAGATGGGCCAAAAGTCCTATTCTGTGCTGTAATGTTCTATGGTTCTATAGTATTGTTCAGAAAAACTTTTGAGTGAGATTGCTTAAATTTAAGAGTCCAGTGGAAGAACATCTGAGAGCTCAAGAAGGATTATTAAACAAGAGTGATGTTGTGATGTACTCTGGTTTCAGACCATTAAGAGCTTTAAGAACACGTAAGTGAACTTTAAGATCAATTCTAAAAGATACAGAAACCCAATGCAGAGTAGGCAATGTGAAAATAATACATCCCCTCATCCTAGTTTATTTTAAAGTCTACAGTGGCGTTCTGAATGAGTTGAAATTTGCTTTGGAAGGCCAGTAAGAAGTGCATTGCAGTAATCTAGTCTATTTGATAAAAAGGCATGAATTAGGTTTTCATCATCATTTTGTGACAGAAATGCACATACTTTTGCAATATTTCTTATGCATAGAAATTCTGGTCTGGTCACTTTCTTCATGTGGGATTTAAAATTGAAACCTGAATCAAGGATAACATCCAGACTTGTTACTACTGATTTTACAAGGAAAACAAAGTTCCCAAGTTTATCAAGAAGTTAATCTCTTTTGGCTTTGGGACCAACCAAAAATATTGCAATTTTACCTTCATTTGTTTTAGGAAATTATTGCTTATCATCTGTTGGAAATCTATGAGTAAATAACATGCAGGATAGACAAAGGAGGTTCAGTGGATGTTTACTTTCAGAAGGCCTTTGACAAGGTGCTGCACATGAAGCTGCTGAACAAAATAGGACTCATGGTATTACAGGAAAAGCACGAGCATGAGTAAGAGATCAGCAGTTTTACAGAAGGCAAAGAGTTGGAATAAAGATGACCTTTTCTGGTTGGCAGCAGTTGACTAGTGAGGTTATTCAGGGGGTTGGTATTGGATCTGCTACTTTTCATGTTATATGATAATGATCTGGATGACCGAATTAATTGTTTTATGGACAAGTTTACAAAATGATGCAAGGACAGGTGGAGGAGCAGGCAGTATTGAGGAAGCAGGCAATCTGCAGGAGGACTTGGACCAGTTGGGAGAATCGGCAAAGAAGTGGCAGATTGAATACAGCATAGGGAAGTGTATCATCATGCACTTTGGGAGAAGGAATAAAAGTGTAGACTATTCTGAGAAAGGAGAGAATTCAGAAATTGGACATGTAGGATCCCCAGAACTGATGGCAAGGAAGAAGATGCAATGTTAACATTCATTTTGAAAGGTCTAGAAGATAACAAGAAGGATATAATGCTAAAGCTTTATAAGGCATTGGTCAGACTGCATTTGGAGCATTATGAGCAGTTTAAGCCCCATATCTAAGGGAGGATGTGCTGAAGTTGGAAAGAGTCCAAACAGAGATTATAAGAATGATCCCATTGTAGGGTTGAAAGGGTTAACCTAAAAGGAGCATTTAATGGTTCTAGGTCTATGGTTGTTGGAGTTTAGAAGGATGAGGGGAAGTCCTTTACTATTTAATATTGCATTAGAACCTTTAGCTATTGCTATTCGTGAGTCTCCTAATATTTTTGGTATTACCCGTAATGAGAAGTTATACAAATTATCGCTTTATGCTGATGATTTGTTGTTATATATTTCTAATCCTAGTAGGTCTATTCCTGCTATTTTATCCTTGTTGGCTCAATTTGGTAGTTTTTCTGGTTATAAGTTAAACTTAGATAAGAGTGAGTTATTCCCTTTAAACGCGCAAACTTTATTGAGTGATAGGATGCCATTTAAAGTTGTTACTGATAACTTTATCTATTTAGGTATAAAAATTACCAAGAAATATAAAGATTTATTTGGACTGAATTTTTTACCTATGCTTCATCAAATTCAGCAACTTACTACTAGATGGTCTCCCTTATTTTTATCATTAGTTGGTCGGATTAATGCTATTAAAATGATGATTTTACCGAAATTTTTATATTTATTCCAAGCTTTACCAATTTTTATTCCTAAATCTTTTTTTGATAATATTGATTCAAAGATTTCCTCATTTGTTTGGCAAAATAAAAATCCTAGGTTAAGCAAAAGGCAATTACAAAAGTCTAAAAAAGATGGTGGTCTAGCTCTACCTAACTTTAGATTTTATTATTGGGCGAATAATATTCGTAACCTAATGTACTGGAAACTAGATTTGGATTCACCTGTGTGCCCACAGTGGGTAAATTTGGAATGTAGTGAGGTTAAGGGATATTCTATATTTTCCGTTCTTGGTTCTTTTCTTCCTATTGATTTAGCCAAATTCAATAAACAGATATCTAACCCTGTTGTTAAACATACACTACGAATTTGGTTTCAATTTCGCAAATTCTTTAATCTGAAAAACTTTGCTTTGGACAGCCCTATTTTATGTAATTTTTTTTTTAAACCTTCATTGACAGATCAAGCTTTTAGTATATGGAAAAGGAAAGGTATAAAATGTTTTCGTGATCTTTTTTTTGAAGGTACTTTGATGTCCTTTGATCAACTATCCAACAAATTTGAATTACCTAAATCTAATTTTTTTAGATACTTACAAATTAGAAATTTCTTACATAAAATTCTTCCATCTTTTCCTAATTCAACTCCATCGGATTTTTCAGATTTGATTTTTACTTTTAATCCTTGTCAGAAGGGATTAGTAGCTTTTATTTATAACATGATTATGAAGATACAGCCAGAAATATCGGATAGAATTAGACAAGAATGGGAAAAAGAACTTCGATGTAATATATCAACAGATAAATGGGAAAAAATTTTACAAATGGTTAATTCCTCCTCTATTTGTGCTAAACATGCTTTAATACAATTTAAAATTGTACATAGAGCTTATATGTCTAAAGATAAACTTGCCCGATTTTATTCGCATATCAATCCTCAATGTGACAGATGTCACTTAGAAGTGGCTTCATTGACTCACATGTTTTGGACATGTCCCACTTTACATAACTATTGGAAGGACATTTTTGATGTCATTTCCTCAGTATGGAATATCGATTTACAACCCCATTTTATTACTGCAATTTTCGGTATACCAAATGAAGATGGCAATCAACTTTCCCCTTCAATCAGACGAATGATTGCCTTTGTAACATTAATTGCCAGAAGGTCTATATTACAAAACTGGAAAGAAGTAAATCCTCCTACTACATTTCAGTGGTTCTCCCAAACTATTTCTTATTTGAGTTTGGAAAAAATCAGAAGCACTATCTTTGATTCTTCAATTAAATTTGAAGAAACCTGGGGACCATTTATTCGACACTTTCATATGAATTAATTTGGCTTATTTCAGATCCTTTTCTCTACTTATACTTGTTCAGGTATGGAGTTCTGGAGTTCTTTTCTTGACACCTTTATATATTTATAAAGTGTTATTATTGCCCATGTTAGTGTTAGTTTAGTATTTTTTTTCATTATATATTTTTTCTCATATATAATTTCAATTTTTTTTTTCTCTTTTTTCGACGATTATTTTTGTTTTTCATATATATTTACATAGACTTGATTGATTTATGTACCTTTTGTTGATGGATGTTTTAATAGGATATTATTATCCTATTACTAATGTAATCTCAAGTTTATTGAATCTGTAATCTATTCATTATTTTGTGTTGTTTTTTTTTATATATGAAATTTAATAAAAAGATTGAAAAAGAAAGAAAGAAGGATGAGGGGAAACCGAGCGAATATTGAAAGGCCTACGAAGTGGACATGGAGAGTATGTTTTCTACAGTGCGGAGTCTAAGACTAGAGGGCAGCCTCAAAATACATGGACAACCATTTAGAACAGAGATAAGAAGCATTTTCTTTAACTAGAGGGTTGAAAATTTGTGGAATTCATTGCTACAGATGGTTGTGGAGGGCAAGCCTCTTGGTATATTTAAAGCAGAGGTTGATAGGTTCTTGATTGTTTGAGCTACTGTCACCTTCTTGTCAGTATTGTCACCACCCCCACCTGGACAAAAAAGTCACATACGTTCCGACGCTGTTCATAGACTTCAGTTCAGCATTCAACACAATCATCACTCAGAAACTGATTGGAAAGCTGAGCCTACTGGGCCTGAACTCCTCCCTCTGCAACTGGATCCTAGACTTCCTGATTGGGAGACCTCAGTCAGTCCGGATCGGGAGCAGCATCTCCAACACCATCACACTGAGCACGGGGGCCCCCCAGGGCTGTGTGCTCAGTCCACTGCTGTTCACTCTGCTGACCAACGACTGTGCTGCAACACACAGCTCAAACCACATCATCAAGTTCACCGATGACATGACCGTTGTGGGTCTCATCAGCAAGAACAATGAGTCAGCTGACAGAGGGATGGTGCAGCGGCTAACGGACTGGTGCAGAGCCAACAACCTGTCTCTTAATGTGAACAAAACAAAAGAGATGGTTGTTGACTTCAGGAGGGCACAGAGCGACCACTCCCCACTGAACATCGATGGCTCCTCGGTAGAGATCGTTAAGAGCACCAAATTTCTTGGTGTTCACCTGGTGGAGAATCTCACCTGGTCCCTCAACACCAGCTCCATAGCAAAGAAAGCCCAGCAGCGTCTCTACTTTCTGCAAAGGCTGAGGAAAGTCCATCTCCCAACCCCCATCCTCATCACATTCTACAGGGGTTGTATTGAGAGATTCCTGAGCAGCTGGATCACTGCCTGGTTTGGAAATTGCACCATCTCGGATCGCAAGACCCTGCAGCAGATAGTGAGGTCAGCTGAGAAGATCATCGGGGTCTCTCTTCCCGCCATCACAAACGTTTACACTACACGCTACATCCGCAAAGCAAACTGCATTGTGAAGGACCCCATGTACCCCTCATACAATCTCTTCTCTCTCCTGCCATCTGGGAAAAGACTCCGAAGCATTTGGGCTCACACGAAAAGACTATGTAACAGTTTCTTCCCCCAAGCTATCAGACTCCTCAATACCCAGAGCCTGGACTGACACCTTGCCCTATTGTCCTGTTTATTATTTATTGTAATGCCGGTACTGTTTTTGTGCACTTTACGCAGACCTGTGTAGGTCTGTAGTCTAGTGTAGCTTTCTCTGCGTTGCTTTTTTACGTAGTTCAGTCTAGTTTTTGTACCGTGTCATATAACACCATGCTCCTGAAAAACGTTGTCTTATTTTTACTGTGTACCATACCAGCAGTCCTGGTCAAA
The DNA here is from genome assembly GCF_030144855.1 of Hypanus sabinus. Taxonomy (NCBI): domain Eukaryota; kingdom Metazoa; phylum Chordata; class Chondrichthyes; order Myliobatiformes; family Dasyatidae; genus Hypanus; species Hypanus sabinus. The sequence goes on along the minus strand of NC_082715.1, from coordinate 98,036,383 downwards.
ATGACAATAAAAGTGACTTGACTTAACTTGTACCAGTCTGGCCAACATTCTCTGTCCTTTATCCCTAACAAGGCATTTTTCGCCCACAGAACTGCCGCTCAATTAATTTTTTTGGTTTTTCACACCATTGCCCATAAACTCTAAAGACTGTAATGTGTGAAAACCTCAGATCATCCATTTCTGATATACTCAAACCATCATGTCTGGCACCAACAATCATTCCACAGTAAAAATCACTTCCCCAATCTGATGTTTGGTCAGAACAACTAAACTGCTAGACCACAACGGTATGTTTTTATGCATTTTATACAGTCAATTAATTAGAAAGTGGTTAGATACATTATAAAATGGGTCCAGTATAAGACTTCTCCAATTACTTCAGCAATGGGCAGAAAACATATGTGTCAAAATGGTAATAAGAAACAACTAAGTGATCTAGGATTTGACAATAATTAATTCAAGTGATGAGACTTGGTAATGTGAAATTATGTTTTTACATTAATTGTTTTGAGTTATCAATTTCATGTTTCTTTGTACTGATTTGTTCAGTAAAACAAAGATGGTACACAATTGGAGAGAAGAAAATGGCAATGGTACTGCAGTAATCAACAGTCCAATGCAAAAGAACAAAAACAACAAATTACCTTCCACCTGGTCTGGATTATTGCTGTGGTACTGTCTTACTAGAGAAAACAATGAACAGGAGGGAGATGTATATGTAATCATGATTTACCTTCTTAGCAAACTCAGGAACTGCATGAAAATGAGTACTCGGAAAGGGGGAACCCTGAACCTGAAGTCAGAGACAGCTCGGAACAAAGAATCAAAAACTGATCACCTTATAAGGTACCCCATGCAAGGCTTATTGAGAAAGTAAGGAGGCATGAGATCCAAGGGGACATTGCTTTGTGGATCCAGAACTGGCTTGCCCACAGAAAGCAAAGAGTGGTTATAGATGGGTCATATTCTGCATGGAGGTCGGTGACCAGCGGTGTGCCTCAGGGATCTGTTCTGGAACCCCTACTCGCTGTGATTTTTATAAATGAGCTGGATGAAGAAGTAGAAGGATGGGTTAGTAAGTTTGCTGATGACACAAAGGTTGGAGGTGTTGTGGATAGTGTGGAGGGCTATCAGAAGTTACAGCAGGACATCGATAGGATGCAAAACTGGGCTGAGAAGTGGCAGATGGAGTTCAGCCCAAATAAGTATGAAGTGGTTGATTTTGGTAGGTCAAATATGATGGCAGAATATAGTATTAATGGTAAAACTCTTGGCAGTGTGGAGGATCAGAGGGATCTTGGGGTCCAAGTCCATAGGTCACTCAAAGCAGCTGCACAGATCAACTCTGTAGTTAAGAAGGCATATGGTGTATTGGCCTTCATCAATTATGGAATTGAATTTAGGAGCTGAGAGGTAATGTTGCAGCTATATAGGACCCTGGTCAGACCCCACTTGGAGTACTGTGCTCAGTTCTGGTCGCCTCACTAAAGGAAGGATGTGGAAGCAATAGAAAGGGTGCAGAGGATGTTGTCTGGATTGAGGAGCCTGCCTTATGAGAATAGGTTGAGTGACTTCGGCCTTTTTTCCTTGGAGCAATGAAGGATGAGAGGTGACCTGATAGAGGTGTATAAGATGATGAGAGGCATTGATCATGTGGATAGTCAGAGGCTTTTTCCCAGGGCTGAAATGGTTGCCACAGAAGACACAGGTTCGGCACAACTTTGTGGGCCAAAGGGCCTTTATTGTGCTGTAGATTTTCTACGTTTCTATGTTTATCCCTTAACAAATAGTAAGCTGTGAAGTTGTGAATAATTGTTCTTAGCTTTGCCAATTAAGAGTTTGAATATTGGTTCATTCACCACGTTCCACAGACCAAGTCTGGAAACTGCATCCTTCAGCCATTCTCAGTGAAGAACATTGAAGTCCACAGCTTGAAGATACTTTCTCACATTCTATGCCTGGCATTTTACTGCCATCAACCAATAATTTTGTAGTAGTATTTTTTCCACCTCCTCTCTGTACACACTACTGCTGTGAGAGAATCCTACAGTACCAAGAAAGGGCCATCACCCCATTTGGTCATTGGTACAAATCTGTTTAGTTCTTTTGTTGTGTGACATTTTGTTTGCTGATAAACATTGATTAGCCTAATCTCAAACAATAACGAGGCAGCCTACAGGGAAGAAGTCATCTCTCTGACACAGTGGTTTCAAGAAAATAACCTCTCTCACAATGTCACTAAAACAAAGGAGCTGGTTGTGGATTACAGGAGGAATGCAGACGGGCTAACCCCTATACCCCTATTGACATCAATGTATCTGGGCTGACGGGGTAAACAGCTTTAAGTTCCTTGGCATCCACATCACCGAGGACCTCATGTGGTCTGTACACACAGGCTGTGTGGTGAAAAGGGCACAACAGTGTCTCTTTCACCTCAAATGGTTGAGGAAGTTTGGTGTGGGCCCCCAAATCCTAAGAACTTTCTATAGGGGCAAAATTGAGAGCATCCTGACTGGCTGCATCACTGCCTGGTATGGGAACTGTAATTCCCTCAATCGCAGGACTCTGCAGAGTGGTGCAGACAGCCCAGCGCATCTGTAGATGTGAACTTCCCACGATTCAGGACGTTTACAAAGACAGGTGTGAAAAAAAGGGCCCAAAGGATCATTAGGGACCCGTCACCCCAACCACAATCTATTTCAGCTGCTACCACCCAGGAAACGGTACCACAGCATAAAAACCAGGACCAACAGGCTCTGGGACAGCTTCTTCCACCAGGCCATCAGATTGATTAACTCATGCTGATTTGAGTGTATTTCTATGTTACATTGACTGTTCTATTTATTATAAATAATAAATTACTATGACTGCACATTGCACATTTAGACGGAGACATAACGTAAAGATTTTTACTCCTTATGTATGTGACCCTTCAACAAGGGTCTCGGCCCGATACGTCGACAGTGCTCCTCCTTATAGATGCTGCCTGGCCTGCTGCGTTCCACCAGCATTTTGTGTGTGTTGCTTGAATTTCCAGCATCTACGGATTTCCTCTGCAATCAACATCTTCAATAATTCTTTGTGAATTCCCTATAAGGAAGAATTCTATGACAAAAATCATAGTTTTCCTCTGCGTCCAATTTCTAATTTCTATGAGCCATCAATCTGCTTGTTTGCTTCATAGTGTGCTTAGATTGATTTGAGCACAGAATCTAAAAATAAAGGAAGCTTGCATACACTGGTTAGAGTATTAAAGTATGGCCACATATCAAAGAAAGGCAATGTATTTAAATTCACTAAAGTATATTTACAAAAAAAATTAATTTAAACAATTATCATTGTATCAGGATATTACATTTACTTTAATCTACAAAAAGAGCAAATAGCCATATATCTTTTCACTTTTGAGTGTCAAGCACCCAAATCCAAATACCATTCAAATTCAGAGTAGGATCATAATTAAGCTCCTTCAGCAATGTACCTTGTGCAATACTGATGAATCAAGGTAATTTGCACAGTAAGAAATATAATGAAATTAACCTAACACATTTCAAGTAGATACAGCCATCAGCAAAATGAGGTTTACATCTCCACAATTCAATTTTCTATGAATCTGTGTAAAAGAGATGGTCACTCCACATAGCTTCAACTTTATAGTTAAGAATATTGAGGATGAAAGACCAGCCTGTTGGAGTATGCCCACAAGAAAATGAATCTCAGGATCGTACATGATGACGTATATGTACTTTGATAATAAATTTACTTTCATCAAGAGAATCCAATGAAAGGAATTAACATATATTCTAATTGATGTATTTTAATTATAATGTCATATTTAATACAAGAGGAACAGTATAACGAATTTATACTATATTGATTACTTTTCAATTTCTAATCTTATATAAACTTGTGCTACTCCGTAATATAAGTGTCATGTGACATTTAGAAAATAGCTCCATACGTACACAAGCTGATTTGATAAGTGAACTATATTACGTTCTGAGTGAATAAATGAAATCAAATTAAACAACTTAAATACGTTATTTTTATTTTTGTGCATGTTAAAAAAGCCACTTTCACCGTGATTACATTGTATGGACACCTTTAAAATGAAAGAAGAACCATAATAAATTCCACAGACTCAATCACAATATTACATAGAGTGTCATATATTCTTCAGGTGATCAATACAGAAGGATTTAGTATCTTAAAGCAAACCTGATTTATCGAGCAATATCTTCCCTTGTAGATTTTATAGAAAAGTACAGACATGGTCCATCTTTACTCAGGAATCGTAGCAGCTGGCAGCTAATCTTTTGGTCAGTGAGAATTAGTCTGGATAAAATGCAACCTGGGACCACGTCTCGCCCTTTACCTCTATAAAGGAAAATCATTGACATGATTTAGAAGAATCTCAGTATCAGTCTTTAATTGAGTGCGCATTAAAAGCATAGCGATTATCCCCTCCTCCTTTAAAACTAATGCTATCTACATGAGAAAAACTATCTTTTCAGAATATTTAAAAACACATTTTGCCCAATTCGAAGGTTTTCTTGCAGCAGAGCAAGTGGACAGAATCAACAAGATGAACTGTACTTAAAGTGGCAAAACACGAGGAAAAGAACTGTGACAATGTAGCTTAGTTAAATTTAACTTGCCTGACTGCCTTATTGACAAACAATTCAGGTTATTTCATCAGTATCTTATTCCCATGGTAACCTTGACCTCAACCAAACATCAATATTTCTTATCCATCCCTCCCCTACCATCTCTTGAAATTAAAACTTGTCTTCTCTTTTACCCAATGCTGACAGATCTTTGACCTAAAACATTAACTCTGTTTCTCTTCCCATAGATCTTACCTGATTGTCTCCGTCTTTCGAGATCGTCTCTGAGTTAGATAGAGCTCTTATAGATAGCGGGGTCAAGGGATATGGGGAGAGAGCAGGAACGGGGTACTGATTGTGTATGATCAGCCATGATCACAGTGAATGGCAGTGCTGGCTAGAAGGGCCGAATGGCCTACTCCTGCACCTACTGTCTATTTCCACCATATTCGATTCTTTTTCAATCATTTTTGAATTTTCATAAGATTAAAACACTTTGTATGTATGTATGAATATATTTATAGGAACAATATTCTAGCAATTGTGTTAAAGAGATTTTGAAGAACAAAACTATGTACTAGTCAAAGGACATTGCAACACATCCTATAGACCTGATGCACAACTTTAGCACAATTTTTTCTACAAACTGGCTATGCGTCAGCATTCAGCTAATCAAAGCACCTAAAAGGACCTGCTGAGAACCACCCTGAGCATTGTGATATGTTGTTCAGGATGGCTCACAGTAGGTCCATTTAGGTTCTTTGATTTAGTTGAAAGCTGGGACATGGCCAACATCCATCTTTTGGCCCCCATTCATGAGTGAATGACACTTGAGGAATCTGGGCAGAATGTAGTAATATTTGAACAATGATTCTGAAATGACTTTCAGATACTCTGCCATGTATAGGTGTGTGCCTCCATACGCTATCCATTCCTGCTGTTATCTGGCTGTGCATTCCCTTCACAAAACCTTTTTGGGAATTTTGGTATCATCTGGCTGGTCAGCAGATATGAGGCAAGGGACTGAAATTAATCTGGAGAGATTTCTAATTTAGTGAGGTGGAAAGTATCAGAGAGGTTAAGAATTATACCTTAAAGAATTACCTTAAAAGGTATTGTCCAATTTACATCCACATCACTAACACTTATCCATCTTATAGTTACTTTTCCCTATTATATCCTTCAGTTCAATGTCTTCCATTATATTTGCCCCTCCCAGTCAAATCACTTGAGATTTTTTTGTTACATGTAGGTTATTTTTGGTCTATAGACAGGGGAACAGATCTGACAGCTATTTACAATGTAAGAAATAAGACTCAAATTCACAGCTGGGACTCAGCTAAGTGAATAGATTATGGAAGCAACATTAAATCATGGTTGCCAGCTGGTGGAGTAGTGGCATTAGCGCCAGACTTCAAGGCGCTGGAGTGGTCCTGGATTCAAACCTGGCCAGGTCCTTGCTCACTTTCCATCTATACTAGGTTGAGCACCAAGCTAGCAACTCAGCTTCGTAAAAAACAGGAAAATAATGCTAACGAAACGGCAACCAATGCACCAGAAGATGTGGAAGGAATAACAATTAAAGCATGGTAGATGTGTCAATATCTGTTTAGTCTTAGACATGATGCCAAACGGAGAATGAATAGCAGATTTCTGTTAGTGAATCACTTGGGTCTAAACAACAACCAGATAGACAAATTATTACTGACTTAAGGATTTTAAAAATATGTGAAAACAGAAATTTAAATGTCTCAACCGGCACGGAGGAATTTGAATTTTTCCTCAACTGCCGCCTGGATATCAGTTCAGATTTCTTACCGTGCTTGTATAAAGCAAGAAAGTAATGTTATTCATATTTACAAAAGAAAAAAAACGAATGCTACAATGCCTATCTTACCGTATACAACAACTTGAAGATTTATATATACTTTTGGCTAACTCAGCTTGAAATGACTGTCCACCAGCAGCATAAATAATTTTGATACTACATATGCTCAAGTTTAATTCGTTTCAAGTAATCTTTTAATGTTTTTGTGAAATTCTGTAGCAATGACAGGATGTCATATCATTTTCAAAACACCATGTTCTGTGAAGCATATAACACAATCAATGTAATACTTTTATATTTCTGATAAAATGGAAAAGGCATATTAAAACTTAATCCTTGCTGAATATCAAAATAAAAACTAATCACCTTCTTTGAAAGACAGATTATGTGAGGGCCTTGCAACTCTGTCAACAGATTTTGATTATGTATGTATTTCAGATGTTAACTCACATCTTTTTGAAACTTTGAGATCTCTTACCAGCTGCTTTTAATAATTTATCATCTTCCGCAAAGCATCAAAGCACTTCCATTTGTCTGGTATGTAAAAGGGTTCAAAGATATGTGGAAAAGGTGTATCATATCCACAGACTCTGCTGATTGGGGCCTCCAGGTTGAGAAAGCACTCTTCCTGTAAATTACAAGAAATAATGTAATAAGAACTACTGGATACAGTGACTATCAAATTTTGTTTACTATAAAATCAATATGGTGTTTTAGTCAGCAACACTGTATTAGGCACAAAGCACCCTTGGAGTACTTCTGGATTAGAATAGATGTGGTAATATCATATCAGCTAGTTTAGTTTTCAGTGACTAACATTTCTTATCTCTGTGATGCAAATTCTACCATATTTATTTATTTGCATAGCACTAACCAGCTTCTTGAAAGGGCAGATTGAGTTTACAAAACGAAACAAAACACGCCCATCAATATAATAACATTATTGTTCTTCTTCTGTGTGTGTTTAATGAGCCATATAATGAGAATGGATCTACAGTTTGTTTTCAATGATGCAAATAATGTTCTGCAATGAGACATTCAAAAACATAGAGCTTATGAAAAGAACTTATACAAGTTCCATTTACTAACCAGTGTTTCATGATCAGAACATTGAATTGATCTTAACATATGGAGATAACATCAGAAATGCTTAGTCACATCTTGGAACCAAAATTAGTATTTAGAAATAATTTACCCTTGAAAATATTGCAATATGATATGGAGCAGAAATGTTGAATGCTCTGTACAAGCAACTAAGTTTGAAATGGAAAGTTTACAGGGGATATACAGCTACTTCCCTAAAATTCAGATGGTTATTGATGGATGAATGAGAACCAAGGGCTCTCACCATGATTTATGAAGCCAGTAATTTTCATTCCAAGCTCCTCAATGCATTTAATGTGGAATATATTGGAAAATGTGGCAGACACAGAGATGCTAATTCTGGATTTTTATTCGGGTTGGAGTGCCTCACTCCAGGCTACCCGTACAGGTAGTTAAGAAGTTCTAAATTGCCTTTCAGCAAGGGTTCATATTCAGACAAATAATTATTCTGGGGACGGTATGTAAAGTAATTGGTAATCAATATGTTAATGCTGTAATCATCAAGTCATTGAATAAAAACAACACAGGTGGTCCTTTCTGAACAAACACACACTTTCTCTCTCTACAAGAGAACTCTGCAATTACTCTTTAATACTGATCCAGTTCTTTATCTGAAAACCACCAGAGAATATTTCCAGATACTGACCACCAACTACAGATAAATAGTTATTTCAAAAATTATCTTTGGTTCTGTTGCCTTAACTCTAGGCCACTTCATTTTCTTCCTCTAATAGGAAAAGTTTCTCTACCTACTTTTTGAAAGACTACTCATCATTATGAATACCTCTAATAAACATCCTCTCAATCGAGCTTTTACACTCTTTAATAAAAACAGAAATTGCTGGAAATGTTCAGCAGATCAGACAGCATCTTTGGAAAGAGGAACAGTTGACAGTTCATGTCAATGATTTTTCATCAGATAGGTCATCAACTTAAGACATTACCTGTTTTTCATGTCCACAGATACTATCTGCATTAAGATTCATCTGTCATTTGGCCCCGCTCTATTATTACCCTCTTACATGGTTTGACACACTGACCTTGCTATCAATCACTATTTCTGATCATAAACTAATTACAAAGCGTATTTTCAAAACATACTCTAGTTCTGAGAAAAGAAGCTGCTCTTTGACATTAGTCAGCAGCCCAGGGAGTTCAAAATGAAAAGTGCCAACCAGGCAGTGAAGGTGAGAAATTACAACCTCCTTTTCCTTCCCACAGACTCTAACCAACCTTTCCAAGACTTCCTGCTCTTTTCTGGGCAAGAGATTGGGCTGCTCATTGTAGGCATTCTCCCTTCTCGATCCTGCCTGGGAAAGGCTGAGAGCAAAGGTTCAGGGACATCCAGATTTTCAGCATTGCTTGTGTCATCAGCAGTGCCAGCCTTTTGCTGATGCAAAGATTGGGAGAATTCCCTTCATTGGTGAACTTTTATACAGAACTGGCACTGCTGTTGAACCAACACAAGATTAACTGAAATGCAAGCAAATAAACTCCGACATCCATTTGCTAGCCAAGAGTTACAGGATAAATTGCTGATGATCCAAAAGAGGATACATTTTAAACACAGGACATTCTGTAGATGCTGGAAATCTTGAGCACACACACAAATTGTCGGAGGAACTCAGCAAGTCAGGCAGCATTCACGGAGGGAAATAAACAGTCGACACTTCAGGCTCAGATTCTTCATCAGGACTTCATATGCACAATTTTATCAAATGGCTTTTGGAATCCATGTACGCATCCATTAACCTTCCCCAAGGATGCTTCCATTGATTTATTTATCTGGGTTTAATTTGTTTTGGAACAATGATGTATAAAGAGAACCAGAAATTTATGGCCAATAGTTTCATACTTTCTATCCGTAATTCCACAATAAACTCATAATTTTCCCTTCTAGACTTGTTATGTCTCTTAACATTCTGCGAATCGTGCACCAGCACATCTAGATACCTTTGAACTTAATTCATTTGCAGTCTAATTCCAGTTAGAGAACAATCTACTTTTTGATTCCTCTTTCCAAAATACCTCATAGTTTACTACATCACATCCTATTTGCCAGATTTTCACCCAACCACTCAATCCATCTAAATCCTATTCCAGGATCACAATACCCTCCACTTAATTTTGTGAAATGGTGATTTGTAGTCTGGCATTATCTTCCTACACAGTAAAGAGAGATGCAAAATACAGATTTAATTTCTCACTCTTGCCCTCTGTCAAAAAAGGTCTCAATTTTAGTGCCTAACCAGTTCCCTTCAATATCCATGACAGGCTAATAGCATTTATTGATTCCCTTTGTCAGTTGATATTCTGATTTCATTTTTCCTCTTTATCCTCTTCACTCCCTTTCACCATTCAGAGATCTACATTCAATCTGGTTCTCACTTAACATCTGTCACATATCCACTTCTATGTTTCAACTTTCTCTCTATCCTTACGACTCTATTTGTCTGTTCTCCTTGGTGGAAATTTACCACAGTGTACCTGAATTACCTCCCTTTCGAAAATCACCTATTCATCAATTACAATTTTGCCTCCCAAACTTTCATTCTAATGTGTGCAGGCAAGGTTCTTTCTCAATATACTAAACCTAGTCTAGTGTGGAGCTTGCCTTTTTCCACAACTTGCCAAAACCTTACGCCATTACAGTCTTGGTTCCTTGAATAGAGTCATGGAGCAGTTCAGCACAGAAACATGCCCTTTGGTCTTCTTAGTCTCCACTGATCTGGTTTTATGCCTAGTGCCATCTCCTACATCTGGATCAAAGCCCTCCTAACCATTCTCATTCATGTACCTCACCAAACTTCTCCTAAATATTAGCATTGAATCCACATCTACTCTTTCCCTGGCAGCTCATTCCACACTCACACCACCCTCTAAGAGAAGTAGTTTTCCCTTTAAGTATTTCACTTTTCACCCTAAACCTATGACCTCTAGTTCGAGTCTCAATGAACCTGAGGGGAAGAAGTCTGCATGCATTCACCCTATCTATACTCCTTATAATTTGTATACCTTCATAAGATCTCCTCTCATTCTTGAGTGCTCCAGAGAGTAAAGTCCTAACCTATTCAATCTATCCCTGTAACTCAGGTCCTCAGGTCTTGACAAATTTTCCAGGCACTCTTTCAAGCTTATTGAAATCTTTCCTGTAAGGGAGTGACCAAAGCTGCACATAATACTCCTAATTTAGCTTCACCAATGTCTAAAACAACTTCAACATAACATTCCAACTCCTGGGTTCAATACAGTGGATTCCAGTTAATTGGACCATCAGTTAATCAGGGCAGACACTTATTTGGAACAACTTTTAAAGAACAAAAACTAAGTGGGAAAATTGCCAGGATTCCGTTCATTTATTTGGGTCTCTATGCCACTTCATGTGGCAGGAGACTGTTACCCAATAAATTCTAACTAGCATTAATCGCACTACACCATGCTTAAGAGTGAAAAGTTTTTAAATACTGTTAGTTGGGTGTTTTATGCTCAAAAAGCAGTGATTCTGTTTCTGCTAGCAAGTGAGAAATAAGCAGCAAAACAATTCTGAACTGTTTTGCTCACTGCGGTTTCAAGCATTCCGGCTTGGAAATGCCAGAAACAGCTGGGATTGAAAATTAAATGACTTCACTACTTCAACAGGTTAGGAGCTAACAAAAATTTGAAGGTATCAATAATCACCTTGAATGTTACAATGAAAATAAAGTTTTGGACGATGTAGTCATTACCTGCACGAGATGTCTACACTGATTTTGTTCCTTGATGAATGAATTCTGGATGAATTCCTCCACGATAACTAATGGGAATTAATACTCAGTTTTATAGTATGGTAGTACTATTGGTGATGTTGGAGGCTACCTCATTAACGATATGGAAGAGGGGACTGAGTGTAGTGTACCTAAGTTTGCTGATGAAACTAAATTGAGTGGAAAAGCAAATTGTGCAGAAAATACAGAGTCAGCAGAGATTTAGATAGGTTAAGTCAGTGAGCAAGGGTCTGACAGATCGAGTACGATGTTGCTAAATGTGAGGTCATCCACCTTGGAAGGAAAAATGAAAGAACAGATTATTATTTAAATGGTAAAAAATTGCAGCATGCTGCTGTGCAGAGGGACTTGGGAGTGCTTGTGCATGAATCACACAAGGTTGGCCTACAGGTGCAGCAGGCTATCAAGAAGGCAAATGGGAGGTTGGCCTTCATTGCTAGAAGGATTGAATTTAAGAGCAGGGAGGTCATGCTGCAACTGTACAGGGTACTGGTGAGGCCACACCTAGAATACTGTGTACAGTTCTGGTCTCCTTTCTTGAGGCTGTGCAGAGGAGACTCATCAGGTTGATTCCAGAGATGGAGCGGGGGAGGGGGGCAGGGAAACTATGAGGAGAAATTGAGTCGCCTGGAATCGTACTCGCTGGAATTCAGAAGAATCAGAAGAAATTTTATAGAAACATGTAAAATTATGAAAGGGATAGGGAAGATAGAGGCAGGAAAGTTGTTTCCACTGGCAGGTGAGAACAAAACTAAGGGACATAGCCTCAAGATTCGGTGGTTGGTGGAGTAGATTTAGGAAGGAGATGAGGAGGAACCGCATTTCCCAGACAGTGGTGAATCTGTGGAATTCTGCCCAAAGAAGCAGTGGAGGCGACCTCAGTAAATATATCTAAGACAAAGTTGAATGGATTTTTGCATAATAGTGGGTTATGGGGAAAAGGCAGGTAGGTGGAGATAAGTCCATGGCCAGCTCAGCCATGATCTTATCGAATGACACAGCAGGCTTGATGGTCCAGATGGCCTACTCCTGCTCCTACTTCTTATGTACTTATGTGTTCTAATTTGTTCTGTATTTCACTTAAGTATATAACTTGTTGCTCAGTTTGTCTTTTTTATATCTTTTTAACTATTTCCATGAAGCTTTGGCTAAATGGGGCAGTGGCTTATTTGTGCTGAAATGCACTGACTCCAATGTGTCCAAATTAACCCGAATCCTCCGTACTTTGATTTATGAAGGCCAATGTGCCAAAAGCTCTCTTTACAATCCTATTTACCTGTGATGTCACTTTCAGATGTTTTGTCCTACCATTCACTGTACAAGTTCTACTCTGGTTGTTGTCCTTTCAAAATGCAACCTCACCCTTGCCTGCATTAAATTCCCTCTTTTTCCAGTCCATTTTCAATGCTGATTCAGACTACTTGGTAAGCTTCGATTGCCTTTCTCACTGTTCACTATTTGCCATCTGTAACTCTTAGTGCCATCTGCAAATTTGTTGATCCAGTTTACTACATTATCATCTACATCATTATACAGATGAGAAACAACGACGGTCCAATTTCCCTGTGACACATCAGTGATCAAAGATCTCCGGTCAGAGAAGCAACTACCTACAATCACTCTCTGGTTTCTCCCACTAAGTCAATGCCAAATCCAATTAACGACTTCATCCTGAATGCCCAGCGACTTAACTTTCTGGACCAGTCTCTCAAGTAGAACCTCGCAAAGGCCTTGGTAAAGTTCATTTAGACAATGTCCACTGCCCTCCCTTCATCATCCTTCTTTGTAACATTCTCAAAAAACTTTATAAGATTGGTTAGCAATGACCTGTCACTCAAAAACGCCATGCTAACTATCCCCAAACAGGCCCCATCTATCCAAGTACTTATATACCCTGTCCCTTATAATGCCTTCCAATAAGTTACACATGACTGATGTCAGGCTCGCCAGCCTATAACTTCCTGGCTTATCCTTAGGGCCTTTCTTAAACAACAAATGACAATTACTATCGTCCAGCCCTCCAGCACCTCACCTTCACCTAGCTAAGGACAGTTTAAATATCTCTGCCAGGGCCCCTGCAGTTGCTGCACTAGCCTCCCACAAGGCCCGAGGGAACACCATGTCATGCACTGGGGGTTTATCTACCCTAATTTGCCTCAAGACAGCAAACACTTCCTCTTCTGTAATCCAAATATGGCCCATAAGACGATAAAACTAAAGACACTGCAGCAGAATCAGGCCATTCAGCCCATCAAGTCTGCTCTGCTATTTCATCATGAAATTTATTATTCCACTGAACCCCATTCTCCCGCCTTCTCCCTGATCTTTGACATTCTAACTAATCAAGAACCTATCAAACTCCACCTTAAAGAAACCCAATGTTTTGGTTTCCTCAACCATCTATGACAATGAATTCTACATATTCACCACCATCTAGCTAAAGAAATTCCTCCTCATCTCTATTCTAAACAGACGTCCTTGTATTTTAAGGAGTCCTAGACTTTGCCACTATAGGAATCATCCTCTCTATGCCCACTGTATCTAGGCCTTTCAATATTTGATGGGTTTCAATGAGATCCACCTCATGACTTTTTTCCTAGGTTCTATAGACTTTGTGCCCCTCTCCTGAGTAAATACAGATTCTCTTAATGTAGCTATACTGTTTATTTTTACTAGGGCCTCAATATCCCTCGAAAACCCAAGTTTCCTAATCCATCAGCATTTTATTCTAACAGGAGCATACTCTGTATTTCACTTTTGAAGGCACTCCACTTATCAAACATCTCTGACAAAAAAACAACCTGAGTGCTAGTCCTATTCTTCTCTATAATTATCTTGAAACTAGCGGAATTATTATCACTAGATCCAAAGTGTTCCCCTACAATCACTTCTGTCACCTGCAGTATCTCATTCCCCAAGAGGAGACAGAGTATAATACTCTCACTAGTTGAGTCCTTTCCTGAATACATCTGACAAACTCTATCCCATCCAGTCCTTTTACAATATCGGAGTCCCAGTCAATATGTGGAATGTTAAAAACATCTACTATCACAACTTTAGATTTCCTAGAACTGTCTGATACCCTCTGCAAATTTGCTCCTATAAATCCCACTATCACTCACTGATACTTGTTTCATTTTACCAACATCATTTGCAGAACCAGATTCTTCAATATCTTTTTTCTCCATGTTACATATTACATGATACAATCTTTTTTCTCCATACCAATCACCCACAGGAGTGCAGTTGTCTTCTGCACTGGTAAATCCTGCATCCATAGGAGACATTTGATTTAGCTTCATGTGTGTAGTTGCTATTGGTATTAAAGGCATATGCCCCATAACTGGCCAGTCCTGATGAATGTCATGACCCAAAACATCAACTGTTTATTCCTCTCCATTGATGCTACCTGACCTGCTGAGTTCCTCCAGTGTTCTGTGTGTGTTACTCTGGATTTCTGACATCAGCAGAAATTCTTGTGTTTATGATCTGGTAACCTATTATGATTTCCAGATAGAAGGATTTTTTTTGGTTACCAATGTTACTCATCTGAAACCATGCACAAAAATAGATAGCACTGATAATTTATCAAATGAGGTGCGAAGACGGTAACATGCTGTATTCTCCTATCTTTGTTTCCATGGTCCTTTTTGGTTCAAATGAGAAGCTGACAACCAGCCCCTCATTTTATGTAAAGAAACCTATGTACAGAAGAGTGCAGTAATTTACATCGCAAAAAACTATTCCACAGTCATCAAGTAGAATACATTACCTTCAATGTTATCACAATACTGTACTCTCTCTGGTATAGTAACATGCCACTCTTGTATTTTTGCCTGACCCCTGGAGTGTATATGAATTTATATTTATGCAGGCAAGATCATGGAGAATTAAGTGACAGTTTAACAAAAATTGCCTGACCGAAATATTACTCCTCTCTATAGATTTGCCACTGCAACATGAAGATGATAAAGAATGCACTAACAGCTTGTTGATCAGTGCTAAATGGAAATTATTTGATTTGCATCAGCACCAAATATATTCACTGATGTTGAGGTTGGCTGCATGAAGAGCTCAGCGACAGAGCAAAGGAAACAGCAGGATATTTAACACTCATTGTAGTAATGACCCAGTGCTGTTATTCCCATTACATTATAATCCTATACAGTTATTTGCACCTCCAGCTCATCAACAATACTGACAACATAATGTTCGATTATCTATCTGTACAATAAAGCTCTCTTAGATCCTCTCATTTCCCTTTGTCTGCTCCTGTGCAATACTGTAAAATTTCTTAATTTCACATTGTCTGCATGGTCCAATCCTTTTGCATCATGTTTCTAATTTTCATGTCCTGATTTCTGATTTCCCTTCCAAATTCCCAACAATCAAGGCTACTATAACTTCAAGGTCCAGGCCCCTGTTGTGAGTTACGCAGATGTTATGGCCACCAAGAACTGATAGAAGATTCTTAAGTCTCTAATCTTTCCTTATTTAGCAAGTATTTCATTAATCAAGCATGTTAATTCTTGCCAGATCTTAATAAATAATGATTCAGAATCTGCACAAAAGATTCTTCTTGATTACTTGAATGAATTTTCAGTTTCCAAAAAAATCATATAACAAACATGAATAGACAATCTATCAGGACACAATTAACTTGCAAATGATCTCATAGTACAATTGTAAATGTCACCCATGTTCTATTAAAAAGGTACTAGCAATAATTCCAAAATCATGACAGCATGTGAAGGTTTCCTGAAATTAAAGAAACACAAGAAAGTGAGGGGAAACTGATATTAAACCTCAGCTGGAACACTGCCTTGATTTCTGGGTCATCACACCTTTAGATGAATATCTAGGCATGTGTTTCGCAAAAGGAGGTTTGCAGATTTGGTAAGTAGGACACAAGACACTGACTGTAAACACACATTAACTATTTATTTACAAATAGTGAAACACTAAGTATCTAAGTCGAACAAGTACATATCTACGTCCCCCTTATTAACAAAAACTGGACTAAATGTTCAACAAACAGTTACATATTTATCTGCAATACACTTTCCCAGTTATTCTCCAGCCTGGTCGCGACCCAGTCTGAAGGGAGCCACTAGCAAAAAAGAGTATGTTCTACACATATTATTCATCTACTGCTGGGATCCCTGAAACTGAAAGCTGATACCATGGCATCAAAGACAGACAGACATACATACTTTATTGATTCCAAGGGAAATTGGGTTTCGTTACAGCCGTACCAACCAAGAATAGTGAAGAAATATAGCAATATAAAACCATAAATAATTAAATAATAAGTTAATCATGCCAAGTGGAAATAAGTCCAGGACCAGTCTTTTGGCTCAGGGTGTCTGACACTCCGAGGGAGAAGTTGTAAAGTTTGATGGCCACAGGTATGAATGACTTCCTATGACGCTCAGTGTTACATCTCGGTGGAATGAGTCTCTGGCTGAATGTACTCCTGTGCCTAACCAGTACATTATGGAGTGGATGGGAGTCATTGTCCAAGATGGCATGCAACTTGGACAGCATCCTCTTTTCAGACACCACCATCAGAGAGCCCATGGGAGAGAGCTGCCACATCCTTCGAAAGGGCCAATCAACGACCAGCGTGGCTTTCACCCAGCAGGTAAGTTACAGCATGGGTCTTAAGAAGTATCATAAACAGCTTTCAATTCAGAGGACTATTGCCTAGAATTGCACCTTAAAGCTCACCAGCAAATATTTTCCTGGTACAATACTGAACAATGAAATGCATGCCATCTCATTGAAAATAATTACATGTATATCTGATGGTCCATTTCTTCTCAAAAGACATGCGTTAAATTTGCCTTTGACAAAACAGTTGAAATTGTGTGTTAGAAAGAACAATTATTCAGAGAGAAATTTATAAGGAATACTGACATGAATCTTTCAGTTCTTCACCAATGGATTATGTGAGTCCACTTGCCCCTGTACATGGATATCAATCACCTGGGAAGGATTTTTCTCAAATTCTTTGAAATGTAAGAAAGGACAATGCAGACTTTTGTACAGGTTTCCCCTGCTATCCGAAGGTACAGCGTTCCTATGAAACTGTTTGTAAGCCGAAATGTTGTAAAGCGAAGAAGCAATTACCATTAAGTTATATGGGAAAATTTTTTGAGCATTCCCAGACCTGAAAAATAGCCTACCAAATCATACCAAATAACACATAAAACCTAAAATAATACAAACATATAGTAAAAGCATAAATGATATGATAAATATGCAGCCTATATAAAGTAGAAATATTGTATGTACTGTGTAGTTTCACTTACCAGAATCAGGAAGACAGCGAGCCAAAATCAATTTGGAGAAGAAAAAATCAGCATGTTCATGCATGTGCACACAACTGCCCGCACAAGGCTTCACGGTCATGGTAGTCTTATGTTGGATAAACACACATATAAAGCTGGCGTCTTTTTTTCATAAAAGCGAAAATATTCTTTGGTCAGCGAAAGCAGGTACTAATGTAGGTCTTTCGTGACAGCGAGCTGTCGTAAAGCGAGCGTTCCAAAAATGGGGGCCACCTGTACTTAATTTTAATCCTCGCTGGGTTTGTTTTTCAAATACGCTGTTTAAGATTGCGGAAAATAACAGATTTGAATGGGCTCCTGAAGCTGAAATACAACAGCCACTCAAAATGAAAACACACACCATGACTATGCATCAGGACAATGGTGTCTTTTTCTATTTAAAGGAGGAAAGTACAGCACAGGAAAAGGCCCTTTGGTCTATGTTGTCTATGCCAAACACAATGCTGAGTTAAACTAATGCATTACTGCCTATACATGATCCATATCCTTCCATTCAATGTGCATTCATGGATCCATGTAATAACCTCTTAAATGCTATCAACTTTGGGGACAGAACGAGCTTAGCAAAGTGGTTACCTAATTTTTGTTCAGTTGCTGCAGTGAAGAAGTGACCACATTGCGAGCAATAGATACAGTTTTCAAAGCTAGAAATGCAAGTGAACTACTCTTTTACCTGAAAGAAGAGTTTGCATTTCTGGACTTCTGGAGGGAAAGAGACAAAGGACCAGGAACTATATCTACAGTGGGTGCATGGAAAATGCTATGATAAGGAGAATGGTTATTGGTCAGATCAGGGGTTCTCAACCTCTTTTTTTTTAATGCCATGGTGCATTACCATTAACTTAAGGGCCTGCAGACCCTTGGCTGGGAACCCTTGGTCTAAATGGAAAAGATAAACAGAAACATGGAGGGAAGAGACTCATGGTACACTGACAGGGAAGGAGAGGGGAGCAAGGGGAGCTGGGACATTAAGCTCCCAGCTATAATCATTTTTCAGCCGTGATTCAGCGATGCCCACAACATCATACCTGCCAATCTGCTCCACTTATACAGGTCCTTTCTATTGGCTGCTTCTCTTGTTTAAAAAAAAATCCATGTATTTTGTGTTATTCTGGTGGTGGCCTCTTCTTGAAGGAGAAATAAAATATCCACTGACCACAGAGCTTCAAGGTAGAAGGCAAAAACAAGTGAAACCTTATCTTTGCTCTGGGTGGCAAACTGAAAATATGCAGTTGACAGGCCTGCTATCAATGATAGATTTTTGTTTCTTTTTCCACTGGGCAGTATTGCAAACTTGCCAGATGATGATACTTAATTTTTAGCTGGCAGTATGATGTCTCTGTACTCAGGCTTTAAAGTAAATACCGATTGTCTGAACCTTCAATAAGTTGCTCCACTCAGGAATCTTAATTCAGAATTCACTAACACTTAACACTAACAAGCAGGTGCAGCAGGTTATTCTTGTTTGGATCTATTATACAGTTAAAACTACATCCTATAATGCACAAGTATGTATTAGTCAAGAGTCAAATGAATCTTAGGTGTTTGCTGCAAGAGACTTTTTGTAAAAGAGTAACTATTACATACGATCTTGGTGAGACCACACCTGGTGTATTGTATACAATTTTGATCTGCTTAACTAAAAAATATGTATTTGCTATAGAGGAGGTGTTGCAAAGATTTACTTGATAATTCCATGAACGTGGGCTTGTCATACAGGTCAGATTGAGCAGAAAAGCCTTTTTACTCCAGACTTTGGAAGAATGAGAAATTAGTTCACTGAAATGTATATCTTTCATTAACTTGACAGAGTAAATGAAAAGAAAATGTTTCCCTGCCTCGAAATAAGGGATAGGCCTTAAAGGACTCTTCACTCATAGGGCAGTTGAACTTATAATTCTCTATGCCAGGGATCTGCAGTCATGGCATTAATGAGGAGATTCAATTCAGAGATTGTTATATTTCTGGAAAACAAATGAATCAAAGGATATAACGAAGTAAGAATACACAGTGAAATGTAGAGATCAGGCATAGTTTTGTAGAATAGTGGTTCTGGCTCAAGGGGCCAAATAGCTTTACTCGTGAGGAATACACACAAAATGCTGAAGGAACTAATTCCAGTAGCAGGCCTGGAATATTGACTGTTTGTTTCCCTCCATGGAAGCTGCCTGACTTGCAGTTTCTCTAGCATTATGTGCGTGATGCTCAAGATTTACAGCATGTGCAGTCTCTCATGCCTAAGCTTTACCCTGTTCTTATTAAAGGACTAAACAAATTCCCCCAGTATAATTAACCAAATCTCATTGGATCTGCACATAAAATGAATAATATGAAATCCAGCACAAGGTTAGCAGCATAATCGCTAATTGTTTTCTTTGATTCTGCATCTGACTGGCTATAAAAACCAAATGCATTATGTCCTTTTTCCCCACTGCTATAGGCTTGGAGAAGAAGCTAGGTCAAGAGATAGGCTAGGTCATAGGGATCAGTGTGGGTGCAAACTATACACAGGAATATTTATAGTTTTCCGAGCTTGCAGAGATTCAGTGTGTTCACAAAAGCAAAAACAAACCTTCACCCAATTGATACCAAACACTACTTGCTTCTTCAAAGAAAATATTATTATACAGATTCTTGCCAATTAATAATATTGCAGAATTTATGATCATTCATACAAATTATAATAATGACATCATTTTGATCATTTAGCACTGAAATGATTACTTTGATTTCACAGCCAGAAACTGACAGACCATGTCCTAGACTGAGTGATTGGATTGCCAAACACAGAGAACAATTTGCTCCCTGCACAGCATAAACAGTAATTTCCAAAGTTACGTGTTAAAGTGATTTGCAGTCTTTACAGCTTAAGCCATATGGGCTAAATTCAACAATCTGCAAATGAATCAATAACAGAATCAATAATGAATCAAAATGAATCATTAACAGCAGAAGTCAATCTTCTGCTGCTGCCAGACAATGGCATTTGTTATAATTCAAAAAATTCTGAAAAACTCCCCAATAACATTGTACGTTATCAAATGACCTCCCATTCAATATTGTAGGACAGGTAGAGTAAACATTTTTAAACTGGAAGCAAGCAAAATATATTTCAAATCTGATAACAAAATAGAGACTGTTTTATTTGTCAGTGTACAGAACCTGGCCTATTGGAATTTTTTTTTCACCTGTGTAAATCACTAGATTACTAATGACACCAACAATGCTGGTTCATCATTGACAACTGCATGTTGATATATTTTGTTAGTAATCAGGGTGGTGGGAAAATGGAGAGAGGGCAGACATGCGTGAAGTGGAAGAGATGCAGTTGAGGAAGGGAAGCCCCTTTCTTTCAAAAAGGGAGGACATCTCCTTTGTTCTGGAATGAAAAACCTCATCCTGAGAGTAGATGGGGCGGATACGAAGTAATTGAGAGAAGGGAATGGGAACAAGTAACAGGGTGGGAAGAGGTATAGTCCAGGTATCTGTGAGAGTTTGTGGGTTTATAATAGACATCAGTAGATAAGCTGTCTTCAGAGATAAAGACAGAGGGATTGACAAAGGGGAAGGAGGTGTAAGAAATAAAATGAAGGAGATGTCCTCCTTTTCAAACAAAGGGACTTCCCTTCCTCCACCATCAATGCTGTCCTCTATGCATCTCTTCCATTTCATCCTTGTCTCCCACCACCCTATTAGCGATAGGATTCCTCTTGTCCTTACCTACCACCTTACTGGCCTCCGTGTCCAGCACATAATTCTTCATAATTTCTGCCATCTCCAACTGAATCTTGTCACCAAACACATCCTTAACCCCACCCCCCCACCAACTTTCTGCTTTCCGCAGAGGTTGCTGGCTATGTGTCTCCCTGAGCTCCCTGCTGGCACTTATCCTTGCAAGCAGAACAAGTGATACACTTGTGCCTACATTCCCTCTTTCACTGCTATTTAGGGCCCCAACGAGTCCTTCCAGGTGCAGTGACACTTCACCTGTGAGTCTGTTGGGCTCATATACTGTGTCCAGTGGTCCTGATGTGGCCTCCTGTACATCGGTGAGACCTGACACAGGTTGGGAGACTGCTTTGCTGAGCACCCACACTCCATCTGCCAGAAGAAGTGGCCATCCATTTTAATTCCACTTCCCATTCATCTATCCATGATCTCTCTACTGTTGTGATGAGATTGGAGGAACAACACGATATATTCCATCTGGGTAGCCTTCAACCTGACTTCTTGAACTTCTGGTAATGCCTCCTTCACCATTCCCATTTCCCTCTCACTTTATCTCTTTGTATGCCCATCGCCTCCCCCTTGTGCTACTCCTCTTTTTTACTTCTGTGTCCTTCCCTACTCTCCTATTATATTCCCCCTTCTCCACCCCTGTATCGCTTTCACCAATCAACTTCCCAGATCTTTACTTCACCGCTCCCCCTCCCGGTTTCACCTAACTCTTTGTGCTTGTCCTTCTCCTCTCCCCACCTTTTACATCTACCCTTCATCTTTTTTTCTCCAGTTCCACTGAAGGAGTGTGGCCCAAAATGTCAGCTGTACTCTTCTCCAGAGGATGCCTGGCCTGCTGAGTTCCTCCAGGACTTTTTGTTGTGTTGCTTGGATTTCCAGCATCTGCAGATTTTCTCTTGTTTGTAATGAAAACTAAGGGTTTGTTCATGGTTATTAGCAATGTTTGGTGATCTTTGATTATGTCAGTCACTAGGGATTATGGTTAATACACAGGCTGTGTTATAATACTAACTTTATTCTATTTGCGGCCAACCTATGACACTACACATTACTAAAAGTGTATTGTGAAAGAGTGCTTCAATATATTTTTGGTTTCTGTTCTGATACCAACAATACCTGAGCCACCTGCTGGAGCTGACATCAATTACTCTTATCATTACTGTAAATTACTTGATGACATTGCAGTTTTATTCAAAGTCACATTTGTAGCATCAGGCACATTTAAAGAATCATCAAGTTACAAATTGCCATGTTAAGATGAAGTGATCCATCTGCATGGTCAGTTAATTTTAAAAGTGACATTACAGTTCCAATGAAAACAACAGATGGACGTTTATTTTTGTCTGTTTATTTCTGAAACAAAGTCATTGTAAGATGAATGATATAGGTGTTTTCCAATGCTTCTACAAGAAATAACCATTAACTGCAGTTTCAAGAAGCTAGCTCAGATCATCATTCAGTTTAGTAGAAGTTGGATGATGCAACAAGACAATGATCTGAAACACAAGTGTAAGTCAACAACAGAATGGTTTAAAAAGAAGAAAATTCATGCTTTGGAATGGTCAAGTCACAGTCCAGACCTTAACCCAATTGAGATGCTGTGGCCTGAAGAGGGCTGTCCGTGCAAAGCACTCTAGAAATGTTGGTGAACCAAGGCAATATGATTTTATGAAAGGAAAATCATGTTTACAAATTTCCCAGATTTCTTCAAGCATATAATAATCCATCAGTAGAATGGAACCTGCAGATGCAGTGTATTTGGACTTCAGAAGTTCTCTGATAGAGTTCCACATGAAATGCTGAAACACAATACAACTGCTCAAACTATTAGAAGTGCATTAACATGCATTGAAGATAAGAATTGGAATAAATTTCTTTTTTTATATAGATATGTTATAATTAGTGGTGTGCTTCAAGAATCGCCTTCTGACCCTCAATTACTCACTACTAATGACTTGGAGGAGGCAGCAGACTATAAGCTAAGTCTGATGATGCAACAAAAATAGGTGGGAGACATGGCACATTGATGATATTTAAACTCTACAATAGGATACAGATACCCTGGGTGAGGAAGTACTGAACAAATGGATATTAAAGTTAGAAAGTGCAATATTATGCACTTCAATAGGGGGGAATCAAAAGGCAGACTATTATCTAAATAGAGAAGAGTTGCAAAAGTGTGATGGACTGAGGAATAGGTGTTCCTGGACAAGAAACACTAGAAGTTTGCATGTAGATATAGTAAGTAGTTAAGAAGTCATATAGTATCTTGGCCTTCATTGAAAATGGATTGAAGATTAGAAATAGAAAAATATTGTTACAAATGTATGTGTTGGTGAGACTATACCTGGAGCACCATGCATAGCTTTGGTTTGTTTATTTAAGAAAATATACTATCAAAGGAGCCAGTTCTGAAGAAATTTACTAAGTTAATCCCTGGGAAAGTAATGAGGGCTAAGAGGCATGTCAGAGTGGATGCCAAGACACTGCCACTAATGCAGGAGTATCAAATAAGAGGACATAATTACAAGGGTTGTCATTTAAAATTGAGGTGCATAGAAATTTTTTCTCACTGTATGTGGTATATCCCTTAAAATCTCTATAGCAGAGATTTGTGAAGGCTAAACCACTGTAAGAAGTTGAAGAGGAAAGAGGTAAATCTTGGTGAATTTTGGACTGTATAGAACTGGTACAGAATTGAGGCCTCAGGTAAATCAGCCATAAGAACGTTGAAGCAATGCATTGCTGAGGGTCCAGATGACCAACTACTGCTCATATTTTCTAAATTTTCTGGGTTCTTTACAGGACAAGAACAGTCATTTCAAATTTGTATCTCCTAATAAGTTCAATGAAATATTCTTGACTTTTTTTCTTCAGTTTGTAGAGATCCTGATTTATAGCCATACCAATTATCTGCTGATTATCATGACAGATCATTTTCAACTTTTTACTTCTGAATTAGTTTATATTACATTTAACCATTAAGTAAGTCACAATTCTCTAAAATACTACTAGAATTTTAGACTGCTTCCCTGATTAGAAAACATTAAAGCTATTATTATATAGAAAAATCATTCCCATTCAGCATTGTGCCATGATACGCAAAGCCTGTCATCTAATACCAAGTCTTCAATGCACAATTAGACTGGCTCCAAAGTCATGAGAAATTAACTTAGGTTTCAGTCATTATTATTATCTGAGACTTATTCAGACCTTGCTTTCTGATAACATTAGCAAATCAAAATTAATAATGCTGATGCTGTTCGAAAATAATTTAAGATTAATTAATGAAAACTTCCACAACAGTATTTATAAATCATTTTGAATTTGTTTGGATGCAGTTAATTTTCATGCAATAATTATTGTGATACACTCAATCCTAAATTTACAGTGATAAAAGGTAGTTAATTAATATGAATTTATTCTACCAGTGTGAGTTTTTAAGTGGATAACTTCAACAAATTAAGATGTGATTTGTTTTCAGTCAACTGGGAGAAGATAAAGCTAGAAGCAAAAGCAAGTTTAATATATTGTAACATTTGCAAGATAGATCCTTTGCAAGTTTACCTTACAGCCGTTAACTTGAGGGACAAACTGCCATCTAGTGAAAGAAATATGCGAAAGAAAATTCTGTTGAGGTAATATTAAATTAAAAAGTTGGCAAAAAGGGGTTCAATTTGAATAAATAAATAAGAAATTAGACCAACTTCAGAACAGAGCAGATTTCATTGGTAGGCTGCATAGAAATATTCAACCTCACTTGTATCTTTACAAGCCATTACAGTATAAAAGGTGCAAATAGTCAACTGGGCTGCTTTACCAGTAGCTTAAATGTACCTGCCTGCATTCAGTGATTTGCAGAAGTTTGGAGCATTACAGGTCCATAAGGTTAAGTTTAAAATTTATATTTTAGGGCCTCCTACTTTTCCCTGAAAGGTTTTGGTTAACACAATACTTGGAGAATATTTAAATTGCCATCACAGACCCTAGCTATTTATAAAAGCTCAATGAGTATGTGTCAAAGCAAATCCTACTTGTTATTTTTTTTAGCATTTTCCTGAACAACACAAGTTATTTAAACCTAATGCAGGTTAAGAATGTTGCAGTGATTAGAAAAGTGGACTTCTTAAAATTTAGCCTTCCTGGTTGAGGGAGTTAAATAATTTACTACTTTTTCTTTAGGTTTAAGAAACTGGAGGGTATCAAATGAAACTGAAATCTATTCACTGAATTGGAAAGATCATTGATGCAACTTTTTTGCGCAGTTACTCTCTCAAGTTCTGTTTGGATTTCGAACAGTGACTCATAAGAGGTTGTTATTGCAACTACTTTCTAGCCAACCATTAACAGTAGTCCAGACAATTAACACTTTTGGAAGTCATCTCCAAACTAAAGAGATAAAAATCCATAACCAACTGTTTTACTGTGACAGAAAGGTGGTTAAAAGAAAACATGCACACATATTAGATTAATTCTTTCTTGCGGGAAACCTTTGAAACATTGTTTCATTTTAAAATCAGATTCTAGATAACCCCCCACAGATCTAACACTGAAAGAATTTATTCTATGTCTGAACCCAACTACAACTTTTATTGCATTCAGGCTGGTTTCTTGTTCCTTGTTTATAGTGGCAAACCACCACTAAATTACTGGGAACATTCTTTCCCTCCCTACATCTCATTCTCCACCAACTGCCACAATAAAGGGAGATTTCAAGTTCCAATTTAAAATATAAATATTGCAAAGTTAAAACATTCCAGACAAATATTCATAGATTAAAAAAATGGTTACAAAAATACTATGTTGAAGGAATCGGAATAGTGAATCTGAAAGGAATTTGCTAACAATCACAGTTAAGTAGAAACTATTGTTGCTAGGTTTTCCAAAAGCTGTATTTAATATATCATTATTCTGGGTAACAGGGACTCTCCCTTAAGCAATTAAATGTTGGAAAGACCAGTCATCACCTCCATCACCATTGCTGAACCATTGATCACATACCCCACTCTCTCTCTCTTACACTAGTCAGAAACTAAACCAGCCTATTTGTAACTTAAGGGGTGAGATGGGCTTACATCCATCATTAAGACAACCTACATTCACCTCTACAATATTGTTGAATTCAGCCTTGTCTCAATTTATATACCACTGGAACCTTCATTCATTCAGTTGTCCGTTCTGCACTTGCTATATCTTTAGGCTGAAGTATTCCAGTGAACGCTGTTAACTATGGTGCAAGATATGTTCTGCTCTGCACAAAAATTGAAGTAATTTAAAGTTTGACATCTGAGTCCCAGCGGAGATAAAAAAAATAGCTGCAGATGGTGGATTTAGCAGCTAAAATTAAACTGTCTGTCACTCACATATCTATCTTCAGCCATAGTTCACCTTTCCCATTCCATCCCTCACTTGATTCCACCTGCCCATCATATTTTTCATATCTAGTTCCACCCTTCACCAACTAGCATCTGTCACTTGCCTTTCCCCTCCCCTATTCCATCAGGCTCCATCTGGCTATTTCGAATCCTGCTTTTAAATTTCCCTATGATGTTTTCTCAAATAATCCTCTGATAGATCACTGCTCCTCTATTTTTTCCCCTCTTTCTCATCCCTAATGCGTTTTAACATTAGTGGTCATGTCTTTAGCTGCCAAGACATTAAATTCACCTTCACATGATCTACCTTTGATGTCTCCTTCCACACCTCTATCTCCACCTCAGAGGATTAGCTAGGAAACAATATCCATTGCAAGCCCACTGTCATACAAAGTTACTTTAATGATGTTTGTCCACACACAACTCTATTCCATGCTCCCAGATTCTCTATCTGCATTCCACACATTCTTAAGATGCACTGATACTTACCCCAAACAAGGAATGTCCTTCATTATAGTTACCAGGGCTCTCAACTGAATCCTTTTCATTTCCTGCTCTTCTGTACTCACTTATTCCTCTTGCAAACAGGATGGTGTTCCCTTTATTCTCACCACCCATTCTGCTTCTCCTCACATGGATGCTGTTGCCATTCTACTTCCTTTATCTACTCCAAAAGGAACAATTCTTACTGAATCCTCCGGTTCATTCTTTTATTTCCAACAAATCACTCGTCTTGTCATGCAACATCTACTATTTTATTTCAACTCCTTTCACTACTCAGAGCGCAAAATGATCTGTCCAAGTGAAGCAATGATTTATTTCAACTTCTATTAACTTAACATATAATTTTCACTGTTCTTAATGTGGTTTGTTCTATGCCAAGGAAATCAATTGCAAACCAGGTGACCACTTTGTTGAACAGCTTGGCTCTTTCCACTTCTCTCCATAATATCCATGGTCTGGTTTGCCTTTTCTAACCTTCTCTTGGATTCTCAACAAATGAAGCACAATTAGCTTATGTATCTGTTTTTGTACTCCAATTAGAATTGTGTCCCATTCCCCATCAAGTTTCTATTGTATTACCTCATCCTTTCCTCACTAATACAAAATACTTCATATTTCTCATTAAATTTGATCTGTCACTGAACTTCCCATATACTGTCTATTACCTCCTTGAAATCAACAAACATTTTCCGCACAATTCAACACACCTCTAGATTCTAGATTTGGAAACTGCCTTTGCGGATCTGTCTAAATGAATAATATATATTAAGAAAAGTAGTACTTCTAGGACTGATGAGCTGGGAACTCCACATAGATCTCACACCAGTCCAAGAAAGAACTTTTTAAATCAGTCCCCTGTTTCATATTATTTGATAATTCCTTGTTTATGAAACTTCAGCCTCTTTTAGCCCCAGTCTTGATATATCTACCACTTGCCATCTGAAGGTGATAGACATGTATCAACAGACACAAAATGCTGGAGGTGTTCAGTAGATGCAGCATCTATGAAGAGAAATGAATAGTCAACATTTCTAACCGAGATATCTCATCAGGGCAAGACCCGCTTTCTCATCAAAAAATTCTATGAAAACTTGGACACAATTTGCTTTTAACAAATCAATACTCGCTTTCCTGCTATCAGGAATTGCACAGTGGCACTGCAAGTTGTGCAACACTAGGACTGTTGGATCTGATTCTATCCAAACTTTCTAATTAATTGCCAATCCTCTGATCATTCTTTCTAGAACTTCCCCAAACTGAGAGTAAGATGACTGCTCTTCAGTTACAGAGTATCTCTCCATCCTTTTCTGAATAAGGCATAACATTTGCAATTTTCCGATCCTTAGGCACTTCCTCTAGCGATATCTGGAAGAGTAACAGCCAAGTCTTGTCCATCTGAATTGAAAAAAAGCATTATCTGCCTACTGGTAACCAGAAGGAATGCTTCACATAGTGCCTCATTCTACCAGCGTTCCACAAAAAAACATCAACTGAATTGTTTAAGATTGCAGCTTTATAAATAGCCTTATGTAAATGCCTTCATCCACACTTTAGCACCTGTGGCTGAGTAGCGCTACAACAACGTCTTACTCAATGTCGGCAAGACTAAGCTGATTATTGACTTGAGGAGGAGAAAACCACTTCCCTGGCTATTGGGTGACTCACAATAGAGCCTAATGGCCAAGGGCAAGAATGGCCTTATATAGTGATCTTTGGAGCAGTGCAGTTGCTTTAGTCCATTACTGAAAGTGTTCCTCTGTTCAGCCAAGCTGGCATGCAGAAGGTGAGAAACATTGTCCAGAACTGCCAGGATTTTTCAGAGGGTCCTTGTTCTACCACAACCTCCAATATGTCCAGTTTGACTACTATAACAGAGCCAGCCTTTCTAATCAGCTTATTGAGCCTGTTGGCATCACCTGTGTTGACACCATTACCCCAGCACATCACCACATAGAAAATTGTACTGGTGACAACAGACTGGCAGAACATGTAAAAGAGAGGCCTGTATACTTCCAAAGGACCCCTCTCTCCTCAGGAAATAGAGGTGACTCTGGAGCTACTTGTACACAGCCTGTGTTGGTGCTCCACTCAGGTCTGTCATCCATGTGGTTCCTCACCACGTCCACGCCATCAATAGAAACAAGGAGCTGGAATTATGAACTGAATGAGTGGCAGGGTCGCGTGAAACTGAATCTCAAGTGACGAAATCAAAAAGCACAAGAGGGCTGATTCGCCCACTGCCCGCATAATCTCAACCTAACTCTAACCTTAAAGCGGACCACGATAACGAAAGGCATGGGCCAGATTAACCTGGCTTCACCATAGTAGACCATCTGCCATAGCACCTCAGACATCACCACTCAAAACTCTGCAACCTAACATCTCCCAGCCAAACATATACATCCGCCAGCCCAAAACTCAAACCTAATCCTAAAGTCCAAAAGGGGTACACACCCTCACAAACCCTAGGTACTCCCCGATTAACCATGGCTTCAACCCCACAAACCCAAAGCACACCCTGATTAACCCTTGCTAAACCCCCACAAACCCGATGTCCTATGTCAGGAGTGGCAAAATGCAACGAAGGCAAGTGTTGGACCTGGTTAATGAAGGCGTAGGCCAGTTCAAAGTGGCAGGGTCGCGTGAAACTGAATCTCAAGTGACGAGATCAAAAAGCACAAGAGGGCTGATTTGCCCAGTGCCCGCAAAGTTAAGAAAAATAATGGTATCCCTACAGAATAAGATATAGAAAACTGGTAAGTCAACGTGGATTTAAAATAGAAATTCCAGCTTGACTAAGCCTGCTGGATTCTCCAAAGAGATAATACAGAGATCAGGCAACAGCATCAAATCAATACATGCAAATTGACAGTAGTAGAATAACACAGAATTGCCAGGAACCTTTTGAACCTTTTGTCCCACCATGTATAGGCAAACATCATATACCTATCTACATTAGTCCCATTTATCAGCACTTGCTCTGTATCCTCCTATCCAGGGATATGACACTGAGGCTTTATAAGGCACTGGTGAGATCTCATCTTGAGTATCGTGACCAGTTTTAGTCTCCTCATCTAAGAAAAGATGTGCTGTTATTGAAGAGGATTCAGAGGAGTTTCACAAGGATGATTCCAGGAATTAAAGGATTATCATATGAGGAATATTTGAAAGCTCTGGGTCTGTACTTGCTGTAATTTAGAAGGACAAGGGGGAATCTCATTGAAAGCTTTTGAATGTTGAAAGGCCATGATAGAGTAGATGTGAAAAGTACAAGACAAGAGGGCACAGCCTCTTCATAGAGAGGCGTCCATTTAAAACAGAGATGTAGAGAAATTTTTTAGCAAGAGGGTGGTAAATTTGTGGAATTTGTTACTATAAGCAGCTGTGGAGACCAGACCATTGGGTGTATTTAAGACCATAAGATATAGGAGCAGAAGCAGGCCATTCGGCACATTGAGTCTGTTCCATCATTCAATCATGAGCTAATCCAATTCTTCCAGTCGCCCCCACTCCCCTGCTTTCACCCCATAGCCTTTGATGCCCTGGCTAATCAAGAACCTATCTATCTCTGTCTTAAATACACCCAATGACTTGGCCTCCACAGCCGCTCATGGCAACAAATTCCATAGATTTACCACTCTGACTAAAATAATTTCTCCACATCTCAGTTCCAAAAAGATGTCCTTCAATCCTGAAGTCATGCCCTCTTGTCCTAGAATCCCCTACCATGGGAAATAACTTGGTCATATCTAATCTGTTCAGGCCATTTAAGATTCATAATGTTTCTATGAGATCCCCCCTCATTCTCCTGATCTCCAGGGAATACAGCTCAGGAGCTGCCAGATGTTCTTCATACGGTAACCCTTTTATTCCAGGAATCATTCTTGTGAATCTTCTCTGAACCCTCTCCAGTGTCAGTATATCCTTTCTAAAATAAGGAGCCCAAAAGTGCACATAATGCTGCGTGTGGTCTCACAAGTGCCTTATAGAGCCTCTACATCACATCCCTAATACAGAGCTTGATAGGTTCTTGACTGGACAAGGCATCAAAGGTTATGGGGCGAAGGCCAGGGAGTGGAGCTGAGGAGGTGAAAAAGGATCACCCTGCTTGAATGGCAGAGCAGACTTGATGGGCCAAATGGCCCAGTTCTTATGTAACTCAGCAACTTAAGTATTCATCTTAAATATTACAAAAGCATTTTCCTTTGTATCCAGTTGAGCACTGTGTTCCAGACTGCAAACACCCCCTAAGTAAACAAAGTTATTCCTCAGGTCCTCTTAGCCCTAACATATGTTCTCTGGTTTTACATGTCTCTGCTATGGGTGAGTATCTCCACTATCTACACTATGAGTGGTCCTCATTATATTGCACATATCTATCAAACACTCATTCAGCATCCTCCACTCCAAGGAAAACAAACATACTCTATTCAGTTTGTCCTCAGAATGGCAATCCTCCATCCTTGGCATCATCCTGGTGAACTTCCTTTATACTCACTCCAGTGCAATCATGTCCTCCCTACGGTGTAGCAACCAAATCTGTACAGAGTCTCCTGCTGTAGTCAAACTTATGTTTTATTATGCTTATATCATAATTTCCTTGTTCTTACATTCTGTGACTTAGTTGGTAAAGGTGTTATCCGGATGCCCTGTTCACTAATTAACCAGTGCTACCATTTTTTATTGTTTCTTGAAATAATATAGCATGCTTCCTCTATTCCTCAATATTCTACAGGCTCCTATCATAGATTGTGTATGTCTAATCTTATTCTTCCTCCTTCATACCATCTATCATTACTCAACCCATCTTAGCAGTTTGTTTGAAAAATTAACACAAGAATATGAAGAGAGTCATGTAATAATGAGCAGAATGGATAGCTAGCTAGCTGTGATACAAAAAACAATGACTAGTGGTAGATGATGACTATTCAGAAACTGGAAAGCAAGATTGATACAAACTGGTTTAGGGCAAATTAATCCCTATTAAATACAGTGATAATAGGATAATTAAAGTACGTGATTTTAAGGAGAAATAGGTAACTATTGAAGGGAAAAGGAATAGAGAGTATTATGCTGTTAATGAATGGAGCAAAAAGAATGGCATGGACTGGTTGTATTAAAATGTCTGTGTATATATTACATGAAATTCCACATAGTGTATAACAGTGGGTTAATGAGAGAAATTAATAACATCCATTTTACTTTTACTGTCAGGTACCGTCGATAATACTATGCACTGAACATATGAAATACATATTTTCTAATATATAAAGGTTCATACAAATTTGAGATGGTCCCAATGAGGCATATAATTCAAAGGAAAACCCACAACAACTGACAGTAATTCCTACAATGATGTACTGTATATTATAACAGCTAATATTCTTATGTTCAGTGAAAAACACCTTGGAGAGTAATGTGTAAAGTTCCAGCAATCTATGGTATTGAAAATAAAGCTGATGGTTCTGAATTCTATAAACGGACAGGTAAGTCAAGCATACTTTGGCTAGCCTCTGGATATGGCAGTCCATCAAAATCCATGTAAATTTCATTTTAGTCTTGGTATATGTCAGTTAACAGCACTGTTGAGAGTTAGAACTAGTACTTAATAAGGGAATGACTATTTTACTTACTAAACTTTTGCTCCCACATTGGCAATCAAGCTTGCCCATTCAGAAAGAAAACAAATGAAAAAGTGTAGTCTCATTCATAGTGACATTACATAGTTCTCAATCCTTTTAGAATGACAATTTTATTTTAAGCTTTCTTTTATTTCATCCAATCTATTCCTTTTATTTTTTCTTTCTATGCTGATTCTGATTCAGATTCATCTTTCTTTCTTTTCACCCATTTCTTGGCCATTCAGCTTTACCATTTGGAGAGATTTCTGTTAACTATGAGGTCAGATTCTGTGTTTTCCATGCCATCAGCTTATGTTTCCAGCAATATTGAAACAAATTTTTTGAGATGATGGATAGGAAAAAAAGCCTCTCGGTGTCTACAAGAACCCTTTATTCCAGCAAATTCTGACACTTGCATTGGCTTCTCTTCCTGTATCCTCAAGGACCTATTCTTTGCTGTTGTGTTTTTCATGCATAAGCTATGTAATATTCCACGACAGTGTTGATCCTGCACATATGCTACAGACACCCAAGCTCTACATCCTCACACTGCTCTTCATCTGTTCATGTATCCTGGTGAAGGGTCTTGGTCTGAAATGTCGACTCCTTACTCTTTTCCATAAATGCTGCCTGGCCTGCTGAGTTCCTCCAGCGTTTTGTGTGTTTTGCTTAGATTTTCAGTATCTGCAGATTTTCTTGTCTTGGTCTAAATCAGGGGTGGGCAAACTTTTGACTTGTGGGCCACAAAGGGTTCTAAAATTTGACAGGGGGGCCGGACCAGGAGCAGATGGACGGAGTGTTTTGGTAATACACCTCATAAGAAAAAATAAAATATCATGGGATATGTAGAAAACATGTGCTTTAATTTCAATTGAAAATGAACAAATGCATTACAACAAAATATCTGTCTTTGAAGTCCCATGGTATTTAGCTATTTATTGAAATGACTTTTAAAACACTGAAAATTAAATGAATAAAATACAGCTTTTTTTAATAGTAACAGTTATTATCTTAAAGCACTGAAAATTCTGTTATCCTTCAAGATATTATCATCATCACTCTCCTCCTCACTGTCTTTATTTCAAAAACGGTAGGAGATGCAGGTCTACTTGTCCTGCTCCTTCTTATTCAATTGTCCCCTGTGCCAAAACTCAACAACGACCAGCACAAGGAGAGAACAGTGACAGCGCGCCAGTTTGTGGAGCGCGTTACTTGATCTGGAGCGCATTTTTTATTTTGAGAACGTACGTGCACCTGCGCACTACTTATGTCCATCACTTAACAGAAATGACATGTAACATGTAAGGCTTATTGAAAAAAATATTTTCAAATGCATTTTTTACATAACACAACGAAGAAACTTATTTTTAATTTCAGTGGGAACAGTGTTGTTGGTCTTCCTTTTTAGCCAGCACATCAAAGTCTGGATTTAGTTTTGTTGTGGCGATTCTCAGGATGGATCTGAGGTGTTGGTCAGTTAACTTGGATCTGTGGCTGGCTTTGTTGCTGTTCATGACGCTGAACGCTTGTTCACACAAATAGGTCGAGCCGAACAAAGAGTAAAGCGCAAATGTGGAGTAATACGCTGCACCTCAACAAAGGTCAATGTATATAGAGTGCGTCATCTATTGGGAAAATGCCAGAATTGCGGGGAAAAAACGTTAACAAGGTTTATTAATATAATTTCACCAAGTTCTGCGGGCCGGATTAAAAAGCTTAACGGGCCGCATATGGCCCCCGGGCCATAGTTTGCCCATGCCTGGTCTAAATCTTTAGACTGTTTGATCAATACTAAGTAACAGGCAAGCAGAATTCTTTTGCCACTAACTAGTAGAAAAACTAAGCAACCCTATTACTTCCCATCATAAACTATGTTACCTAGTACCAACTCTTATCAGCACTCCCTATCAAGTATCTAAAACTTGTTTGCAAGCTGATTGTCATATTCAAAGCAAAGGTGAACTGAGGACCACCTGTGCCATCACTAAATCTATTTCCAACATATAATATCAATTATCTCAGCCTCAATTCATCTGCTAAAATTTACTTTCATTCATTTACTTTGCCCACATGACTACTCTAATGCATCCCTCTCTGGCCTCCTGTGTCCAATTACCTCTCTAGCAACAAGTAATCATCCAAAATTATAGCCTGTCCAAATTCCCTTCTTGCTCCTTTGCTTGCTTTCCTGTATTCGATCTCAATAATCAACTATGCAATTTCGCATTGCTCCCATCCATGTAGCTCCTTCTATCCCTATAACTGTCCAAAGGTTAGGGTTAGGGTTCTTGCATTTTTGGTTGTTTGATCATTTACAAATTTAATTACTCAAGCAATGTCAACTGACTCATATTTTTGTCAAGTACTTGTCAAAGCTGGATGTCCCATCAGTAATGAGATACATAGATGACACAGCCCTGCTAGCCACAACAGAAGAAGACTACAAGCACTACTCAATAATGTTGTAAAAGCCTCTGCTGAATTTGGATTGCTAATAAATGGTAAAAAGACCAAGGTGACATCTACATCAGAAATACCAAGATCGAACTAGTGTCCTCTTTTATATACCTTGGTGCAGAAATAAATGTCACAAACAAATGCAGCAAGGAAATAAGGCGAAGGCTAGCAATGGCACGCACAAGCGCTACCAAACTCTGGAACATTTGGAAAGGTAGATCTGTGAGCACTGACAGCAAGATACGCCTCCTCAAGAGTCTCGTCTGGCCATTAGCCCTATATGGTTGTGAAACACAGACCCTAAAAGCAGCTGATGAAAAGAAATTGACAGCATTTGAGATGTGGACATACAGACGTATCCTCAGGGTATCATACATTGAAAGGAGATCCAACAATTTCATACTAGAAAAGATTGACAGGAAATCAATACCTCTGGAAACCGTTATCCAAAGGAAACTTCGCTATTTTGGACACATCTCAAGAACCGATGACACACTGCAACACACCGTGCTTGAAGGCAGAGTCAAAGGAAGCCACTCCCGAGGCAGACAGAGGACAACCTGGATTGACAACACCGAGAAGTGGACCAGCCTCACCACCAGAGATGCAAGAGGTTTGACTGCCGTCAGAAAGTGGTCATCGAGGCTCTGGCAGAGTATGACACATGATGATGATGGAATCCACTCTCTAATCCAGACACTCCCTTTTATTTCTTTCTGCCAATTGTCTCTCTTTAATTAGATTTTTAATCATTTGTACTTATCTATTCAGATCTTTAAGAAATTGTTTTTGCCATTCACTCTGTAACTTTAAATACCACATGGACACATGGCACAAAGGCATAGAGGTATAAAAATTGATTAACTCCAAATTTATCTGCATGGAAAAAGCTTACTTGCAACTTCAATGTGCAAATTGCAGCTACTGGTAAATAGATACTTTTATACTTCGGATTTGGAATTGTTACTTGAACTATGTTACCTCAATGTTATTGTTTTCCAATAGATGAGAACTGGCAGCAAGCAGTTTGTGAATCAGCCAGAGCAGTTGCAAGGAAATGTACAGACAACATGAGAAGATCGGCTAAGGACAAAAGAGAGATTGGCATGCAAAATAATTGCTCAGATTTTTAAAATACTGATAATAGTAGTAATATATTTTTAAATGGTGACAAACTAGGGAATATCACATTGCAAAGGATTCTACCAAACAGGGATGAAAAGACTGGCTTTAACAGTGAAATGACAGGGAAGGACATAAAGCAATAAACCAGTGTTAAATACAGATACTGAATGAAAGGCCGGAAATAATTACAGTATGCACATATAATAAACTGTGACTAGAAAATGAGTTAAAAGCAAATTTCTTCAGGATAATGTGTGTTATAGTGAAATACAGATGAGATTGCTAATAGGGAATGAGATTTAGCTGAGGACATGGGGAGGGGTGGGGTCAGTTTAAAAGAAACTAACAATAGATCAAATGAAGTTTGAAAGATCAAATAGAAGAGAATATTTAAGGCTTGTTAGATTCAGTAAGACTATTCCAAAGCCTAACCAAGTTCCTATCTACCTTAAAATGTGTTTGTCCAAAATTTTATTGTACATATGATTCAAACCAAAATTCATTCACAGAAAACTTGGCCTGCATCAGCTGTCTATCCAGCAAACTTCAAATTTAAAAAGACATTTGATTAAAATAGCTCCAAGACTTCCCTTCCAAACAAACTCAAGTCTGGAGCTTCAAAGAAGATTGTATACCACAACTTTAACACTTAATTTCTGCAAATTTCTCCAGCACTCCTTTTCTCCCACATGCTCGGTCCATTCAATACTCTTCCCCTTTCTCCTTCTAACCACTTAAAGCCAATTTTCTCATCAACTTAATATCTTCATAAATGGCCCAGTTATAAATTTTGTCTGCTAATGCTGCTGTGAGAGGTTAAGGATTACAAAAATCAGTTTGGTGCTGGATTCCAGAGGGGGAATTTCTAAAGTGCCCATGAGATGACTTTTCAGAGCATGGTTGAGCCCACTAGAGGATCAGCTATTCTGTATTGGGTGTTGTGCAATGAACCAGAACTGATTAGAGAGCTTAAGGTAAAAGAACCTTTAGGAGCAAGTGATCATAAGGTGATCTAATTTACCCTGAAATTTGAGAAGCAGTAGGTAAAGTCAGATGTACCAGTGTGGAGTAAAGGGAATTACAGTCATAAGAGAGGAGTTGGCCACAAATGATTGGAAAAGAACAACAGCATGAATGACAACAGAGCAGCAATGGCTGCAATTTTTAGAGCAATTAGAAAGGCACAGGATATATACATCCCAAAGAGGAAGAAATATTCTAAAGGTAAGATGACACAACAGTGCCTAACAAGAGAAGTCAAAGTCAACATAAAAGCCATAAAGAGAGGAAAAGTTAGTGGGAAGTTAGAAGATTGGGAAGCTTTTAAAAATCAACAAGAGGCAACTAAAAAGGTTATTAAGAATGTAAAGAGGGATTACGAAAGTAAATTAGCCAATAATAATAAAGATGATGCCAAAGGTTTCTTCAGATATATAAAGTGTGAAAGAGAGGCGAAGGTGGATATTGGACCGCCAGAAAATGATACTGGAGAGGTAGTAGTGGGGTACAACAAAATAGCGAAAAAACTGAGTAAGTATTTTGCATCAGTCTTCACTGTAGAAGACACTAGCAGTATGGCAGAAGTTCTAGGTATCAGGGGGCATAAAAGTGTGCGAAGTTACCATTATTAAAGAGAATGTTCTTGGGAAACCGAAAGGTTTGAAGGTAGATAAGCCACCTGGACCAGATGATGTATACCCTAGAGTTCTCAAAGAGGTGGCTGAAGAGATCATGGAGGCATTAGTAATACTCTTTCAAGAATCACTAGATTCTGGAATGGTTCCGAAGACTGGAAAATTACAAATGTCACACCACTCTTCGTGAATG
Organism: Hypanus sabinus; assembly: GCF_030144855.1. Lineage (NCBI taxonomy): Eukaryota > Metazoa > Chordata > Chondrichthyes > Myliobatiformes > Dasyatidae > Hypanus > Hypanus sabinus. The sequence goes on along the minus strand of NC_082715.1, from coordinate 97,998,080 downwards.
GAGAGAGGCAGAAGAAAGGAAAGTAACATCAGTTAGTCTGACCTCAGTGGTTGGGAAGATGTTGGAATCAATTATCAAGTATGAGGTCTCAGGGTACTTGGAGGTACATGATAAAATAAGGCATAGTCAGCATGGTTTCCTCAAGGGAAAATATTGCCTGACAGATGTGTTGGAATGCTTTGACGAAATAACAAGCAGGATAGACAAAGGAGAATCGGTTGATGCCATGTCCTTGGATTTTCAGAAGACCTTTGACAAGGTGAAGCTGCTTAACAAACTATAAGCCCATGGTATTACAGGAAAGATTCTAGCATGGATAAAGCAGTGGCTGGCTGTCAGGCGGCAAGGTGGAAAAAAAGGGAACCTTTTCTGGTTGGCTGCCAGTAACTTGTGATTTTCCACAGGGGCTTTTGTTGGGACCGATTCTTTTTAGGTTATATATTAATCATTTGGATGATGGCTCTGATGCGAAGTTTGCTGATGATATGAAGATAGGCTGAGGTGTAGGTAGTTTTGAAGAAGTAGAGAGGCTACAGAAGGACTTAAAGAGATTAGGAGAATGGACAAAGAAATGGCAGATGGAATACAATGTCGGGAAGTGTATGGTCATGCTCTCAGGTAGAAGAAATGAAGCGTTGACTATTTTTGAAAAGGAGAGAAAATACAAAAAGCAGAGGCGCAAAGGGACTTGAGAGTTCTTGTGCAGGATTCCCTAAAGGTTAGTTTGCAGGTTAAGTCTGTTGTAAGGAAGGCAAATGCGATGTTAGCATTCATTTCAAAAGGACTAAAAGAAGATGTAATTTTGAGACCTTATAAAACACTGGTACGGCCTCACTTGGAGAATTGTGAACAGTTCTGGACCCCTCATCTTAGAGTGGAAGTCATAAAACTGCAAAGGGTTCAAAGGAGGTTCACAAAAATGATTCCAGGAGTGCATGGCTTGTTATAGGAAGAGTTTTTGACAGCTTTGGGCCTGTATTCACTGGAATTCAGAAAAATGGGGAGTGACCTCATTGAAACATATCAAATGTTGAAAGGTCTTAATGCATGTGGAGAGGACATTTACTATGGTTGGAGAGTCTAAGACCAGAGAACACAGCCTCAGAATAGAGGAGTGTCCTTTTTTAGTATAGAGATGAGGAGGAATTTCTTTAGCCAGAGAGTGGCAAATCTGTGGAATTTACTGCCACAGACACTGTGGAGGGCAAGTCTTTATGTATATTTAAGGCAGAGGTTGATAGATTCTTGATTGGTCGGGGCTTGAAGGGATACCAGGGGGTGGGGGTGAGGCAGGAGATTGGGGCTGAGAGGAAAATTGGATCAGCCATGATGAAATGGCAGAGCATACTCAATGAGACAAATGGCCTAATTCTGCTCCTATATCTTAGGGTCTTAAAATGTGTGTTATAGAATAAGAGCACACTTTAAATAGAATGAGGATTTTTTCTTACCACTATTACACCAGTGAGTGCTAAACTCCCATTAGTCTATGGTTAAAAACATTACTGTTTGTTTCTTGAATCTTTCTGCCAATTACTTTAAAATTAACTCCAGCCTGCTAGACAAGCTCAACCCACTGCAATTTGATTGATGCCATCTCTCTGGCTAGGCTCTCATCCCTGGAGTATTTGGACAGTAAAGACAACTATGTCACACTATTGTTTATTGACTGTAGCTCTGCCTTCAATACTATAATTCCAGGAAAGTGCATCACCAAACTCTGGACCCTGGGAGACAATGTTTCCAACTCCAATTGGATCTCAGACCTCTTGACCAACAGATTGCAATCAACAGCAATACCTCCGCCACAATTATTCTAAACTCTGGTGCTCCACAAGGTTGTTTGTTCAGCCACCTACTCTACTTCCTGTATAATCATGACTATGTGGCTAGATTCTACTCTTAACTTCACCTATAAGGATGCACACCAAAGTGTGCCACACCTCTAAGAATAATAAGGCAGAGCACAGGTAGGAGATAGAGAATTTAGTTACATGTTGTCATGACAACAACCTCTCCCTCAATATCAACAAAAGAGCTGGTCATTGACTTCAGGAAATGGGGCAGTGCATGTTTCTGTTTACATCAACTGTGTTGAGGCTCAGAAGGGTGAAAGGCGGGAAAAATCACCCAATACCTGTCCTGGTCCAACAACGTTAATGTCAAGAAAGGTCACTAATGGCTCTACTTCTTCAGAAGACTAAAGAAAATTGGTATGCCCCGATGACCCTGACCAAGCTTTATCAAATCAACCTGGATGCACAACAGCTTGTTACGGCAACTGCCCTGCATGTCATCATAAGAAACCGCAGAGTTGTGGACACAGCTCAACACATCACAGAAACCAACCTCCCCTCTGAGGACTCTATCCTTATATTTCTCACTGCCTCAGTAATGCAGACAGCATAATCAAACACCCCTTCCCACCCTAGTTATTGTCTCTTCTCCCCTTTACCAATGAGCAGGAAATAGAAAAGCCAGAAACACAGACCATCAGGCTCAAGGACAGCTTCATAAAATGGACTCTTGACCTTAAAATCTATCTTGAATTTTATTTACTTGCACCACACCTTCTAAGTTTTACCTTTTATTCTGTATTGTTATTGTATACCTTATTTACCTCAATGCACTGCCACAATTCCCACTGAGACAATCGTTGGATTATGTATAATTAGACACTGGCAAGGGCCAATAAAAAGAAGTTAGGTTTAAGCAGAGCAGCCATTGTAGGAACGGTCCTGTGTTAGAGTGGGGGATTCAGGCTTTGGCTAAAAATGGCTTCAACCAGGAGAGACAGAGGCTATAAGTATATATTTTCATTTAATGTTTCTTTCTTTCTTATTGTACAGATAGAGTAGTGTGGATATCAGGCAGGATAGTGGAATACTCCTCAAGTGGGATGTGGAAAGAAAGGAAGACCTCCAGTGTCCAGACAAGTCTGCATGTAAGAAGTGCATTCAATGGCGGTTCCTTTCAGACTATGTTAAGGAATTAGAGCTGGAAATGGATGAATTCTGGATCATTTGGAGGGCTGAGGAGTTGATCGTCAGGATACGTAGTTACACCTCAGGTGCTGTTCACAGGTAACTGAGTGACTGCCAGGAGGGGCAAAGGGGACAGGCAGCCAGTGCAGAGCACCCTGTGGCTGTTCCTGTCAACAACACATATTCCGTATTGGATACTGTTGGGGAATTGACCTAGAAGAGGAAAGCCACAGCGATGAGTCTTTGGCACTGCGTGCGGCTCTGTGGTTCAGAAGAGAAATGGGGTGAAGAGACGACCTGTATTTTTAGGGGATTAATTAGTAAGGGGAACAGACAGGAGGTTCTGTGAATGAAAATGAGATGTCTGGATAGCATATTGCTTCCCAGCTGCCAGGGTCAGGGACATCCCTGAGTGAGTCCACAGCACTCTTGAGTGGGTGATCAACCAGAGGTCGTAATCTGCATTAGTACCAATGACATGCTGACGAAAAGGGTTGAGATCCTTCGAAGTGAGTTCAGGGAGTTAGGTGATAATTAAAGGACAGGATCTCCAACGTTGTAATCTCAGGACAGGACAGCTACCCATGCTACATGCTAGTGAGGCCAGACATAGTACGGTTATACAGATTTACATATGGCTAAGGAGGAAGGCCTTCATATTTTTAGATCATTGGGCTCTCTTCCAGGTAAGGTGAGAGCTATACATAAGCGACAGTTTGCACCTGAACTTAAGGGGGACTAATATTCTTATGGGATGGTTTGCTAGTGCTGCATGGGGGTGAAGGGTCAAATTAGAGGGATGGGAACCAGAGCACCAGTGCAGATAGAGGAATGACTGTACGGGAAATATGTTTTTAAGCCTATATACTAAGTCAGGAATCGGAAGGTTGAGCAATGAGGGACTAATGTTCTGAGTTACAATGCAAGGAGTATTGTAGGAAAAGTGGATGAGCTTAGGATATGGATCAACATTTGGAATTATGACATTGTGGCAATTAGTAAGACTTGGTTACAGGGCAGGTTGGACTGACAGCCTGATGTTCCTGGGTTCTGTTACTTTAGAGGGGAAAGAATTAAAGGGGGAGGGGTGGCATTGTTAGTCAGGCAAGAAGTCACAATGGTGCTCCAACAGGACAGACTGGAGAACTTGTTTACTTAGATTATATGAATGGAACTGTGGAATAAGAGGTTGACCATATTAATAGGATATTATAGATCACTGAACAGTTCGCCAGATTGAGAGGAGCAAGTGAAGTGCCTATAAGAAGTATTCACCCCCCTTGACAGTTTTCATGTTTTATTGTTTTACAACAGTGCATTTAATTTGGCTTTTTTGACACTGATCAACAGAAGAAGACTCTACTGTGTCAAAGTGAAAACATATCTCTACAAAGTGAGACAAATAAATTACAAATATAAAACATAAAATAATTGATTGCATAAACATTCAACTCCTTTAATACAACACCGAATCATTACTGATGTAGCCAATTGGTTTTAGAATCGCATAATTAGTTAAATTGCAATCTGTTCTTGGAGACCTGTGTGCAGTCAAGATGTTTCAATTGTTTGTAGTAAAAATACACCTGTATCTGGAAGGTCCAACTGCTGGTGAGTCAGTATCCTGGCAAAATCTACACCATGAAGATGAAAGAACACTCTAAGCAACTCCACGAAAAGGTTATTGAAAAGCACAAGTCAGGAGATGGATACAAGAAAATTTCCAAGCCACTGAATATTCCTTGGAGTACAGCTAAATCAATCATCAAGAAATGGAAAGATTATAGCACAGCTGTAAATTTACCTAGAACAAGACATCCTCAAAAACTGAGTGACTGTGCAAGAAGGGGACTAGTGAGGGAGGCCACCTAGAGACCTACAGCAACTGTGGAGGAGTTACAAGCTTCAGTGTCTGTGATGGAAGAGACTGTGCATACAACTGTTGCCCTGGTGCTTCACCATTCACAGACTAATGGGAGCGTTACAAGCTACTGTGAGAGTTACAAGTTACTGTGGAGGAGTTACAAGCTTCAGTGTCTGTGATGGAAGACTGTGCGTACAACAACTGTTGCCCTTTTGCTTCACCAATCACAGATTAATGGGAGAGTGGCAAAGAAAAAGTCACTGTTGAAAAAGACGTGCATGAAATCCCGGCTAGAGTTTGCCAGAAGGCAGGTGGGAGACTCTGAAGTCAGCTTGAAGAAGATTATATGGTCTGATGAAACCAAAATTGAGCATTTTGGCCATCAGACTAAATGCCATATTTGGCATAAGCCAAACACCACATAACATCAAAAACACACCATCCCTACTGTGAAGCATGGTGGTGGTTGCATCATGCTGTGGGGTTGCTTTACTGCAGCAGGCCCTGGAAGATCTTGTGAAGGTAGAGGGAAAAATGAATGCAGCAAAATACAGGGAAATCCTGGAGGAAAGCCTGATACAGTCTGCAAAGGAAAGACGACTTGGGAGATTTGTTTTCCAGCAAGACAATGACCTAAGCTACACATATAGCCAAAGCTATACTGGGATGGCTTATAAACAACAATGTTAATGTCCTGGAGTGGCTGAGTCAGAGTCCTGACCTCAATCCAATTGAGAATTTGTGGCTGGACTTGAAAAGGGCTCTTCACTCACAATCCCCATGCAATCTGACAGAGCTTGAGCAATTTGGTATAGAAAAATGCGGAAAAATTGCAGTGTCAAGATGTACAAAGCTAATAGAGACCTACCCACACACTCAAGGCTATAAACGCTGCCAAAGGTGCATCTACTAAATACTGACTTAAAGGAGGTGAGTAATTATGCAATCAATTATTTGGGGTTTTATATTTGTAATTAATTGAGATCACTTTGGAGAGATCTGTTTTCACTTTACAAGATACTCTTTTACGGTTGATCAGTCTCAAAAAAAAATTAAATCCACTATGATTCAATGTTGTAAAACAATAAAACAGGAAAGTTTCCAAGAGGGGGGTGAATAATTTTTATAAGCACTGTATGTAAAGAGAATTCAGACAATTGTAAAAAACATAAGATTCTGACAGCAGGTGATTTTAACTTTCCACATATTAACTAGGACTCCAATACTGTAAAAAAGCTGGATGGGACAGTTTGTCAGAACCACAACCTGGTTCACCTCCTGCTCTTGTATGAATCTAATGTACAGCAACAGCTAGTTACCACCAGGACAGTAAAGAAATTATCTCCAATGGCCACCAAAGCCTTGAGGGGCTGCTTTGAGGCTACTGACTGGAATGTGCTTAGTGGGAAGGACATTAATGGACTTACTGATTGCCTTGCTAGCTACATCAACTTCAGTTTGGACACTTTAATATCATCAAGGACTGTTCGCTGCTTCCCTAACAACAAACCATTGGTCACCAGTGATCTAAAGGCTCTTCTCAACCACAAAAAGAGAGCCTTTAGATCAGGAGACAGGGAGGAATTGAAATGTTCAGAGCAACTGAAAGGAGAAGGTCAAGGTGGCTAAAGAGGAACACAGAAGAGACCTGGAGAACAAGCTCGGGGAGAGTAGCACATGGGAGGTGTGGAGAGGTACGAAGAACATCACTGGCTTCAATCAGCCTAGCCGAAGAGCTGCGGAATGCTGCCATGAATGGGCTCAAGAGTCAAACCATTTCTTTAACAGGTTTGACAATTGCCCTCCTGTTCACACACCCCTCAGCACACCAGCCCAGATGCCAAGGTACCCAATGCTCCCTCAGTACCAATGCTTGCCCTCCTCCCTCCTCCAGTTGAACATGTGGATGAACAACACTGGCTACCACTGTCTATATCCCCTCCTTCCTCTGTACCTACCATCCACACCTCCAAATACCAACTACCATTGTCCTGATCTTCACCTCCCCCAGCCCTCACCTTCTACCAACTCCCACTCATCATGGACTTACCTTCACTACTGAGCAGGTGAGAAGGGCTCCTGGGAAGCTTAGACACAGCAAAGCATTGGGACTGGATAGTGTGAACCCCAAGATCCTAAAAGATTGTGCTGAGCAGCTGTGTGGAGTTCTCCAGCTCATTGTCAGTCTGAGTCTCAGCCTGGAAAGGGTTCTGACTCTGTGGAAAACATTATGTGTGTCCCAGTACCCAAGAAGGACTGACCGAAAGTCTTTAATAACTACCATGCAGTGCTCCTGACCTCACACATCATGAAGACCCAAGAGAGGCTGGTCCTGGCTCACTTCCAACCACTGGTCAGATCAGCTCTTGATTCCCTACAGTATGTCTACCAGGAGGACACTGGAGCCAATGATGCTGTCATCTACCTGTTGAACAGAGCCTACTCTCATTTGGATAAGCAGGACAGCACTATGAGGATCATGTTTTTTTTTATTTTTCTAGTGCCTTCAATACCATACAGCTGGCATTGCTGGGGGGAAAAAATTCTATTCAAAGTAGGTTGCCACTTCTATCAATCTTGGATATTGGACTACCTGACTAGCAGACCACAGTTTGTGTGACTTCAAAGCTGTCTGTTAGGCATGGCTATAAGCAGCACAGTATTAGCTCTCTTCCTGTTCACCCTGTATATCTCCAAAATTAGATACAGAAATTTTCTAATGACTCAACAATAGTTGGTGTATAAAGGGTGGATAGGAAGATGAAAACCGGGCCCTAGTGGAGATGCAGAGATTTGTTGAATGGTGCATACTGACGGAAATGGTATGGACTTTAGGAAGACTAGGGCTGCAAGGCTCCCTGTTCCTGTTAATGTTGAGGATATAGATGTGGTGAGGACCTACAAGTACATGGGGGAGCACCAAGATGAGAGACGAGTGGAGAACCAACACAGAGGCTGTGTGGAAGAAGGGCCAGAGTCTCCTCTACTTCCTGAGGAGACTGAAGTCCTTTGCAGTATGCAGGCCTCTCCTTCACATGTTCTACCAGTCTATCGTTGCCAGTAAAATCTTCTATATGGTGGTGTTCTGGGTCAACATGGGTGATGTCAATAGGCTCAATAAACTGATTAGAAAGCCTGCTCTGTTATAGGAGTCTAACTGGACATACTGGAGGCTGTGGTAGAACAAAGGACCGTACTGAAGATCCTGGCAATGCTGCAAAATGTTTCTCACCCTCTGCATGCCACCTTGACTGAACAGAGGAGCACTTTCAATAAAGACTAAGACAACTGCACTGTTCCAAAGAGCACTATATGAGGTTATACTTACCCTCGGCCTTTACGCTCAATGAGTCAACCTATAGTCGTGGAAGTGATGACCCTCTCCTATTAACCCGTTTTTAACCTCTGTTTAGATATGTTTACCATACCCTGCTATCGCAGACTCCCTGTGCAATACTACCACCACTTCTTATCTGAACGGTGTGAATGTGCTCCCATTACTGTATAATATTATGGTAATTCTTGCATGATCATCTTATCAGTGTGAACTTGGAAATATTAAAATCCTGTCATCTTTGCCATGTAAACTTAGTACATCTTATTTTTAAGGCAACTTTTTAAAAAAAATTTCTTACTTCTCTTACTATTTGTATATCTATACACTTGTAATCCTAATGTGATACAGTAATTTCCTTTGGGAAATCTATCTACTTTACATCTAATATCATAATGCTATTAGCTTCAAGATATATATGGAGAAGGATAGGCCTGGTCCTTGGGTTGAGATTCAAATTGGAGAAAGGCCAATTCTGATGTTATAAGAAAGGATCTCACAAGTGTGAATTGGGACAGATTGTTTTCTGGCAAATGAGTGCTTGGTAAGCTGGAGACCTTCAAAAGTGGAAATTTTGAGAGTATAGAATTTGTATGTTCCTGTCAGAATAAAAGGCAAGGATAACAGGTTTAGAGAACCCTGGGCTTTGAGAGATACAGTGCCTTTTAAACTTGAATTGCTGAGTGACAGGAACCAGAGTGCCAGAACAGTTAGCGGAGAGGTTGTGGAGGTTGTGTGGGTTGTATAAGACCTCAAACAAAGTTAGGACTCAAAAGACTGAGCATGGTGTGACAAAATTGAAATGGTTGAATACAGGACTGAAGGTGTGGTATCTGACTGCATGGTGTATATGGAATATGGTAGCTGATCTTGCAGCACAGTTGCAGATTGGCAGGTATGAGGCTGTGGGCATCACTAAATTGTGGTTGAAAGATGGTAACTGGGTCGTTAATGTCCAAGGATACACATCATATCAAAAGGATAGGCAGGAAGGCAGAGGGGGTGGTGTTGCTCTGTTGGTAAAAAATGGCATTAGAGAGAGATAACATTGGGTCAGGTGTTGAATCATTGTGGATAGAGCTAAGGAACCGCAAGAGTAAAAAGACCTGATGGGAGTTGTATACAGACCACTAAAATGTAGTAAGAATACTCCCAAAGGATTGCAATGGGAGGTAGAAAATGTATGCCAAAAGGTCGCTATTATAATGGCCATGGGGGAATTTAATATGCAGGTAGATTGGGAAAATCAGGTTGGTGCTGGATTACACGAGAGGGAATTTGTAGAGTACCTACAAGATGGCTTTTTAGAACAGCTAATGGTTGAGCCCACTAGACAATCAGCTGTACTAGATGGGGTCATGCACAATGAACCAGAATTTACAAGGATGTTGCCTGGACTTGAGGACCTCAAGTTATAGGGAAAGGTTGAATACCCAGGATTTCATTCCTTAGAGCAGAAGAGAATGAGGGGAGATGAGATAGAGGTAAGCAAAATTATGAGCGATAGATAGGGTAAATGCAAGCATACTTTTTCCACTGAGGCAAGCTGAGAATAGAACTAGAGGTCATAGATTAAGGGTAAAAAGTGAAATGTTTAAGGGGAACACGAGGGGGAACTTCTTCACTTGAGGGTGGTGATAGTGTGGAGTGAGCTGCCTGTGGAACTGGTGTATGCAGGCTTGATTTGAACCTTTAAGAAAAATCGGAATAGATATGTGGATGGAAGGCATATCGACAGCCATGGTCTGGGTGCAGGTCGATGGGACTAGGCATAGACAATACGGGCTGCTGAAAGGCCTGTTCCTGTGCTATACTGTTTCATGAATCAGATCACTATGTAATGATCTGAAATGTACAAAACCATAAGATATAGGAGCAGAAGTTGGCCATTTGGCCCATCGAGTCTGCTCTGCCATTCTATCGTGGGCTGATTCAATTCTTCCAGTCATTCCCACTCCCCTGCCTTCTCCCCGTACCCTTTGATGCGATGCCCTGACTAATCAAGAATCTATCTATCTATGCCTTAAATGCACCCAATGTCTTGGCCCCCACAGCCGCTCATGGCAGCAAATTCCACAGATTTACCACACACTGACTAAAGTAACTTCTCCGTATTTCTGTTCTAAATGCACGTCCTTCAATCCAAAGTCGTGCCCTCTTGTCCTAGGCTCCTCAACCATGGGAAATAACTTTGCCATATCTAATCTGTTCAGCCCTTTTAACATTTAGTACGTTTCTATGAGGTGCCCCCTCATTCTCCTGAACTCCAGGGAATACAGCCCAAGAGTTGCCAGACGTTCCTCATACAGTAACCCTTTCATTCCTGGAATTATTCTTGTGAATCTTCACTGAACCCTCTCCAATGTCAGTATATCCTTTCTAAAATAAGGAGCTCAAAACTGCACACAATACTCCAAGAGTGGTCTCACGTGTGCCTTATAGAGCCTCAACATCACATCCCTGCTCTTATATTCTATACCTCTAGAAATGAATACCAACATTGTATTTGCCTTCTTCACAACTGACTCAACCTGGAGGTTAAGCTTCAGGTTACACTGCACAAGTACTTCCATCTCCCTTTGCACCTCTACATTCTGAATTCTCTCCCCATCTAAATAATCGTCTGTCCATTTATTTCTTCCACTAAAGTGCATGACCATTTACTTTCCAACATTGTACTTCATTTGTCACTTCTTTGCCCATTCCTCTAAACTATATAAGTCTCTCTGCAGGCTCTCCGTTTCCTCAGCACCACTCACTCCTCCATCAACCTTGGTATCACTGGCAAATCTAACCACAAATCCATTAATCCCACAGTGCAAATCATTGAAATACCTCATAAAAAGCAGCAGTCCCAACACCAACCCCTGTGGAACGCCACTGGTAACCGACAGCCAACCAGAATAGGATCCCTTAATTCCCACTCTCAGCTTTCTGCCAATCAACTAATGCTCCACCCATGCTAGTAACTTCCCCATAATTCCATAGGCTCTTATCTTGCTAAGCAGCCTCATGTGCGGCACCTTGTCAAAGGCCTTCTGAAAATCCAAGTACACCACATCTACTACATCTCCTTTGTCTACCCTGCTTGTAATTTCCTTAAAACATTGCAGTGGGTTAGTCAGGCAGGATTTTCCTTTCAGGAAACCATGCTGGCTTTGGCCTATCTTGTCATGTGCCTCCAGATACTCTGTGATCTCATACTTAATAATCAATTCCAACAGCTTCCCAACCATTGATGTCAGGTTAACAGGTTTATAGTTTCCTTTCTGCTGCCTCCCACCCTTCTTAAATAGAAGCGTAACATTTGCAATTTTCCATTCATCCTGTACAATGCCAGAATCTATCGATTCTTGAAAGATCATTGTTAATGCCTCTGCAATCTCTCCAGCTACTTCCTTCAGAACCCAAGGGTGTATTCCATCAGAAGATTTATCCACCCTCAGACCATTAAGCTTTCTGAGCACCTTCACTGCCATAATTTTCACTGCACATACTTCACTTCCCTGACACTCTTGAATGTCTGGTATACTGCAAATGGCTTCCACTGTGAAGTCTGATGCAAAATATACATTCAGTTCCTCTGCCATCTCTGCATCTCTCAGTACAATATCTTCAGTGTCATTTTCATTAGTCCTAAATCTACCCTCGATTCTCTTTTACCCTTTATACACTTAAAACAGCTTTTATACTCGCCGCCAACTTACTTAGAAAATTCATCTTTTCCTTCCTAACGACCTTCTTTCTTTCTTTCTGCAAGTTTTTAAAAGCTTCCCAACCCTCTACCTTCCCACTAGCTTTGGCTTCCTTGTATGCCCTCTCTTTTGCTTTTACTTTGGCTCTGACTTTACTTGTCAGCCATGGTAGCATCCTTCTTCCATTCGAAAATTTCTTCTTACGTGGAATATATCTGACTTGCACTTCCCTCATTTTTCGCAGAAACTTTAGCCATTACTGCTCTGCTGTCCTTCCTCTTGGTGTCCCTTTGCAGTATGAACAGTATGCAAGACAAGCATACTTGCAGTGGAAACACTGCATCTTGGTACATGTGACAATAATATACCAATACCAATCTTGATTCATCCATGACTTACTTGTTGGATAGGCAATGAAATGAATAAAGCAGGAAACAAGACAATGTGACATTAGGAAGAAATTATATTGTATGTAATGGAAAGAACATAGCATCCAATTCATCATAACAAGTTTCCATTAACAGCAATATGAAAACACAAGATCATCTGCCCTTTAATTACATTGATGAAGGGATAAACAGTGGTCAGACCAGGGATAACCTCAAGTAATTTTCCAGAAAAGTTTAACTGAGGACAGCTTAAGATGCCAAGATATTTGATCCAAGAAGAAAGGATCGCGGGAAGGATAGCATAGTCTTAGTACTGCTTAGAAATTTAAGCTCAAGTCTTTGAAGAACCATTGGCTCAGAGGAGAGAGTCCAACTAACTGAACCTTAGCCCTAACTGAACCAACAGCATTTAGGCGTAAACATGAACTACAATAACTGGTAGAGAAAGTGAATTGATCAATGTCGAAGAAAGGACAGAGGTGCAGACGGCTAATGTTATTTATACTCCAGAAATCTTGGCAATGTTTCTCTATGCCTGCTGCAAAGAAACATGTAGGTTCGTGACCAGATTTATTTCATTTCTCCTTATGGGATGTTACCTGCTTAGTAATTGTTGCAACAATTAAAATCTGTCTATAAAACTATATTCCACCATCAAGTGGTATCTCAGCTAAACTACCTCTACCATTACATCTAATTCTGACTTCCTGAAGAACAACAGATCCACAGAAGCTTACTGCAGAGAAGGAGACCTTTCAACCTATGGTATAACTATACCATCTATAGGTCACCACAATTCAAAACTGATACCACTGCTCCGCTCTCACCTTACACCATTGTTTACTCTGACGAAATGTGTCATTCCATATCTTTACAGTGGTTGGTTACAACTGACATTGTCATTCAGTTGTCATCAGAAGTACTGGTAATAGAAAACTTCCTGCTGTTTCACCAGCCCCAATATCCTCTGTATTATGGAATTCAGTTGCACCATTATCATCAGGTAAGTTGGAACCATTACAAACACAGTAATAAATCCTGAATGGATTTGTCAGAAGTAACTCAATTAACATCAATTATAGTTCTGTGTAAAATTAATTGCCACTTTCTACAAAAGTATTGCCAGTCATGAATAGTGCATTGAAAACCATAAACATGTCAATGCATTTTTGTAAATTGAAAAGCAATTTTTCTTAAAGTTAAACACTATATGCTCTATTTTAGACTGGACACTCAAGAATTCAGCGAAGAATTACTTAATTATGTAGATAATACAAAATGCAAGCCAATCTCAAGGACACAGATTGAACTATATTCAATAAATTCAAAATGATAAGTGACATAAGACATAAAATGTGTCCAAAATTATGCTATTCCAAGATTTAAAATAGAGTAACATTTATGTTTCAAGTACATATACTAAGCAGTTAAGTGCTGTGGAATGCATTCATTGTAATATTTATGTAATAGTAACAAATGTTTATTCATATTATTTAAACCACTCCATTAAATATAGACAATTCAAAATTTAAGTGGCAAATTGCTTCAAAATGTTTAATATTTTCTGTAAAATATTAACCTCCTGAGAAGCTATAATCTAAGTTCACTTTATTCTCAAAATTGCAGCTAATGGCTTTCTTTTCAAAGAAAGGCAAATTTCCAAAAATTATAAAAATTGAACTGTTTATGTGATTATATAATACATGTAAATATTCTATTGTTCCAAATTTGCACAAGATTATTAAATCAACTTAGGTGCAGTTAATGGAAATTTTAATATTGCAGATTCTCCTAAGCCATAGTAAAATACAGACAAGGGGCAAAAACACCTTTATTAATTATAACAAATAGATTTAGATTTTAAAGAGTGGCTAATCTTGATAATGTTTGACCTAATCAAGAAATATAACTTTTAAGACCTATATAAAGAAATATATTACAATAAATTATATGAATACATCAGGTCAAAAATCGCTCTGAATTATTTCATTCTGAAGCTCAAATAATACATTTCTAAATATATAGATTGATAAAAAATGGTTCTATTTTCATTAATAATGCAAAAACTCAGGTTATTTTCTGAAGAACTAACATTTGATTCACAAAAGACTCAACTAACAGAAATGATCTTACTATGATCACAAGGATAGCATACCTAAGAAAAGTTTTTCTCACTGACTGAGTGTAGAATTGCAGAGAGGTCTTTGGGTCAAGGATTGACAATATAATACAAGATGGACAATATCATATTTTACAGTGGGTAAACCAAATTGGTGATATGGGAAATGTTGGAGTGTCCTCATATTTTAACAGCAAAGTAGAGATCTCATTTATACAAGGAAAGAAGAGATAGCATAAATTAGTTCTATGAACCATTGACTAGCACTAATTCAGTGACGCTATAATTCTACGATTTCGTACACTGAAAATTTTGGTACTCCAGGTTTCACTATACAAAAAAAAACTTTGCACAAGTTTCAATAGTGATTTATATCGACTGACTATACAAGTCCTTCACACTAAGATTCCAGATTGAGTTATATAGGAAAATGCGAGTTTATGACTCATTTGAGAAAGCAAAAAATACATGCAACTATGCTTCTCAGTGTTATGAGTGGGAGAATTATCATGTCTCCAAACTTGATTTGCAATCATTTTCACTTATTCCACTGATGACTTTTCAGCTAGTATAGTTTAAACAGTATATAACTTAGATAGTAACAGCATGGAGACATTTAAAATTGCAGACTGGAGCTGCGAAGGGTCATACAAACCAGGGATTACAGAAGCAGCAGAATGGAAGGGGAAGAGTAAAGAGGGCTGGTCCATAAGACCATAAGACTTAGGAGCAGAAGTAGATCATTTGCCCCATCAAGTCTGCTCCGCCATTCAATCATGGGCTGATCCAATTCTTCCAGTCATCCTCACTCCACTGCCTTCCCCCCATATACTTTGATGCCCTGGCTAATCAAGAACCTATCTACCTCTGCCTTAAATACACCCAATGACTTGGCCTCTACAGCCGCTCATGGCAACAAATTCCACAGACTTACCACCCTTTGACTAAAGTAGTTTCTCCACATCTCTGTTCTAAATGCACGTCCTTCCATCTTGAAGTCGTGCCCTCTTGTCCTAGACACCCTTATCATGGGAAATAACTTTGCCATATCTAATCTGTTCAGGCCTTTAACATTCAGAATGTCTCTATGAGATTGCTCCTCATTCTCCAGAGCTCCAGGGAATACAGCCCAAGAGCTGCCAGACATTCTTCATACGGTAATCCTTTTATTCCTGGAATCATTCTTGTGAATCTTCTCTGCACCCCCTCCAATGTTAGTAAATCCTTTCTAAAATAAGGAGCCCAAAACTGCACACAATACACCAAGTGTGATCTCATGAGCACCTTATAGAGCCTCAACATCACAACTCTGCTCTTATATTCTATACCTCTAGATATCAATGTCAACATTGCATTCACCTTCTTCACCAACTCAACCTGGAAGTTAACCTTTAGGGTATCCTGCACAAGGACTCCCAAGTCCCTTTGCATCTCTGCATTCTGAATTCTCTCCCAATCTAAATAACAGTCTGTCCATTTATTTCTCACCTTAAAGTGCATGACCATTTACTTTCCAACTTTGTACTTCATTTGCCACTTCTTTGCCCATTCCCCAAAACTATATAAGTCTCTCTGCAGGCTCTCTGTTTCCTCAACACTACCCACTCCTCCATCTATCTTTGTATCATCAACAAATTTAGCCACAAATCCATTAATCCCATAGTCCAAATCATTGACATACATCATAAAAAGCAGCAGTCCCACACTGAATCCTGTGGAACTCCACTGGTAACTGGTAGCAAGCCAGAATAGGACCCCTTTATTGCCACTTCTCTGTTTTCTACCGATCAGTCAATGTTCCACCCATGCTCGTAACTTCCCTGTAATCTCATGGGCTGTTATTTTCCTAAGCAGCCTCCTGAGTGGCATCTTACCAAAGACCTTCTGAAAATCCAAGTACACCACATCTACTACATCTCCTTTGTCTACCATGTTTGTAATTCCCTCAAAAAATTGCAGTAGTTTAGTCAGGTAGGACCTTCCTTTCAAGAAACCATGCTGGCTTTAGCCTATCTTGTCATGTGCCTCCAGATACTCCATAATCTCATCCCAAACAATCGATTCCAGCAACTTCCCAACCACTGATATCAGGCTAACAGTTCTATAGTTACCTTTCTGCTGCCTCCCACCCTTCTTAAATAGCGGAGTAACTTTTGCAATTGTTCGGTCATCCATTAGAATGCCAGAATCTATCAATTCTTGAACGATCTTTGTTACTGCCTCCGCAATCTCTCTAGCTACTTCCATCAGAACCCAAGGATGCATTCCATCAAGTCCAGAAGATTTTTCCATCCTCAGACCAGTAAGCTTCCTGAGCACCTTCTCTGCCATAATTTTAACTGCACATACTTCAATTCCCTGACACTCTTGAATGTCCGGTATACTGCAGATGTCTTCCACTGTGAAGACTGATGCAAAATATGCATTCAGTTCCTCTGCCATCTCTGCATCTCCTATTACAATATCTCCAGCGACATTTTCTATTGGTCCTATATCTACCCTTGACTCTCTTTTACCCTTTATACACTTAAAAAAATCTTTTAGTATCTTCTTTCATATTAGTCACCAGCTTCTTTTCATAATTCACTTCTTATTTCCTAATGACCTTCTTAGTTTCCTTTGCAAGCTTTTAAAAGCTTCCCAATTATCTATCTACCCACTAGCTTTGGCTTCCTTATATGCCCTCTCTTTTGCTTTTACTTTGGCTCTGACTTCACTTGTCAGCCACGGTAGTGTCCTTCTTCCATTCAAAAATTTCTTCTTATTTGGAATACATCTGTCTTGCACTTCATTCATTTTTCGCAGGAACTCCAGCCATTGGGGCTCTGCTGTCTTTCCTGCTAGTATCCATTTCCAGTCAACTTTGGCCAGTTCCCCTTTCATTCATTGTAATTTCCTTTGTTCCACTGAAATACCGATACACTAGATTTTAGTTTCTCCTTCTCAAATTTCAAAGTGAACTCGATCATATTGTGATCACTGTTCCCCAACCTCAAATAAGATGTGATTGAACAAAGTGAGCAAAAATAACCCTGATTATATAGGGATAAGAGACTACCATTGTGGCAAACAAAATGTTGCTGTTATATCCCACTAATATAATGGTTTCATTTCGTCACAAGCAATATCAAAATCTAATTACCATATGATTACAAACAGAAGCAACATGGTCTCACAACATTTCAGCCCTTGGCATTTTAGTATGGGCATTTGAACAAAAGAGGCCAAAAGTGAAATAGAATTATTCACAAACTGGAATCAGAACCAAAATCAGAATCAGGTTTAATATCACTGATATATGTTGTTTTACAGCAGCAGTACATTGCAATGCACAAAAAATATATAAAGTATATTATATATGAGGGGGAGGGGAGGGGAGGGAGAGGGAGAGGAAGAGGGAGACTAGTACAAAAGGAGAGCAAAAAAAGAAAAAACATAGTGAGGTAGTGCTACACCTGCCCCAACACCTACTCCATCACTACCATTCAGGGCCTCAAATAATCCTTCCATGTGAGGCAACACTTTAACTGAGTCTGTTGGGGCCATCTTCTGTGTCTTGTGCTCCTAGTGTGTGGCCTTCTGTCACTGAACACCTATGATCTGTCCACCAGAAAAAGTAGGATCTCCCAGTGGCCACCCATTTTAATTCCACTTCATATTCCCATTCCAACATGTCAGTCCATAAACTGCTTCAATGTTGAAATGAGGCCACAGAAGCAACACCTTATATTCCATCTGGGTAGCCTCCAACCTGATGGCATAAACATTGATTTCTGAAACTTCTGATAATGCCCCCCCTTCTCCATTCCCACTTCCCTCTCTCACCTTTTCTCCTTATCTGCCCATCAATTCTCTCTAGTGCTCATCCTCCATTTCATTCTTCCATGCCCTTGTGTCCTCTCCTATCAGATTCGCCCTTCTTCAGCCATGTTTCTTTCACCAATCAACTTCCCAGCTCCTGACTTCACACCTCCCCACCCCCGTTTCACCTTGTTTCTTCCTCCCTTCCCTCCACCTTCTTACTCTGACTCATCATTTTTTCTCCAGTCCTGATGAAGGGTCTCGCCTGAAACATCGACTGTTTCCTCTTTTCCATCAATGCTGCCTGGCCTGCTGAGTTCCTTCACCATTTTGTGTCCGTTGCTTGGATCTCCAGCATTTGCAGATTTTCTCTTGATGTGAGAGAGTGTACACAGGTTAATTGTCCATTTGGATAGCTGATGACAATGGCGAAGAAGCTGTTCCTAAGACATTGATCATGTGTCTTCAGGATTCTGCAACCTCCTCCTTGATGGTAGCAGTGAGAAGGTGGTATGTCCTGGGTGATGGGAGTCCTTAATAACAGATGCTACTTTTTTGAGGCATCTCTTTTTGAAGATGACCTCGTTGTGGGGAGGCTAGTATCCATGATCGAGTTGGCTGAGTTTGCAGCTTTTTCCAATCTTGTGAAGTGGTCCCTTCATATCAGTCAGTGATGCATACCAAGTCTCCTCAAGCACCTATTAAAATATAGCTACTAACGCGTCTTCTTTGCAATTGTATCAATATTCTGAGCCCAGGATAGACCTTCAGAAATGCTGACACCTCGGAACTTGAAACTGTTCACCCACTTCACTGCTGATCCCTCGATGAGGACTAGTGCGTGTTCCCTCAACTTCCCCTTCCTGAAATCCACAATCAATTCCTTGGTCTTACTGACACTGAGTACAAGGTTGTTGATTCAACACAAATCAACCAGCTGATCGATCTCACTCATGTACCCCTCCCATAACCATTTGAAATTCTGCCAACAATAGTTATGTCATTGACAAATGTATAGATCGTGTTGAGCTGTGCCTAGCCACACGATCGTGGGTGCAGAGAGAGTAGAGTAGTGGACAAAGCATGCATCCTTGAGATGCGGCACTGCTGATTGTCAGTGAGGATGGGATGCTACTTCAAATTTGTAATGCCTGTGGTCTCCCAATGAGGAAGTAATGGATCCAGTTGAAGAGGGAGTACAAAAGTACTATTTCCTAGAAATGCTCTTGCACCAGCTGGAATGCATTTTAGACCCTTGTCTAACATATCATTATCCTTTGTTTGTCCATTAACCTCGCTCTAATACTTCAGTTTAGAATTTAATGATCATCAGATATTATTATTGTGACTTTTAATTCTATATGTTGTATAATATTACTAAACTGAAATTGAACTGTTTTCACATAATTGAAAATAAGTACACTTTAAAATAACACTGTTCTGCCCTAAACGGTTTCAGTTACATCTATTCCTTCATCTTACCTGCTTAATAAAATCCAATGAAATATTTCTGGTGCACTGTTCATTTAAACAGATGGAGGTTAACGATGAAATGCACATACAGTAGTCAGTTGTCAAGCAATCAAACTTCAATTATTCCAGCGCCAGGTTTTACCAAAAATTATCAATTAAGTATGTTTTATTTTCTAGCTAGGTTGAGCAGGTGAAGCCTAAAATCTCTGACATATCTAATGTTATCGGAGTCAAGGGGCATGGAGCTGTGACATTATCTTTATGCTTAGCTGAATGGAGTTTTGCTTAGCACTTTCTACATGCTGCCATGCCTGCATATTACCTGCTGCAATTATCAGTCTATTTCAGAGCAAGAACCATTAACATTAGCATCAATAATTTATCAGCAGCAGCCAATTTTACCTGCCTCTGATAGAAATCCAATTGCCATAAATGTGACAGGTTAAGTTATATGAAATGGGTGTCACTTTATCACGGTCCACGACATTACAGTCCACAATACTGTATTCCAGAGAACAATCTCCAAATACTCTACCCATAAATTTCTACAATTAATCTTTTTGATAATCAACAGTCAAAATAACCACATAAATATATTAATTAAGAACTCAAAATAAACAAAAATATATATTACCGTATCTAATAAATACTGAATACTATCACAATCCAGAAACTAAAGTGGACTTTAAAATGAGAAATGAAAGGTTTTTAATTGTTTGCAGTCTTCTACCCAACCAGTCATAAAATAAAAGGATTCAAATGAATTCAAATGGCAAAAGCAACCATAGGTGGTGCTCAAGCTATTATCAAAAGCAACAAATATAACTCAATACCTGAAATACATTGTTCTCTTTTTAGCACACCAGTTTTAAAAAGGGAAGTTACTCTAATTCTTAGACCAGTTACATCTTCAAATAAGAATTTTGCTTAAATAAGTGTATTATACTCAGTACCTTTAATTCATGTCAGACAATTACAGAAGTAAGTTGCCACCAGTTTTATTAAAAATTACCCATGGGTTTCAAAGAACACAAGGTAAAAAAACAGCTGAAAATTTTATGTAGGTTTAAAACAAAATGCTTATTATGGCATTAAAGCATATGATTTAAAATATTATAACGCATTTCTAGTAAAATAATGGGAAGCTGCTAAATTAATTTTATCCTTTTAAGGAAACTGACAACTAGCAATAACATTAGTCCACTGTTAAGTTCAAAGTAAATGTATTATCAAAGTACATATATGTCACTACACTTTAATCTGATTTTGGGATCAACCTTACTAAAGGAATACTGTTTGGAACTTGTGAATTAATTTTTTTCTGACAGCTTCAGTAATAACCACAGAGCTAAAAAACAAACAAGGTGATTTAGAACTGTTGACAAACAAACCTAAATAAAGATCTCAGCATGTTATTAAGTAGTCTGTTTTGTTTGAGTGATGCAATCTGTATTGATGACCACCCTTAACCAGGAGGAATTATAATTCCTGAATGTACACTTCGAGAACTAGAATAAACAGGATTAATAAAAAAACAGAACTGGCAGTGGCTCCAGCAAAGTAAAGCACAAATACGGTAATTCAGTGAAGCCAGTATAGTAAAATTATATAAGGCTGGAAACACCAAACTAAAATGGATAATGTACACAGAGTACTCGAGGGAACTTCCTGAACAACGAATGTTTATGCATAACATCTTAAATTTAAAACATTTGAGATAAACAAAGCCATATTTTAGTGGGTTAATTTATTCCATACTCACCACAAAATAAACAATTCCATAATTCAATGCTTGACCAATGTACAATATGCCTTTGTCGGCAACATTGATATACTACCCTTTACAGAACAAAATACTCAGACCAATATCTCTTAGGTTTATCTCTCCTTTTGTTTCCTTCTTTACGGGCATAACACTTCACAGACATTTTCTTTTTCTCTACAATGTGACATTCTTTCGTTTCATCAACAAGGCCTCTACAATGTCAAGAGACTGAATTCCTAGACAGAAAAAAATCACAAGCTAAAGATTTATAATATGTTCACACACAAGGCCAATTGTCCTCAAAGTGACTTTTTGAAAGAGCCTTCTGGTTAGCCCATTTTCTCCACTTTAAGTCCATAATCCTGCAAGTTCTTCCTCCTCAAATATCTCATCAGCTCACATTCTAAATTACTATTGTGCTTGCCTTTTAGCATCTTTTCCAGAAAGGCATTCCTGATCCTGATGTGTGTAAGTAAAAGATGTATCCTCTTAGCACTTACGATCTCTAGCAGACAATTTGAAACATTTCACTTCATGAGGACCATATGCTAAAGGGAAAAGCTTATTTTAGCTATCCCAACAAAACCTGTTTATTAGGTTCCTCGTAACTTTCTCTTTTCACAGACAAATAACTTTTCACTCTACCAAAATCAGCTATACATCTATTAGCCACTTTATACGGTCGTGGTCTCTTCCTACAATAGCCCATCTACTTTGAGGTTTGATGGGTTCTACTTTTAAAGGTGCTCTTCTGTGCACCACTGTTGTAACACATGGTTATTTGAATTACTGTCATCTTCCTGTTAGCTGGAATCAGTCTGGCCATTCTCCTCTGACCTCAAAATTCAAAGTACTCAAAGTAAACTTTATTATCAGAGTACACATATGCCACCACATACAACCCTCAGATTCTTTTTCCTGCAGGTATACTCTGCAAATCTACAGAATAGTAACTGTAAACAGGATTAATGAAAGATCAAGTAGAGCATAGAAGATAACAAACTGTGCAAATGCAAATATAAGGAAAGAGCAATAAATAACAAGAGCATGAAATAACAAGCTAGAGTCCTTAAAGTGAGATCGTATGCAGTGGGAACATCTCAATGATGAGTGTAGTTAACCTTTTTTGTTTAAAAGCCTGATGGGTGAAGGGTAGTAACTGCTCCTGACCCTATCTGTGCAAATCCTGAGGCACTTGTATCTTCTACCTGAAGGCTGCAGCAAGAAAAGAGTATGGGTTGGGTGGTGGTGATCTTTGATGATAATGAACTGCCACTCACCAGATTGTTTTTTTGTTTCTTACACCATACTCTGTACATGTTATGCGTAAAAATCTCAGGAAATCGGAAGTTTCTGGGATACTCAAACCACTCTGTCGAGTACCAATGATCACTCCACGGTCAAAGTCACTCAGATCACATTGCTTCCCCATTCTGGTGTTTGTTTGAACAACAACTGAACCCCTTGGACCATGGCTGCATGATTTTATTGAGTTTCTGCCACATGACTGGCTGATTAAATGTCTGCATTAACGAGATGTGCACTAATAAAGTGGCCACTGACTGTAAGTATAACATGCCAGTACCATCCTATTAAAATATTTTGTGTACCTCTTCCTAGGATTTTACATTTCTCATAAACATGAAGTGGCTACAATTTTGCAGGTGACTTTCCATTCGGTATTCTATCCCTCTACTTACAAACCCAAGTAATAATGTATTTTAGCTTATCACATCTTTAAGATTTTGCAGACATGAACTTCTGTTCACGCACATTATAGTCTATTGTCATTCATCGCTCATCCTTCGAGTGTGTATCTTTCTGAACTTTTCTACACATTTCAGATACAGTATATCAACAGAAGCTGGTATTTACTGTCACCATCAACATTTTTTTTAGTACTACTTACATTAAGTATGCTCCTTTCTCTAGCTGCTTATGAAAAATGGACACAAAGCAATCCATTACCTTCCTGCTAACAAACCAATGTGATACCCACACAATGATTTTCACCTTATATCCTCTTAAACACTCTTTAATGATGTTTTGTTGAATGGCTGTTGCAAACCGCCATGTATAGAACTACACCATGTATATAACTACCCTCAATTTTCTCTACAAAGAATTCAGTCATTAGTTGGGAATAAGCCTTTTAAAAGCTCCATACCCTTTAAAATACTGAAAATGAAAGTAATTTTTGCAAGTACCAGCTGTACTCTAAAGGAGAAGCTTTTAGGGTCTTTGGATTTGAAATACTATTTGTGGGAGCCTTTTAATAATATTTAATCAATATTTTGAGTAATTTTGAGTCACAGGATGCAACTGCTTTTCATAAATTGATAATCTCTGATAATGATATGCCAAGAAACACACTAGCCATTTTGGTCAAAAGTAAGTCCAATAACTGCACAACAATGGAAATATTGTCAGTCAGATTTGGTACTGCTGGTTGAGGTATAATGTCATGAAAACAGGGCAAACTACCTTTCATGTTTTCATCTAATGCACAGCACTTTGTAAAAATCTTACACATTATTTCTGTTTAGTCTTTTCTTCCCTTTCTCTCCTCTTTTCCATATCAGCATATCCTACTACTAAATATACCCTGCGCTCTCATTTTAAAAATGATCAATGCAACTTTTGTTTTGAGTCTTTTATCACCTTTTCACATTGATCCTACAATCTTAACGAGCGTTTAGGAGTGATGGCAGCCATTTTGCAGAGATTGGGATTGATAGTACCAGGGTGACCCAGGTGTTAATCCAAGCATCTTAAAATGACAGACTGGAAATGAAATGGTAAGAGGGACAACTGCAAGTGTTGGTAATTAGGAAAAGTTATGTCAGTTTTAAAAAGGTTTTCTTTAAAAAGTTGATGAAGGTTAAAATAAGCATCATGAGAAATTAGTGGCTGAGTAGAAGGAATATCAGTCAATATATGACCAATATTTTTATTTCCAAAAGTCTTCAAATTAACATGGTACTCATCTGAACATATATTGCAATAAAACTAGAAAGTAGAATTGTCAACAGAGGAAATGATGAGAGAATAGAAATGAGCTTGGGAAGGCCATTAAAAAAAAACAGAGGCAAGTTTCCAGCACTATATGCACGGTCTGCTATTCTTTCATATTACTTGAAGTGATCATCTCAGCAATTTTTACTGTGGCACACAGCTGTTTCAATTATAAAACTGCTGTGCAAATATAAGTAAACCAATAGGGTTGATGTTCTGGCTTGGAGCTCCAAAAGTTTACTTGACAGATCTTGAGAGTAAGGATTCCCCCTACTGACCTTCGCCTTGAAATATTACTATCATGTTAACATGTTAACATGTTATCATAAAACCCTGCAATTAAGGCTTCTCTCATTTTTCTACCAATGCAATGCTGGATCTTGGAAGTGCATGCCAATCTGTGTTATTTTTCAGTATTTTCTTTCAAAAGGTCCAAATAAGCTGTAGGCATTTCATTATTCTATATCAAAAGAATCATTTACTGTATGGCTATCACAACATTATAGCAAAGAACAAACTGTGATAAAATAATAATGCACTTAAGTATTTTCAATCCTTAAGTAGATTTGAAGGCAAAGTTGAAGGTCTGTCTTCCTTTCATAACATGAAGCCCTTCCTCAATTAACAGTGCAAATTACCAGACTAACAATCCAAAGGTGCACGTTCACATTCCACCAATGATGATACAACACTAATACATGCATCCGAAAAAGGGAAAGTACCATGCAATAAATAAAGCAGAATAATCCCATAAAGCCCAATAGCCTCACAGATCAAATCAAAGCTCTGCAGTCTTGCCAATTTATGAATGGTGGTGTACAGTTAAAATAACTATCAGATGGAGGCAGTTCTAAGAACATATACAGTGAATATAAAGCATCATACCCCACTTGAAGGTTTTCCTGTTTTATTAATTTACAACATTGAATCACAGTGGAATTAAATCAGCAAACATGAGGAAATCTGCAGATGCTGGAAATTCAAACAACAACACACACAAAATGCTGGTGGAACACAGCAGGCTAGGCAGCATCTATAGGGAGAAGCGCTGTCGACGTTTCGGGCTGAGACCCTTCGTCAGGACTAACCGAAAGGAAAGATAGGGATAGATATCCTTCCTTTCGGTTAGTCCTGACGAAGGGTCTCGGCCCGAAACATCGACAGCGCTTCTCCCTAAAGATGCTGCCTAGCCTGCTGTGTTACACCAGCATTTTGTGTGTGGAATTAAATCAGCTTCTTTTGAGACTGAAAATACTCTTTTGTGTCAAAGTGAAAACAGATTTCTACAAAGTGATCTAAATTAATTACAAATATAAACAGAGCAACTGATTGCATAATTACTCATCTCATTGAAGTCAGTATTTATATGCATCTTTGGCAGCAACAGCAGCCTCAAGTCTGTGAGGATAGGTCTCTATTAGCTTTGCACATCTGGACACTGCAGCTTTGCCCCATTATTCTTTACAAAACTGTTCAAGTCAGATTGCATGGGATTGTGAGTGAAGAGCCTTTTTTAAGTCCAGCAAAAAATTCTCAATTGGATTGAAGGCAGGACTCTGACTTAGCCACTCCAGGACATTACTTTTGTTGCTTTAAAGCCATTCCTGTGTAGCTTTGGCTTTATCCTTGGGGTCATTGTCTTGCTGGAAAACAAATCTTTTCCCAAGTCGCAATTCTCTTGCAGATTGCATCAAGTTTTCCTCCAGGATTTCCCTGATTTCTGCAGCATTCATTTTACCTTCTACCTTCACAAGTCTTCCAGGACCTGCCGCAGTGAAGCATCCCACAGCATGATGCAGCCACCACCACGCTTCACAGTAGGGATGGTGTGATTTGATGATATTCGATGTTTGGCTTGCAACAAACATAGCATTATAGTCTGATGGCCAAAATGCTCAATTTTGGTTTCATCAGACCATATAACATTCCAGCTGACTTCACAGTCCCCCACATTCCTTCTGACAAACTCTAGCCAAAATTTCATGCGAGTTGTTTTCAACAGAGGCTTTCTCTTTGCCACTCTCTCATAAAGCTGTGACTGGTGAAGCACCCAGGCAACAATTGTAGTATATGCAGTCTCACCCATCTCATCTTGGTGGTCTCCTCCACTAGTCCTCTTCTTCCACAGTCATTCAGTTTTTGAAGACAACCTATTCTTAGCAGATTCACAATGGTGCTATATCCTTTCCATTTCTTGATGATTGACTTCACTGTACTCCAAGAGATATGGAGTAACTTGGAAATTTCTCCTGACTTGTGCTTTTCAATAACTTTTTGTGGAGTTACTTGGAGTTTTCTTTTATCTTTATAGTGTAGTTTTTGCCAGGATACTGACTCACCAGCAGTTGACTTTCCAGATACAGCTGAAACAACTTGACTACACAAAAGTCACCAAAAACAGATCTCCATTTAACTAATTATGTGACTTCTAAAACCAACTGGTTGCACCAGTGATGACTTGGTGTGTCATATAAAAGGGGGTGAATACTTCTACAATCAATTATTTTGTGTTTTATATTTGTAATTTAGGTCACTTTGCAGAGATCTATTTTCACTTTTACACAAAAGAATTTTTCTGTTGATATTGGTCAAAAGAAAACAAAATAAATCCACTGTTATTCAATTTTGTAAAACATTAGGGGAGTGAGTCCATTTTATAGGCACTGCATAATGATAAAGTGTTAGTATGGTAAATGATCTCTTGGACTATAAGAAACGGCAGAATGTTGTGGACGCAACTTAGTATATCATGTAAACCTGCAAATGCTAGAAATCCAAGCATACACACAAAATGCTGGAAGAACTCAGCAGGCCAGGCATCATCTATGCAGAATAGTACAGTCAACATTTTGGTCCAAGACCCTTCAGCAGGACTGGAGAAAAAAAAGATGAGGAGTTAGAGTTAGAAGGGAGGGGGAGGGATATAGTAAAGAACTGGTAAGTTGATTGGTGAATGAGATACAGGGCTGAAGAAAGGGGAATTTAATAGGACAGAACAGAAGGCCATGGAAGAAAGAAAAAGGGGGAGGAGTAGCAGAGGGAGGCGATAGGCAGGCAAGAAGATATGATGAGAGAGGGAATAGAAAAGGGGGAGGGCAGTAACAGAAGTTCAAGAAGTTCGGTGTTAACTCTGTCTATACTTCTCACTGTGTAAGTAAAGCTTCCAGCACAAACAAAGACCCTACCCATCCTGGATATTCTCTCTTCTCTCCAATTGGGCATAAGGTACAAAAGCCAGAAAGCACCTTGCACCAGGCTTAAGAACAACCTCCACCCACTGCTGTTATAAGACTATTGAATGGTTCTCTAGTAGGATAAAATGTACTCTAAGCCTTACAACTTATCCCATTATAATCTGGCATTTTATTGTCTACTTGTACTATGCTTTCTGTACAGCTGTTACACTTCACTCTGCATTCTGTTAACTGTTTTACATCTCAAAGCACAGAAATGATCTATATAAATAGTATGCTTGACATGCTGTACCTCAATGGTAAGGCCAACAAGTGCTAAAGTCATAACTGAAGTATTCATAAAATGCTGGTGGAACACAACAGGCCAGGCAGCATCCATAGGAGAAGCACTGTCGATGTTTCGGGCCAAGACCCTTCATCAGGACTAACTGAAAGGAAAGATAGTAAGAGATTTGAAAGTAGTGGGGGAGGGGGAAATGCAAATGATAGGAGAAGACCGGAAGGGGTGGGATGAAGCTAAGAGCTGGAAAGGTGATTGGCGAAAGTGATACCGAGCTGGAGAAAGGAAAGGATCATGGGACGGGAGTCCTCGGGAGAAAGAAAGGAAGTTGGGGGGGGGGGAAATCACCAGTGGGAGATGGAGAACAGGCAAACAACTAAATATGTCAGGGATAGGGTAAGAAGGGGAGAAGGGGCATTAACGGAAGTTAGAGAAGTCAATATTCATGCCATCAGGTTGGAGATTACCCAGCCGGCATATAAGGTGATGTTCCTCCAACCTGAGTGTGGCTTCATCTTGACAGTGGAGGAGGCCATGGATAGACATATCAGAATGGGAATGGGACGTGGAATTAAAATGTGTGGCCACTGGGAGATCCTGCTTTTTCTGGTGGACCGAGCGTAGATGTTCAGTGAGACGGTCTCCCAGTCTGAGTCGGGTCTCACCAATATATAAAAGGCCACACCGGGAGCACCAGACGCAGTATACCACACCAGCCGACTCACAGGTGAAGTGTCGCCTCACCTGGAAGGACTGTCTGGGGCCCTGAATGGTGGTGAGGAAGGAAATGTAAGGGCAGGTGTAGCACTTGTTCCGCTTGCAAGCACTTGTTCCGCTTGAGAGTCTGTAGGCTTATGGTGATAATGGTGATAGAGGGGAATTAGTTAGGTCTGGAATCCAAAAAGAAGTGAAGAGCTTCAAGACCATCTCGGTGGGGGATGGAGGTAGGACAAGACCGGAGGGGGTGGGATGAAGCTAAGAGCTGGAAAGGTGATTGGTGAAAGTGATACCGAGCTGGAGAAGGGAGGCCTCCAGAGAAAGAAAGGAGGGGGGGAAGCACCAGAGGGAGATGGAGAACAGGCAAACAACTAAATATGTCAGGGATGTGGTTTTGGGCCTCATACCTCAGAAATGATGTGTTGTCTTTGGAAAAAGTCTAGAAGATTCTGGGAATGAAGTGGTTAATATATGAGAAGCGTTTGGCAGCTCTGGGCCTGTACTCACTGGAACCTAGAATAAAGTGGGGGAATCCCATTGAAAGCTACGGAATGTTGAAAGGACTAGATAGGGTGGATGTGCAGAGGATGCTTCCTATAGTAGGGTTATCTAGAACTAGAGGGCACAGGTTCAAAATTGAGGGATAACCTTTTAAAAAGGACGCAAGGAGGAATTTATTTTAGCCAGAGACTAGTAAATCTGTGGAATGCTCTGCCACAGACTGCAGTGGAGGTTTGCTCCGTGGGTACAATTCCATGGGTGGAATTTGATAGTTTCCTGATTGGTCAGGGCATCTAAGGATACAGCAAGAATGCAGGTGTATAGGGTTGAGTGGGATCTAGGATCAGCCATGATGGAATGGCGAGCAGACTCATTGGGCTGAATGACCTAATTCTGCTCCTATGTCTTATGGTCTTACAGTCTCCATTCTTTCCACCATCGGATCTACATTTACACAGTGCACTGCAGTTACTTGCCAACAATATGTTATCACCACCACCTGAAACTCACATCTATCAAGGTGGCAAAAGGCTAAGGGTGTGTGGGAGCAACAACATTTGCAGGGTTCCCTAAATGTCGCCGCACCATTCTCACTAGGAAATACACTCAGTGGCCACTTTATTAGGTACGACAGTATACCTGCTCATTAATCCAAATAACTAATCAGCCAATCATATGGCAGCAAATCAATGCATAAAATCATGCAAACCTGGTCAGGAGAAGGGGTTCCAAATCTTTTCATGCCATGGATTAATACAAATAATCAAGAGATTCTTGGACACCAGGTTGGGAACCCCTAGTCAAGAGATTCCGTTGTTCAGATCCAAACCTCAGAATGGGAAAAAAATGTGAAGTATGTGTCTTTGACCATAAAATGATTGTTGTTGCCTGTCAGGGTGGTTTGAGTATCTCAGAATCTGCTGGTTTTTCACACACAGCAGTCTCTAGGGTTTAAAGAGAATGGTACAAAAAACCCCCAAAAGAAACATTCGATGAACAGTAGTTCTACAGGCAAAAATGCCTTGTTAATGGGAGAGGTCATAGGAGAAGAGCCAAACTGGTTCAAGTTGACAGGAAGTTGACAGTAACTCAAAAAACCAAATTTTACAACAGCAGTCTCCAGAAGAGCATCTCTGAATGCACAATACGTCAAACTTTGAAGTGGATGGACTACAGGAGCAGAGGGCCACACCAGTTTCAATCCTGTACCTAATAAAGTGGTCACTGAATATGACAGCTCGATCCTCACCAATGAACCTACATCACACAACTCACCACGTAATATCTCTGCGAACACATCGCCAACAAAGGCACTGAAGCAGTTCAAGGAGGATGCTCATTCCCACTTTTTCAACAGCCCTGAGGGATGGCAATACATCGTAACCTTGCTAGAAACATCCACATTTCAAAAATATGGAAGAAGGAAAAAAACGTTCCTCTCATGTTTCTGCTATCCAAACCACTAACCACAATCTTTGGAATAAAACTTTACACTTTTGACCAACTGTCTTTACTAATATGCTTCTGCAGTTTTAATGCCTGTCATGCTAAAAGAACATGAAATACTTCATAATCATAATACCCATCAAATGCAAAATTTCTGACCAAGAATGTATTTCATCTGTTATTTTTTCAAAAAATATATATTGGTTCACCAGTTTATATAAATATATATCCTTCCCTTTCCTTGGTCAAACTACAATTTATCCTTCTGACATTTTCTCCCTAGAGGGACTGAAAATTGTAAAATAGATTAACAGGCTTGTTGGCATACAAACACAACCTTAACCTTCCAGAGATCGGTAATACTTAAAGACAGAGACCAAAATTGGCATACTCTTACTCAGCTTTTCTAATAAATATATTTCAGGAATATTACAATCAAATTGTCAGATCTAGTTTTCTCAGTTTTGAGGAAAAAGAGGGTTACAATTCATATAGTTTAATGAATGGAATATCCTCAATTTCCTATGAACTACAGAAAAAGTAAAAAAGAAAATGAATTAATCATCTCATACACATTAAGTATTATTTCAGTCATAGTTATATGGAAAATTTTCACAAAAACCGGTAACACAAATGAACAACTTTTGTTACAAGTTACAATGGCTGAGGAATAATTGAGAAACCTTCTCTGTAAGTATATGCTTGTGTATAGTTTTAGGATCAGATTTAATGGTCCCAGAAATAAGTGCATAATGAATAACAGTAATCAACATTATTAAGAAAAAACAAAATAAAGCAAACTTCAGAATCAGTTTTGATCTGATATTTCTGATTTCTGTCTTTGCCAAAGATGTCTGACTGTTTTTAGTTTAAATACAAGTATTTATATGTTGGAATGTTACCAACAGTAGGAAGTTTTTTCAATTTACCAAAATGCACTTAAAACATACCTATTATTATAATAAAAATAGAACACCAATATCACCATCTTCAATTACTTTGAATTGGACAAAGGTTAGAGTTAAAGCCAAAGCTTTGGAACAAAGTTCCAGACTTTATAAAATAGGTTTTACCAATAGGTATAAATGGTTGTTTTATATTTATATTTGAACTCAATTTCTAATAATATCTGTGAGTTACAGTGTGACAACATTAAGTTATCAATGGCATGAGCTACATTTTCCCTCTCTGGTGTAGAACTTGGCTAATAATGACAAGCAAGTACAAGATAAATTCTTGCATATGAAATTAACTCCATGTACCCCAGCTTCACAATCAGAACCCAAAATAATGTAAGAACAGGGAAGGAGAACAGCATTAGATTTTTTAGATTCTAGATTTTTAAGAGACTGCACTCACAAGTTCAACAGCAACCTATCAACTATGTTGAAACTTAGCAGGCATACAAAACTTGACACTCTAAAGCATTGCAAATTATCAAAGCTTAGAATTAAATTATGTCACCTTTCTTTGATAAAGACAACGGTAAATTTAGTAAATGATCATTTCCACTGATTAAAGCAACAATCATTGATGCTCTTCATTGATGGAAACATATTCAAAAGGTGATAGGAAACGATCATGTTGATCACTGAGGAATCATCTACATGGGTTAGAGAAGCTAGGGTTAAATCTTTGGAGTAAAGGAGGTGAATGGGAAATTTGAAAAAGGCATGTAAGATTATGATATATAAACAAAAGATGCTCCCAGTAGCTGATGGTACATGGAGTAGGAAATATAGCTTCAAAGCTTTGGGCAGCAGATATTGATAATGCGGGATGAATGATGTTAAGAAGAAAAAATTATGTTACAAGTAATGATAACCTGGACCCCTTATAAGGTGGATCTAAATGGATATGATCAGTAACTTAAAAATCTCAAATTGTACGGGGATTTGAGGGAACTTGGAGATCTATGGAAACAGATCAGGGAGTGGAACTTATTGGCTGCTCTACAGAGATTGGCATGGAATCACGAGGTGAACATCTTCTGCTATTCTGAAATGACTTATTACTTAGCATTCCAGTACCATAGGTTCAGATGCAACATATCTAAACTGTACATGATCTGATTAATATTTCTCCTGTGTAACGCTCTTGATCTTAGGAAATCTCAAGATCGGACTCTGCTTCTACACTCTATCAAGTTCAGTTGTGAAGTTTCTATGGTTAGATAAAATGTTACACTTCACTCCAGGCCTACCCAGGGAGAATATGTTGACTAACTCACCACAGTCAGGACATTATAACATGGAAATAAAGAGATAACTAGGAAATAAGTTGCATTTGATCTGTGTGCTGGAGAACTTAGGCACTGGGAGAGAAATTTATTTGCCAAATATTTAGGTAAGCCCAATATATAATTTGAATGTCAAATGAACCTCAGTATACTGGCTTAGTGCTTGGAAACTTGACAAAGTATTCACAAAGAAATACGTATCATATTATGTCCTGCTGGTAAAATAATTCCGTGGTTTTCATTTAAACTGGTCTAATCACAGAATAAGATGAGAAAATAACATTCTTCCAACACTTTGATAAATGAAAATAGAAAAGCATAATATTCTCACATATTAAATAAAATTAACCCTGCTTCCAACATACACTGCTCTGTGATCAATCACCATTTCAAGTCAATATTTACTTACACACCTGAACTGTGGAACTGATCTCTGCTGCGAATCCTCCTGTTATTGGAGCTTCATGGCTAATAAGCAACCTTCCAGTTTTTATAACAGACTAAAATAAAAGGAAAAGAAAATTATTTGTCACATAAATGTACAATGTGGAACATTATGATATAAAGTGTAAACTATTTATGTAATCCTGTTATTTTACAATGGAAAGGCAGATCAGAGAGCGACTCAAAATAGTGGAAAGAAGCCATGCAGAGAACTGGCATTGCGCAGCATAACATTTATGCCCACTGTGTAATTCAATTTCTATTAAAAAAAAGTGGATGAATAGAATCATATCAGTTGTAAAGAAGTGCTTCATGATTTATGTTCTGGGTCCCCTGTCTTCTGGGTATACGAACAGACAGAGGGAAACCCAGACATAAGCAATATCTCAAATAACTAGCAAAGTCATAGAATCATAGAACACTACAGCACAGAAACAGGCCCTTCAGACCTAGTCTGTGCTGAGCCATTAATCTGCCAGTCCCATCAAGCTGCACCCAGACCTCTACTGCTCCCATCCATGTACCTATCCAAATTTCTCTTAAATGTTGAAATTGATCCCACATTCATCATTTGTGCTGGCAGCTCATTCCACACTCTCACCACTAACTGAGTGAAGGAGTTCCCCCTCATGTTCCCCATAAATATTTCAACTTTCACCCTTATTCCACGGTATCCAGTTGTAGTTTCACCCAATCTCAGTGGAAAAAGCCTACTTGCATTTACCCTATCCATATACCTCATAATTTTGTATACCTCTACCAAATCTCCCCTCAATCTTCCACATTCTAGGGAATAAAGTACTAACCTATTCAACCTTTCCCTATAACTCAGGTCCTCATGTCCCAGAAACACCCTTGTAAATTTTCTCTTCACTCTTTCAATCTTACTTACATATTTCCTGTAGGCAGATAATCAAAACTGCACACAATACTACAAATTAGGCCTCATCAACATCTCAGTCAACTTTCAACATAGCAACCCAACTCTTTTACTCAATACATTGATTTATATTGAGTATTATATGTATAATGACTAGCAAAATATATTTGGATACAATTGCTATCAATTGTACGCTGCTGTACAAACCCTAGATTTGACCACATTCCTCTAATGGTCCCTGGCAGACCACTCTTCCAACTTTCGAACATAACTTGCCCCTATATATTATCAAGCCCTGCCTTTTCAATCAATGAACTTCACCATAATTGCAGGCTCACCTGGAACTCTCATCCTGCCAATTTCTGCCTCCTATTTTCACATAGGCACACAATACACTGGTTCTCTTGTACAAATGATTTTCTGAGCAGCAGACCTGGAAACACCAACTGACTAATTTGCATGGATACTTTCTGGGTCTACTTAGCTTCTGAGCTCAGGCTTTTACCTTATTCTCAACCCAAGGTAAAACTGGTGAAAATGCTAAATGCATTTTCAAAGCAGTGAAAGAACTCAATATATACTGCATATCATCCTTCAATGATAATCATCTCTGAATATCTTCCAGATTTTAAATCTGGCAATGCTGTTAAAGACCAGCAATCAAATACAGTGCTATAGTTATTAATCTTTTAATAAGTTATAGATAAGATACTGTTATGAATGTGAAGCAACTCTGAGGGGCCGAAGGGTACAAAGTCGCACCCTCCTTTTTGAGAATCGCAAGATCTCTATTAATTCGGGTCTGGGACCCAGGAAATGAGAGGGAGACACGCAGAATACACAAGGTTTGGAATGTGTGCTGGCCTCAGCAGAACGGAACCACTGATAACGGCCATTGTCTCTTGGAGACGGAATTGTGTATTGAGTACTGTACTATTCATTGAAACCCCTCAGGGGACAACCGGAGTGGTCTGGTTGAGGGATTGCATCATCCCAACCTGATTGACATCTGAGACCCCGTGAGTAAGGATAAAAGAGGGTCTGGGGAACAACCCCTTTAGACGCAGCAGGAGAAACACTGGAAATCCAGTGACAGCGTGTTATAGCAAAAGCCAGTGGGGGCTCGTGTGCGTCCTCCCTTGCCTGGGGTGGCGGGCTCATCACAAAAGAACGGTTTAGCTAAAGGAGAGGCCACAAGTGAAAGGCCACGACAATAAGACTCCCGACGGATCAAAATCATAAAAGGAAAGCCGGCAAGTTTTTCTCCAAATCTCTCTCTCTCTCTCCAACCATTGCAACCCAGCGGTCCCCAACGGCTGCAGCCTGCATGAACTGAATGAACTTTATATTTCCATCGGACAATACATTATCCCCTAGACAACAATAGAGCTTATTTCTTATTATTATTATACCCGCACTTTTAGATTTAGTATTGACGACGTATATTATCTGTATATTTGCATTGATATTATTTTTGTGTATTTTTACTAATAAATACTGTTAAAAATAGTATCGTCAGACTTCAACGGACGTCTCCATCTTTGCTGGTAAGTGACCCAGTTATGCGGTTCGTAACAATACCTTCAAAGGCTATTGTATATTTATGGATATTTGATGCCATATTCCCTACCTTAGTAACACAGTTAACTTGACCCTCTCTTTTATAAGGAATTATACAAGGTATAACAATCCAAAATTCCATTGAATGTAATAAATTATGTATGAACAAGTACTGTCAAATGATTTTGACTCTAACCAGTAAACAATAGAAAAGTTCATTTTACAAACAAGCTTTGAATCATTCAATGAGACTTTCTATCATAAAATTATTATTATATTCAATTGTTTAATTCTTTGATGACTATTAATTTGCTTATAAAATGAGTTATGTTTACAACTGGTTTAATATCAATGAATTCCACACTGTAACTGACTCTTGGAATTATTCATTTCTCCAATACCCTCTTCAATATTCTTGTGAGTTTCTATAATTTTTATCTTTGGATTATAACCAAAACAGTGGGAACAAATGATATTTACATTGTAAAAAAATTCAAAGGAGTTGAGGATAATAGAAATGCAGAGAAAGGACAATATCAGAAGATTAGAAAACATGGCATCACTTTAACAAAATAGATTGATAGCTATAGCACATTTATTACATGGTTCAACTTTCTATCTGTAGCCACAACTATTAGCACTTTTTGACTTTTTTTTATATCACTTGTTCAAGAGAACAGTAAGACAGATCACTTCTCTCCATAAAAGGTGTCTGAAAGCTACCTTCCCAAAAGAAAATGAAACAAATTACTTCCACATATTTCAAATTACCTTCTCAAATGATAGTGGAATAGTATTTACAATACATGACATTCAGCTTAGTTTCAATAGATCATTTGGATTCAACCCTGATGTCACTTTTATCCAAGCTTTAAGTTACTAGGTTCAGAGAAGTTATAACACAGTGTGATAGTTATCTCAAGATCTATTCTTCTGAGATTTCAATTCAGCTTCCTCACTACATTGGTACTGATGTCTGAAAGAAAATCTGAACTTACGGACTGCATAACCATTTAAAATAGAAAAATAAAGCGATGTACTGGTTATCAAGATATATGCATTACATCAAACTAACTAATATATTCTGTCTACCACAGGGAAGGAACAGTGCATTCCACAGCACTTCCAAATGAAAGCCTCCATTTAAATGCTAGCTCTTCTTTCATTTCATATGCAGTGCGATAACAATAGCAATATCATTTACATTTATCTATCAGCTGCAATGGAACAAGAATATTTGATGGAGCTTTATCAAACAAAAAAACTGCACTGAAAAAATGTTAGGACAGACAAAATAAGTGTTCTTGAAGGAGGAAAGACTGGAGAAATGGAAGAGGACATGGAGAATAGTGAGAGCAGTGGAGGTATGCTAATATGCTAGGCTATTTTATGATCAAAGAGGATATCCCAGCTTATTGAAAGAGGTGAGGGAAGATTGCCAGGCAAGAATGAAGGAACTTGCATCCTTACCAGCAACAGACAAGGTCTCAAAGGAGCGGAGAATAGCTAATGCTGGTCCTCTATTCAAGAAGAGAAATAGGGACAATCCAGGAAATTATTGGCTGGTGAGCTTCATGTAGAGGTGAGGTAGCAATGGAAGAGGATGCTCATGGATAGAATTTATTTGCATTAAAAAAACATGTCCTAATTAGGATAATCAGCATGGCTTTATGCGGCATATGTAAGGTCTTACAAACATGATTTTGTTGAGGAAGTGACAAAAACGACTGATGAGCGTAGCTCCCCTAGTCCCTCAACACCTCCCCTTTGATCAAGAATACACAGTAGCATCTCCACTTCATGAGGAGATAGAAGCAAGTGCCATCGCCCCACAAATTTAACCAATTTCTACAGGAGAACCATCAAGGGTATCCTGACTAGCTACATCACTGTGCAATAATGAGGGATTTGCAAGATATCTGACCTTAAGTCCCTACAAAGGAATGCAAGGACTACTCAGAGGATCATCAGGGTTCCTCTTCCACCCATTAGAGCCATTTATCAGGAGCACTTAGCATGTCAATGAGCCCACCCATCCATCCAACAATCCCTTTGACCCCTGTACCATCAGGCAGGAGGTACCATAGCATTAGCAGAACTATTAGGGTGGGAACAACTTCTTACCCCAAGCAATAAGATTACTTATATCCCTGCCACTACCTGCGTCTCATCACATATGAAGTGCCAGTAGCATTATACTGGTTACTTTTTTAACTTGAATTGTTATTGTTCATTTTATTTGTGGTACTTATTATTTGTTCATTTATTTGTGGTAATATTACTTTATGTTATGTGTGCGAGTTATATCTACTGAGTTGTGCACATTAGTCTGGAGGAATATCATTTCATTTGCCAGTATACATACATACAGTTGAATGACAATAAACTGAACTTGAACATGGCCAGTAGATTTGCCTACAAGGACTTTAATATTTGCATTGACAAGTTAGACCGATCCAGAAGGTTAAGAGGCATGAGATGCACAGTGACTTTATAGTTTAGATTCTGAACTGGCTTTACCATAGAAGACACAGACTAGTACTGGAAGGCTATTATTCTGACTGAAGGACTGTGACTATTGGTGTTCTGCAGGTTTGTAATATATATCAATGACTTGAATGAAAATGTATATGGTGAGTTACTATTTGTGGATGACACAAAGAATGGTGGAGATATGGACAACAGGATATAGCAGGATGCAGACTGGTTACAGATATGGGCAGAGAAATGGTAGATATAGATTGATTTGAGCACGCATAGTGTTACACTTTGACAGGTTGAATGTAAAGGAACAATATACAGTTAATGACAGCTTTGGAGTCAAAGTCCAATGTTACTGAAAGCAGCCACATAAGTAGATAGGGTGATAAAGAAGGCATCTGGAATGCTTGCTTTCAGTAGTTGGAACAACATAAGTACAGAAATCATAGATTAACTACATAAATCATGAGTCCTACTGAAGCGTTTCGGCCTGAAATGTCAACTATTAATTCCATTCCAGAAGTGCTCCTTGACAGGCTGAGTTCCTCCAACATTTATGTGTACTATATAAAAAACTAGTAGACCATACTTGGAGTACCATGTGCAATTCTGGCTGGCCCATTACAGGAGGTGGTGGCGGTTTAACAAGATGCTGTCTCAATCAGAGGCTATGTTGAGCTATGAAGAGAGGCAGCTAAAATTGTCTTAGTTGGTGCATTATAGGTTGAGGGAGATCTGGTAGAACCTTATAACATTAGAGAAGGCAAAGACAGAGTAGATAGTCAGAATCTGATGCTGGAGCACATATATTTAAGATGAAAGGGGAAAGGTTTAAAGGACATGCTGGGTAACTTTTATTTCATATAAAAGTGGAATGTGCTGCCAGAGGTAAAGCATAATGTTTTCAAGAGGGTGTCTGAAAGACATATAAAACTTAAAAGAGAGATATAGGTGATGTAGAGATAAGAGAGATTTAAATTAATTTGACATCGGGTTCCATGCAGAAACTATAGGCTGAGCAGCCTGCTCTTGTGTTGCACTGTCCAATGATGGAGTGATTAAGTCAAAACAAGAATTTATGGAGCATGGATATTTTGCAGGGTTACAAGACTGCAGCTGATAGAGGTGAAAAATCTCGAAGGGATTTGTAAGTAAATATGAAAACTTTAAAACTTAATTCGATAACCGGGGCAACATGTAGATCAACAAGAATGAAGAAGAATCAATAATAGAATACATGCAACACAAAGAGACCCTCAAATTAAGGAGGGTTAAACAAAAACAATTCTAACCAGAAGTTCATTGGAATAATTTAAGAGCAACATTCAAAGTTTAGAATTTTGGCAGTGGATAAATACTGCTGGAAGGTCAAACACATAAAGAAGTACTTTGGTCTGCCCGGAATGTCATCCAGTAAAATGAGATGCTCATAAGGGAACACTGCCAATGGGCACATTCAAGTCTCATGAATATATTCTGGGGACTGGGTGAAGCCAATGCACAGGCTTAGTAAGGAAGAACTACAGTCTAAGGCTCTTCCATATGTCCCATTCGGCATGTCACCATTGACACTAACCAAATTTTATAGATGCATCATTGAAAGCACCCTATCCTGATGCATCATGGCTTCCAAAGACGTGAAAGATTTTCTTTGTTATACTGTATTTCATTATACCCTTTTAACAAATAAATAGAATCAAAAGTATGTGATTTTTTGATTTACATTCTAAATATTCATAGGATGCATATTACAAAAATAAAACATGCAAGGTGCTAGGCAGTTTTCAGGATGTGTAAAAATGTCCTGCTCAAAGCAATAATTGGTCTGCACAGATGTTTAAAAAAAATAGAGGGAACGTTGATTCTGATTGGTTGCATCACCATCTGGTATGGAGACACCAATGTATAGGATCGATTGGAGAAAGCTGCAGAGGGTTCCAAACTCAGCCAGCTTCATCTTGGTCACCAGCTTCTCCACTATCGAGGACATCTTCAAACTGTGATGCCTTGAGAAGGACACATCTATCACGAAGGGCCCTCACCATCCAAGAAATGCCCTCTTTTCATTACTACCATCAGGGAGAAGGTTTACAAGTTTGAAGATCTACACACGTTTTAGCAATATCTTTTTCTCCTCCAGTATCAGATTTCTAAACAGCCCATGAACCAGTGAACAATACCACACTATTTTATCTGTCTTATCTGCTAGCAATGTACATATTCCATGGTTTCTTGGGATAGATCATGCAAACACTGCAATACTAATTTTATGGCTGTACATTCCACTTACACCAACAGTTAAAGAGAATCAGTTCAGTTCAGCAATTGTGCTGTTCAGACTGCACTGCTACGATATCTGTGT
This sequence comes from Hypanus sabinus, assembly GCF_030144855.1. NCBI lineage: Eukaryota > Metazoa > Chordata > Chondrichthyes > Myliobatiformes > Dasyatidae > Hypanus > Hypanus sabinus. The sequence goes on along the minus strand of NC_082715.1, from coordinate 97,957,537 downwards.
TCAAAGTCCAATAGGGTAATAATAAAATTACTTACTTTGTTGCATGCATGTGGGCGAAAGCAAAAAAGCTTTTTCAAAAGCATCTGGTGAATTACATACAAGATGAATTAACAAATTTCAGTTAAGTAGTTTAGAAAAATGATTCGTTGCATTTTATTTCCAAATGACTAAATCTCAATTTAATTCATAAAGTTTATTGAATGCAGATGGGGTATCTATAACCTTATACCTCGCATCAGTGAATTTTGATTTCTTCGATGTTTTGGATATTTGTTTTCTTTTTTTTACCAGTCTATTTCTCTAAATTCACATCTTGCCTACATTTTTTTTTAATATTCCATTATTTCCTGCTTTTCTTTGGATGTTCATTTAAAAGTTTTATCTCCTCTGCCCATCTGTGCTTTCTACTACATCTGTTCTTAATTTCTGGTAATTTGTAGATAATACTGGAAAATTCTTGCAACTAAACTGCAATAGCAGGCAGCAAAACAATGGGAGTAAGAGAAATTAACAAAGCTGAGAACAGTATCTTGAAGTTATGCCTTTGTATTTTTAAACAATGCCTGTAATAATATCAGCATGGACATTTGTTCTAATTGTGGGAAAAATTTCACCGGCCATTTTGGGTATTATTATATTCACGGAAAAAAGAACTCCCTAAAACAGAGATATCTAGTCAATCCATGTACATATAACATCCAAATTTTGATTATATTTTAAATGGGGTTGAAAATACACGTGTGTGGTGCAAGTTCATGTTGTTGAGAAGTCCTGAAATTAAATTTTGGGTTTCATATTCATTCTTTTTTCCCATAAGTTTTTCCTTGTGGATTTCTATAATTATATATTGTTGAATCTGTTTCATGTTATTTTAGAATTTTGCTAGGAATCACTGAATCATAAACATTAAAGCAATTCCAGACTAGTTATTTACTTCTCATGTTTTGTGAACTTTTTCTTGTCTTGTCCTGATTATAAATCCATTAAACTATCAACTAACATTTAAATTAAATCTTTTGCTTGCTATTAAGATTTTATACCTGTGCAAAGCATTGCTATCTGCACATTCACGCTAATTTCAACCAACTATTTTCCAATTATCATAAAACAGTAATGATATAACAGCAATTGTACAAAATTTCATTTATTTCCATTCAATACCATCAAAGATTTTCCTATGAAAATGTAATGAATTCTTTATTCAGTTCAGGATTAATCCTCCAAATCACACAAAACACTTGACTATAAACTTTAAATTGAACTCAACTAATCTTAAAGTACAATTTTCATGGCACAATCAAATTCTGTAACAAGTTTTAAGTAAAATTTAATTTTGCATATTCTAAAAGAAACCATTGTATTTGTTAATTCACATCAAAGCTCTTATCATTTTATCAAGCAGAACTTATTTTTTCCCTTTCCTCACTAAATTAGTACTAACTATTAAACGTAATTGTAAAATTGCAGTCAAATGTTCCATTATAATTCACTGTTCATAACATTATAAGCAACTCTGCACTGAAAACTTAAAGGGGAAATACAGCTCTTAATTAACCAACCAATCCCATTTAGTAACACTCTTGCTTGACGTTTAGGTCATAATTTTAGCTGGCCATCCATTTTTCTTCAGATATTCCAGTTTCTAATTATTTTTCATTTATATGGCTATTGTAGGAATTGGCCAACACAAAATGGTCATCATATCTGCTCCCACAGGAGCTGGAGAACTTCCAAAAATTATCTAATTGAAACATTTTATATGTTTTTAATTAATTTTGCTGTCACAGCATCATTCAGACATACCAGCACATAAATATCAATATGAATTCTGGTCTAAATTAATTCAAGTCACAATCATGTTTCCTTGGAACTGCCACAAAATAAATCTTCAGTAAATAATCAATGCTTTCAATTAAGCATTTAATGAAATAAATTTGATTAAAAGGAAATTTAAAAGACACACAAATCCATTTATTAGTTCATTTAGACCTAAAAGGCAACTTCAGCATGCACATTGAACAAAATAAAAATGAGGAAGGGTCAGCTTTTTGTAGAAACTTATAACTGCCTCGTGGAATTAATCAAGTAGCTTGTCACCAAGATGAAAATTCCACGAATCAATCACATTTGAAGTCTTAAGAAACATTTCTGATGCATGATCATTGACATTAACTCTTTCGCTCTTGACAAATTCTGCTTGACTTATAACATCATGAACTCAATCATTCATTCAACACTCAATCATTTTCCTTGTACTCCGTTGATGTCACTGGCCATGTTTCCTGATTGTCCTTAGTTTGTAATAGCAGATATTACAAGAGCCATGCTTGTAAGAAGTTGTTGGCTGAGGTTTTTGGCTGCTGGATGCTGATGATGAATTACACTATGGATTGTAATCAGACTTGGAATTTCTTTTTTCATAAATGCCACTAAATCAGCATGGCGGCCTGTCATATATGGTGCTCCATCTGCTGCACAAGAAACCATGTTCCTAATCAGAGTATTTTTATCCTCTATATACATTTTGCGCCTCCCTCTCCCTTCACCCATCCCAGTTTCATTCTGCCTCCTCCTCCAGTTGCCTATCACCTCTCTCATGATTCTGCCTTCTACTACTACACAGTGCTTTCACCTTACATTCCTTCACCTTTGCTGCCTTTACCTCCTTGATCTTTCCTCTGATTAGTTTTTAACCTGACACCCACCAGCTTTCTCCTTCCCACCCTCCCACCACTTCCTTTATAGGACCCCTGCCCCCTTCCTCTTCAGTCCTGACGAACGGTCTCGGCCCGAAACGTTGACTGCTCATTTCCACTGATGCTGCCTGACCTGCTGAGTTCCTCCAGTGTGTTGTACGTGTGATTTGACCACAGCATCTACAGTGTACTTTGTGTTTAATGTTATTCCTTTATTTAAGTAGGGCAGTGAGACAAACCAGAAACTTACAGGCCAGTGAACCTTACATCATTGCTGAAAATTACTGAAGATTCTTAGGGAGAGAATTTACTTGTGCCTGTGAAGCATACATCTTAGGATACTGGCCTTCTGGTGAAGAGGTCATGCCTTACAAACTTCATTAAGTTTTTTGAGGAGGTGATGAAGATCATTGTTGAGGATAAGGTAGCAAATACAAATATGGACTTTGGCAGTTTTCAGCAAGGTCACTCATAGTAAGCTGATCTAGAAGATTAAGGCACATGGGATCCACAGAGTCTTGATGGATTGGATTTAAAACTGGCTTGGCCACAGAAATCAGAGGCACTTGGTGGAGGCATGCTATTATGAAAAAAAGGTCTGTGACTAGTGGTGTTCCACAAGGATCTGACTCTGTTCTGATGGTATATACAAATTAACTGGTCATTAGGTGGGCTGATTAATATGTTTGCAGATTACTTAAAAGTTGAGGAGAGTTGTGAATTGCAAGGAAGATTGTCAAAGGACTCAGCAGAATATAGACCTAACTTGATGCAGCACTTGACAACACAAGCAATACAAATTTAGACACAAAGTAAGGCTGCAATCCTTATGTGAAAACCCCAATGAAATTTAACTTCCCCATTAAGTTCTAGCATAAAACAAGGTTATTAAGAATTCAGATAGTAATTTTTAAAAATTTAGCAACTGTATTTTTAATTAGCAAAGTAAGCCAATAAATATAAATTTACAGAAATAAAAATATTTTATTTTAAAAACAATTTAAAGTAAGTCCCAATCTTACATAGGCTCTACCATGTTGAATCTAGACAGACAAAAGAGATTAGATATAATGAAACCAAAACATAACCTGGGAAACCTTAGTGAGTTAAGCAGCATCTGTGAAGGCACAAGGTGTAAGTTGACATTTCAGGTTGACACCATGTACCAGGAATCAAGGTCCAGAACTTCGGAGATGCCCCAGAATGTATAAACATCTGTCTTGGTCTAGTCACAAGTGCCATGGCCAAGGAAGAACAGCAACGACTCTGTTTCCTTAGAAGGGTAAATAAATTTGGCATGACTCCAATGATTCTCCAAGTTTTACAAGTGCACCATAGAAAGCATCTTAACTGGATGCACATCAGCTTGGTTTGGCAATTGCTCTGCCTGGGAACACAAGAAGTAGCAGAGGTGTGAATGTAGCCTAGTTCATCACAGACCCCCCTTCATGGACTCTGTTTACAGAGGATACTCTGCCCTGAGAAATCAGCCAACATAATCAAGGGTCCCTTTCCACATTGGTTATTCCCTCTTCTCCCCTCCATAATTCAAAGGAGCAGAATTAAGCCATTCAGCCTACCATGTCTGCTCCGTCTTCCATCATGGCTGATTTACTATTCCTCTCAACCCCATTCTCCTACCTTATCCCCTTAACCTTTGACTCCATGACTAATCAAGAATATCAATCTCTACTTCAAATATACTTAATGACTTGGCCTCTAAAGCCATCTGTGGCAATGAATTCCACAGATTCAATACCTTCTGGCTAAAAAAAATCCCCATCTCTGTTCTAAATGGACAATCCTCTATTCTCAGGCTCGACCCTCTGGCCATCGTCTCCAATTCCACTCTATTTAGGCCTTTCAACATCCAATAGGTCTCAATGAAATCCCCACTCATTCTTCTAAATGTCAATGAGTACAGGATCAGAGCCAGTAAACAGTCCTCATACTGTACATTAACCTTTCAATTTTAGAGTCATTCCTCCTCTGGACCCTGTCTAGTGCCAGTAAATCCTTTCGTAGATAAGACTCCTAAAATTGCTCTCAATACTCCACGTGAAGTCTGGACATTGCCTTATAAAGCCCCAGAATTAAATCCATACTTTTATGTTTCAGTCCTCTTGAAATTAATGCTACCATTGCATTTGCCTTCCTCACCACAGGTACAACCTGCAAGTTAACCTGTAGGGAATTCTGCATGAGGACTATTAAGTTACTTTGCACCTCTACCAAAGTGCATCAGAATCAGGTTTATTATCACTCTTAAGTGCTGTGAAATTTGTTAACCTAGCAGCAGCAGATCAAAGCAACACATAATATAGAAGAAAAAAAATAAATACATTGTGCAAATACAAATAATATATATTAAAAAAAAGTGAGGTAGTGTTCACAGGTTCAATGTCCAATTAGTATTTGGATTGTACAGGGGAAGAAGCTGTTCCTGAATCGCTGAGTGTGTGACTTCAGGCTTCCGTACCTCTTACCTGATGGTAACAACTAGAAAAGGGCATGCCCTGGGTGCTGAGGGTCCTTAATAATGCAAATACATACAAGCAAAGACTGCAAACACATAAGATCATACATAGCTGCTGGCTAGGTCTATAAAGGTGCAAGCTAACAGGCAATGGGAAGCTTCTGAAAAGTTGGAAACCCAAAATATGCCTGCTGCACTTTGGCATAAGCAGAAATGGTAGTTCTCAGATATTCAACTATTCAGGGAAAAGCAAATAAGCTGGGAAGGGAAGATACAAGTTCACATTCACACTTAATCTTAAGAATATCTTTTTTTGCTCTGCTTCATTGTCGGCCAAAATGCTGTTCAGCTCCTATCCAATGTGACAGCAATTGCAATACTAATTAAAAGCATTATTGTGAACATTAAGAAACATCGATTTACATAGATGGGCATGAAACTCATCTATTTCATGAGTGCATCTTCACTTAATTACTTTTTTAACTGCTCCCAGCGTTTAGTTTGTCTTGGTAATAGAAATTTTATTTTTTTCCCCTGATGTATTTAAAACACCTACAGGATTTTGGACTAAAAGAAAATGTTAAGCCAGCTTTAATGTACAAATTTGATATTGCCCTATATCATGCTTTTAAACACTTTATTTAATAGAATTGCAGTGCATGTTGTCCATTAATGGATGTGCCTTTATTTATAAGATGTTAAATCACCAAACAAAAACCTGACAAAACAGATTACAAAGTCGAGTGCTCTATTGTTATGCCACATTTTTGTTCTACTGTGAATGTCTAATTCATGTTTTAAATAACTTACATTTTTCCTTAAAAATTGTAAATAAATTTAACATGATAAAACAAATATTCTCAGGGAAATATAAGGCAGAAATGTGGAAAATGTTCAGGGCTCACTTGCGTGGAGTTCTGCATCGGTATGTTCCAATGAGATGGAAAGAACGGTAGGGTACAGGAACCATGATGTACAAAGGCTATTGTAAATCTAGTCAAGAAGCAAAGACGAGCTTATGAAAGTTTTAAAAAACTAGGTACTGACAGAGATCTAGAAGATCATAAGGCTAGCAGGAAAGAGCTTAAAAAAGCTTAAAAAAGGAACTAGGAGAGCTAGAAGAGGCCTTGAGAAGGCCCTGGCGGACAGGAATAAGGACAATCCCAAGGGATTCTACAAGTATGCGAGGAGCAAGATGATAAGACGTGAGAGAATAGTACCAATCAAATGTGACAGTGGAAATGTGGGTATGGAACCGGAGGAGATAGCAGAGGTACTTAGTGAGTACTTTGCTTCAGTATTCACTGTGGAAAAGGATCTTGGTGACTGTAGGTATGACTTACAGGGAACTGAAAAGCTTGAGCATGTAGATATTAAGAAAGAGGATGTGCTGGAGCTTTTGGAAAGCATCAAGTTGGATAAGTCACTGGAACCAGACGGGATGTACTCCATGCTACTGTGGGAGGCGAGGGAGGAGATTGCTGAGCTTCTGGCGATGATCTTTGCATCATCAATGGGGGGCGGGTGAGAGAGGCTCCCAAGGATTAAAGGTTTGTGGATGATGTTTCATCATTCAAGAAAGGGAGTAGAGATAGCCCAGGAAATTATAGACCAGTGAATCTCACTTCAGTGGTTGGTAAGTTGATGGAGAAGACCTTGAGAGGCAGGGTTTATGAACATTTGAGAGGCATAATATGATTAGGAATAGTCAGCATGGTTTTGTCAAGGGCAGGTCGTGCCTTATAAGCCTTATTGAATTTTTTGAGGATGTGACTGAACACATTCATGAAGTTAGAGCAGTAGATATAATGTATATGAATTTCAGCAAGGCATTTGATAAGGTACCCCTTGTAAGGCTTATTGAAAAAGTAAGAAGGCATGGAATCCAAAGGGACATTGCTTTGTGGATCCAGAACTGACTTTCCCACAGAAGGCAAAGAGTGGTTGTAGACGGGTCATATTCTGCAAGGAGGTCGATGACTAGTGGTGTGTCTCAGGGATTTGTTCTGGGACCCCTACTCTTCATGATTTTTATACATGACCTGGTTGAAAAAGTAAATTTGCTTATGACAGAAAGGCTGGAGGTGTTGTGGATAGTGTGGAGAGCTGCCACAGGTTACAGCGGAATGCTGATAGGATGCAAACTGGGTTGAGAAGTGGCAGATGGAGTTCAACCCAGATAAGTGTGAGGTAGTTCATTTTGGTAGGTCAAATATGATGACAGAATATAGTACTAATGGTAAGTGCGGAGGATCGGAGGGATCTTGGGGTTCGATTTCATACGACACTCAAAGCAGCTGCGCAGGTTGACTCTGGTTAAGAAAGCATATGGTGTATTGGCCTTCATCAACCGTAGGAATGAGTTCAAGAGTCAAGAGGTAATGTTACAGCTATATAGGACCCTGGTCAGACCCCACTTGGAGTACTGGGCTCAGTTCTAGTTGCCTCACTATGGGAAAGATGTGGAAACCATAGAAAGGGTACAGAAGAGATTTACAAGGATGTTGTCTGGATTGGGGAGCATGTCTTATGAGAATAGGTTGAGTGAATTCGGCCTTTTTTCTTTGGTGCGACAGAGGATGAAAGGTGACCTGATAGAGGTGTATAAGATGATGAGAGCCATTGATCATGTGGATAGTCAGAGGCTTTTTCCCAGGAGTGAAATGGCTAGCACAAGAGGGCACAGTTTTAAGGTGCTTGGAAGTAGTAGGTACAGAGGAGATGTCAGGGGTAAGTTCTTTATGCAGAGAATGGTGAGTGCTTGGAATGGGCTGCTGGCGACAGTGATGGAGGCGGATACGATAGGGTGTTTTCAGACACTCCTGGACAAATACATGGAGCTCAGAAAAATAGAGGGCAATGGGTAACCCTAGGTAATTTCTAAGGTAAGGACATCTTAGACACAGCTTTGTGGGCTGAAGGGCCTGTATTGTGCTTTAGGTTTTCTATGTTTCTAAATCTGACCTCTTCTAGATGATATTCTCAAGGCAGGTGTATTTTGTTAATTAGAATTAGAATATTTCAGCACAGAAACAGGTACTTGTGCCCATAATGCCCATGCCGACCACCAGGTATCTACTTTTTTCCACCCCGTTCAACTGCACTTGGTCCAAATCCTTCCATGCCTGGGAGATTCAAGTGCCTGTCTGGATAGATATTTTGACATTGCAGGAATAACTACTCCACTACCCACCTGGGCAGTGTATTCCAGATTCCAACCACTTTTGTATGAAATGTTCTTCCTCAGATCTCCTCCAAACCTCTTGCTTCTTTCCCCTAACTTTAAAATTCTGTTACAAAGGGAAATGTTTTTTTCACTGTTTATCTGGGCCATCAAAATTATTTTCACGCTCAGCCTTCTCTGCTCCAAGGAAAGCAAATACTGTCCTCATAACAGAAATGTTCCATCCCAAGCAATATCCTAGTGAATGTCCTCCACACCCTTTGTCCAATGCATCATATCCTTCCTATGGTGTGGTGGCATGAAGAACTCATGACTCCAGCAATGGAAGAACTAAGGTTTTATATATCTGCACCATAATCTCCCTGGTCTTATGCTATATGTCCTGGCCAGTGCCTTGTTGTAGAAATGTAATCATGTTTTCCTCCCAAGTTTTCTTATTACCACTCTCATCAGGGATTCCCGACCTGGGGTTGGGGACACTTGCTCTCCATTATTCATTATGCTTCCTTCATTTCTTTCAATTCAGTATGGTGAGGTCTATGCTAGAAACCAAATGCAAACATTCAACATCCCATTTCTCCATTTCACTCTCATTTTGTCCCCTGTGCTCCCTCCAATGCTCCAATTGAAGCTCAAAATAACCTCGAAGAAAGTCACCTGTTTTTCTGTTACTTTGCAGTTTTCTTTCAACAATTCTGATAAAGAAGTACTCTTGGCAATTTTGCTCAGGTTATCCAGCACTTATTACACTGCCTTGATAATTTTAGATAATTATTCGGCATACAAGCAGGTATATGGAATAGGTGTAGAGAGATATGGCCAAAAGGCGGCAAAGATTAGGCAACTTGGTCAACATGGGTGAGTTTGGGCAAAGGGCCTGTTTCCCTGCTGTACTCTATTCACACTTCCTCTTAACTTGCTATCACTCTATTTGCTACTCTACCTTTCATGCTAAATCTACTTCCAAATCTGAAAAAAGCTTATTGATCTGACATGTTAACTCTTTTTCCCCTCCACAGATGTTGCCTGATTCACTAAATATGTTACCATCTTGTCCCTCCACAGTGGTAATGAGCTGAACACTTCCTCAGAAAAGCATACCACTAGATTTCTTGCTCAATCTTGCAAGCTTCCAATAAGTAGGAAGCAGAATGGTATAATTCTGCTCCCATGTCTATTCAGCAGGGCTGGAAAACGAAAGATGAGGAGTAGAGTTAAAATTGCTGAAGGGTTTCAGCCCAAAACATCGACTGCAATGTTTTCCATAGATGCTGCCTGGCCTGCTGAGTTCTTCCAGCATTTTGTGTGAATTAATTTCTAAGTTATATATAAACTGCACTCTGGCTAGGAATTGTTTAAAAGGATCCAGTATTGCTGAATAAGTCATAAGCAATAATGTTACAATAATACAGCAAGTGACTAGATTCTTTTCAGATGACTGTTTCTTAAAGAAGAACATGTGTTCAGTTTTCTTGAAAACTTAATTCTCATGTCGTGGTCTTCATATATTTATATACTATGTGGTCACATTTTGCTCGTTGGCAGCAAATCAAAGCTTGGAATGCACTCTGCATGCAAGGACAGCATGTTAAATACTTTATCATTACCTTGATTTGTACAAATGTATTCACATCATAAGCCCCATGTTTAAAGCATATAGTTGTGGAAAATGTGAACAAACTCGAATATGTTGATAAATTATAAAACTACAAATAAAGCTCGGACAGCTGTGAAAGTCTAAGTGAAGGCTATTTTAAATGCTGCAGTTAATAGATGCATTCTATGAATTGGTGCAAAACCATACACAAAGAACACACATCAACTAAATCCATTTTCAAAAATGTTTCAACATTGACCACCCAGTTTAAAGAACACTTAGTGGAGAGAAAATTAATTCACATTGAGACCAAACTACAGAACTTTCTCCAAGAGTTTTTTTTTCTTCAGCCTAACAAGAACATACAAGGCAATTATAGCAAATCCACTGGGCTTGGTAGGAGGATGCAACCTACACACTACAAATTATTCCTTTGGGTAAACATGATCACAAAGGCAAGATGTACAGGTTATCGAAAAAAAACACACACAACCACGTTGTGGTTTCCATCATGGCTGACGTTGGCTCTCGGGTGAAAGTGGGGCTGTTGATTTTGGCGAGTGAGCGATTTTATACAAATGTATAACCCTGAACTTTGCCTGCATTCTGTAAGTTAGTGCATTTTAAGTCGATTTAGCCAAAATAGTGCCACTGTAATGCACCGTTTGCGCTAATTGGTGGTCACAAACAAACAGAGCAGGAGAGTTTTAGTAGTATATAGGTTATCTTATGAAAAATTCTATTCTCTTTATTTATAACATCCACAAAAGAAACATGAACTTTGCAATAAGTAATCCTTCTTGGAATATCCTAATAATTATTTCTGTACAATACTTCCTCAGACCTCATTACTTTTCCTGCTAGAAAGTCAACCACTTGGTAGATGTCTGCCTGGATGAAACATACCTCAGTTTAAAAATAGTGGTGCTGTATTTTACTGTGTTTAATCCCATAAGCATCCATCAGCTCCTTCATGATAATAAGTAGAGACCCTCAAAATTTTTGCCCATTATTTCAATAAATTCCACCAAATTCTCAATGTCAAATATTGCTGTCAAAAATATCCTAGACCACCAATAAACCTCAACAATTCGGCATTGAATTCATGTTATCCTTTCTAATGAATACCTCCAAACATCACTCAGCAGTTTTTATTGCTTTTCCTCTTTGGCTTTTATAAGAGTAAACTGTACCATATTCCTTCTCAACCTCCATTAAACATGTTGAATATTATTTCCATTATAAAAATATAGTATGTAATTGATGTGTCATTTCTTTGGGTCATCCCAAAGTACTGCCGCAACTTAGAAATAACAGAATGAATAATAAGAGCTTCCTTAGATAGATAAATGAAAACAGAAAGTGAGTATAGCCGTCTTAAAGAATGAGGATGGCAAAATCGCTTTTGGGGAACAAGGACACAACAAAGTTAAAAAGATACTCTGAACCAGTCTTTAAATTAATATTAAAAAGGGAGAGAAATTAAATAATCAATCAAAATCAGAATCAAAGGTTTCAAAGGTACATTTATTGTCAGAGAAATGTATACAATATACATCCTGAAATGCTTTTTCTTCACAACCATCTATGAAAACAGGAATACTCCCAAGGAATGAACGACAGTTAAATATTAGAAACCCAAAGTCCTCCCAGCTGCCCCCCTCCCATGCAGCAGCAAGCAACAAATCTTCCCCTTCCATCCACCAGTAAAAAAAAGCATCGACACCCATCATCCAGCACTCAAGCATGAGTAAAGCAACAGTGAAGACACAGACTTGCAGTTACCCCAAAGACTACATTGTTCACCCGGCATTCAACACACCACAGGCTCTCTTTCTCTCTCCCTAATAAAACAGAAAGAGATGTCTCCATTTCACAGCAAGCGGGGAGTTTTTTAATTATGTTTGCATTGCTTATTATAAGTGGCTGATTGCAAATGTACAGTTATTTTCATGAATCTATACACAGATATAGTAATTACATATACATTTACATTACAATGAACATTTTCAAAATGCATATACTGTTTGTGATTTTGAACACACGTATAACTCAAAAGCAAATTATACCACAGTACTATTTGTTCCTGAAGGCAGAATCTTTAGCCAACCTTTGGTTCAGCTGCTTCATCAATGACCTTCGTTCTGTCACACAATAGTAAGTGGGGATGTTCACAGATGGTTGCATGATGCTCAATTCCATTTGCAACTCCTCAATAAATAAGCAGTCCATGCCCACAAACAATATTCAGAACAGACTGATAAGCAACAAATTAAATTTGCATCACCATCAGAAAATGACCATCTCCAACAAGATTGAGTCTAATCATCTATTCTTGACATTTAATAGCACTCCCATTAACATCTCAGGATTCTCCAATGACCAAAACTTCAAATGCATCAGCCACGCAAATACCTTGACCACAAGGGCAGGTTAGATAATGGGTATCCTGCAGCCAGCGACTCATCGCCAGCTGGACCACAAAGAACAAGTCAGTAATGCAATGAAGCACCTTCCAATTGTCTGAATGAGTGCAGTTCCAACAAATTCTCAAAAAAAATCAACATTATCAAGGACAAAGCAGCCGTTTAATTGTCACACCATCAATCATCTGAAAAAAATACATTCACAAGATTGGCACATAGGTGCTGCAACATGTACTATATACAAAATTTGCTGAAGTTCCTTGTTAAGGCTACTATGAAACCAGTAATATTTTTCACTAAGAAAGACAAGAGTATCAGGTACAGGACAGCACTATCACCAGGCAGTTCCATACACCATCCTGATTTGCAAATATATTGCTGATCCTTTATCCATCACTTGGTTTAAAAATACAGTAACGCCCTCACCAAAAGGCAAAATAAAGTACCTTCATCATGATGACTGCAGTTATTCAACGACTGGCTTATCACCATCTACTCAGGGGCCACTTGTGATTGGCAATGAGTGCTAACATCAATCAGATCCCATCAAATGAATAAAAACAAAATATTAACTTGGAAAACAACTTCCTTAATTATATAGGAAATAAAAAATACATCTTCCACATATTCCTTACAACATTGAGCCTATCAAATCAATGCCGGATATCAGATCAACCCATAAAAATCACTTGCCTATATCCTTCCCTGCAATCAATTCTCTCTCACTTGCATATCAAGTCCATCCTGATTCTGCTACCACCCATTCACATGAAAGAAAAATTATGGTAGCCAATTAATTTACCATAACTTAAGTGATTCAGATTAATTATGAACCTTATATTACAAAAACATAAAGTTAAAAATCATAGTATGTTTTATTACTGCACACTAAACCCATCTGTGCTTGTGGTAGTCAAATGCTTAAAATAGATTGTCAACCACTTTCAATTGTAAATCTATGAAGTCTGTCTGAAATAGCAATGCAGTGGAACAAGATGGAGCAAAATGATATAGCAGCTCTGTAAAGTCAGGGGTGGGACATTTCTTTGGTGGCTAAGAGAGCCAAAGCAGAAACTGCAGTTTTTCGCTATAATCTTCCAGTCTTCCTTAGATACAGGAGTGGTGCCAGAAGACGTTAGCTAAATGCCAAAAACGCAGAAGTGTCAGGAGGAAGAAGTAAGCTTTATTGCTATTACTAAGGAGAAGGTGAACGGGAAGCAGTACAGTCTGAAGGTAGATAAGTCACCTGGATCAGATGGACTACATACCAGGGTTCTGAAAGAAGTAGCTGGAGAGATTGTGAAGACATTAGCAATGATCTTTCAAGAATCACTAGATTCTGGAAAGGTTCCAGAGGCTTGAAAAATTGCAAATATCACTCCATTCTTTAAGAAGGGGGGGTGCGGGAGGCAGAAGAAAGGAAATTATAGACCAGTTAGCCAGACCTCAGTAGCTAGAAAGATGCTGGAGTCTATTATGAAGGATGAGGTTTAGGGGTACTTAAAGGCACATGAGTAGATAATACAGAGTCGGCATGATTTTCTAAAGGGGAAGCCTTGTCTGACATATCTGTCAGAGTTCTTTGAGAAAATAACAAGATGGATAGAGAAGAGAATCAGTGGATATTTTTTTATTTAGACTTTCAGAAGATCTTTGACAATGTGCCACACATGTGGCTGCTTAACAAGATAAGAGTTCATCGTATTGCAGGAAAGGTACTAGCATGGATAGGTGATTTGCTGACTCGCAGAAGGCAAAGTGTGGGAATAAAGACACATCTCTTCTATTTCACTCATCCCTCCACCATCAACTCTGCTGTCAAACTTCACGCACATCTGCTCTCAGTCGATCCTTCCGCCACCCCACTAGGGATAGGGTTTCCCCTTGTCCTCACCCAACACCCTACCAGCCTCCGGGTCCAACATATAATTCTCCGTAACTTCCGCCACCTCCAATGGGATCCCACCACCAAGCACATCTTTCCCTCCCCCTCTCCCTTTCTGCTTTTTGCAGGGATCACTCCCTACATGACCCCCTTGTCCATTCGTGTCCCCTCATCCTTTCCCACCGATCTCCCTCCTGGCACTTATCCTTGTAAGCGGAACAAGTGCTACACCTGCCCTTACACTTCCTCCCTCACCACTTTTCAGGGCCCCAGACATTCCTTCCAGGTGAGGCAACACTTCACCTGTGAGTCGGCTGGTGTGATATACTGCATCCAGTGCTCCCAGTGCAGCCTTCTATATATTGGTGAAACCCGACACAGACTGGAAGAACGTTTCGCTGAACACCTACGCTCTGTCTACCAGTGGGCACACATTTTAATTCCACGCTCCACTCCCATTCTGGTATGTCAATCCTTGGCCTTCTCTACTGTCAAGATCAAGCCACAGTCAGATTGGAGGAACAACATCTTATACTCCGTCTGGGTAGCCTCCAACCGGATGGCATGAACATTGATTTTTCTAACTTCCATTAATGCCCCTCCTCCCTTTCTTACCCCATCCTTTATGTATGTATTTATGTATGTATCTATCCATTTATTTATTTATTTATTTATTTATTATTTTCCCACTTTTTTCTCTCTCTGTCCCTCTATCACTCCTTACCTGCTCTCCATCTTCCTCTGGTGCTCCCCTCCCCCTTTCTTTCTCCCTAGGCCTCCCGTCCCATGATCCTCTCACTTCTCCAGCTCTGTATCCCTTTTGCCAGTCAACTTTCTAGCTCTTAGCTTCATCTCTCCCTCCTCCTGTCTTCTCCTATCATTTTGGATCTCCTCCTCCCCCTCTCAAATCTCTTACTATCTCTTCTTTCAGTTAGACCTGACGAAGGGTCTCAGCCCAAAACGTCAACTGTACTTCTTCCTATAGATGCTGCCTGGCCTGCTGTGTTCCACCAGCAGTTTGTGTGTGTTGCTTGAATTTCCAGCATCTGCAGATTTCCTCATGTCTGTGAATAAAGGGCCATCTGGTAGGCTGCTGGTGACTAGCAGCATGCCGCATCAGTTGGTGTTGCGATGGCTTTTTTTCCACGTTACATGTCAATGATTTGGATGAAGGAATTGATGGCTATGTGGCCAAGTTTGAAGATAGTTGGAGGTGCAATGGGACATGGTGCAAAGTTAACTTGACGGTTGAGTCAGTGGTGAGGAAGGCAATGCAATGTTAGCATTCATTTCCAGAGGACTAGAATACAAAAGCAAGGATGTAATGCTGAGGCTTAATCAGACATTGGTCCAGCACCATCAAATGCTCCTTATATGTGAATTCTTTTGTTTCTGGATCATTCTCGTGAAACTCCTGTGGACGCTCTCCAATGCCAACAAATCCTTTCTGGATAAGTAGATAAGGGGGCCAGAACTAAGTACAGTCTGACCAATGTTTAGAGGAATGAGGGGAAAGTCTCATTAAAACATAATGACTACCCAAAGGCCTAGATAGAGTGGAAATAGGCCATTTGGCCCATTGGGTCCTATGTCCTATGGATTAGAGGTCTGCAGATTATATGCTGGTGTTCAAGATAAATTTGACATTTATTACTTTAAAACTGTAGGCAGAGCATCTTTTAGAAACAATATGAAAGGAATTTGGAAAGCAGATGGATAGATATTGACTAACAAAAGAGATGCAGAAATTTTATTAATTTGATATGACGCTGCACTAGTTGACTGAAGGTTTAGGTTAGATGAGGTGTCAAGAGGTTGAACAGAAATAAATAATTTCCACTAAACATTCAGGTTCTCCCTCATTTATGAACACACAAGTTATAGATATCCCACACACAGGAATCAGTGTTTGGTCATCTGGTAAGATAGATAAGGATGGATTAACTAGCTACCATCTGGTGGAAAGATGGCATTTCTGTATGTTTTCTCTCCCCATCCCTGAGCTGCAACAATTCAAGTTTGGGTATAGCCAAGCAGAGCTAGCAGCACTGAACAATTCACTCACTCATTGAGGTCAGATAGCAACTGCATGTTCTCCTATTATAGCTATTTCTGTAATCCTCTTCCACACAATGCTTTTCTTCATTTCCAACTTAAGAAAAATTAAGGTTAAGAACAGTTCTCTGGAATGGCACCCCTTGGGACAGCCTATACTTACAAAAGACAACTAATATAAGTATATTATGCATAATAGCAATTTTGAACCAAATAGGATAAACTGACAAAGGGATGTAACATAAGCTAAGGGGTAAACAAAATCTGAGGCAAATCATTACTTTCATATGGAAAAGATTTATTTATGACATTCAGTGTATAGTGCAGTACTGCTATTTTTGGGATTATTGATTTGTGGGGCCAGGGAACAAATCTAATATACGTAGCTCACATAAAATTTAGAAGCATTCTAATTAATGGGGATAACAGTTAAAAATTTAAAGGGGACAGCACCAGTGGAGTTTGCAGGTACAAAAATTACAAATGTATTTTTGTAGGATATATGAAGAGCAGCATCATAACCTAAGTAGTACATTTTTTCCAAAGCGGTTATTAAGAATAAGTTAGAATCATGGGCCCACCACCCAATCAAAGTATTTTCAGACATAATTTGTTAAATTTTATATACTTGCTTTCAGATCACTCAGGCTAAATTAATAATGAGGATTGCAGGAACTGGGGGGGGGGGGGGGGTGGTGAGAAGGGTACCTCTATTCTTCCAGATTTTTGACAAATTTGCCTCAAAGGTTGCAAATCATTGTTCCCTAAAATGTGTTATCAACTTAAAGGTATAATAATAATGACTGCTGACAGGGCTATCACAATAACAAGCAAAAATAATAACATGTTGATAAAATGTACATTTAAATATGAAAAATTAAATATAATTAAATAATATTGAAAAGCTCCAAACCATTTACTTGCAAACTTAATAAACTGCACCACTCATTTTAAATTAGTTTTATATGGTTTGATTTTAAAGATTCATAACACAGAACAAATGTGCCATCCACATCACTTCAAAATGAAACGTTGATGCAAATTTGCTGCAGGGCACTGGAATACATGCAGATGTGAAAAATAACTGAAGAGTGGAGAGAAATCTCAGCATTCAAATACACGATCCCTTCCCAATTACTTCGATAAAAGTCTACATTTTAATAAAATCTGAATGTAGTTCGAATCATGATGTTTAACATTTGTTTATATTGCATACTAAAAAGGCATTCTCACTATTAAAACATTCACACATAATGTCTCATATTTATAATTTGTCCAGAAAGTATTTCTGATTACTCAGTCATTCTGCTTAATAAGGGAGCTACTTAATAAGGTCCCACATCACAGGTTATTGCAGAAAATAAACTTCATAGTGTAGAAGATAATGTATTAGAATGACTAACAGGAAACAGAGAATTGAATTAGAGATTTATTTTTGCTGTAAGCAAGATATATAACCAATAATCTGCCACATGAATGGTTTAAGAAATTCAACTTTTGCAATTTACATGAATTATTTGTATGAAGTAGCTGATGGTGCATTTACTAAATTTGCTAAAGAGAAACAAGAACAAATGAAGTCCAAAATGGAAGATGGATAAGTTAATGAATGGGCAAATATCTTGTAAATGGAGTTCAAGGTGATAAAATATGAAATTGACCATTTTTGCTGAAAAAATAAAACAAAACTATTTAATTGGTGAGATGCAGATGGAATCTAGATATCCTAGTGCATGAATTACAAAAGGCTGGAGGATATATACAGTAAGTAATTAGGTAAGATGACAGAATGGTATGGAAATTGAATATAAAGGTTATACAGGGCATGGACTAGTTCATACCTGCAATACACTACACAGTACTGGTGTCCATATTTTTAAAAGAATTTAAATGCATTGAAAGCATCTCAGAGAAGGTTTTCCAGACTAATAGTTGGAATCAGTAAGTTATCTTACAAGGAAAGGTTGGACAACCAGGTTTATATCGAGTAGCATCTAAATTAATGGCAGTGAACTTGACTGAATACAAAATATCTTGAGCAGTCTTGACAGGAAGGAGGAGGGAGGCAATAGAACTCGATGTCACTGTTTAAAGCAACGGGTCTTTCCACTTAAGACAGCAATGAGACTTATTTTTCCTCACAGAGCTCATTGATCTTTGGAACACCCTTCCCCAAAGGGGGTGAATGGATTTTGGGGGTAGGCAATAATATAAGGTTGAGTATACAATCAGGTTAGACATCATCTTAGATTGTGGAGTTGAGTGCAAGGAAAATTGACCTCTGTGTGTGGAATATTAAGAAATAATATTAGTTTCAAAAACCAAATCAATAGGACACATTCAACTGTTTATTTAAGCATAACAGCATTACTGAAGTTATATGGTATCCCTGTTAATAAAGCCATGAAAACTTCTTATAAAATGTTCATTAACTATAAACTTTTTGGTACAAACTAATCAGGATCAAATAGACACAACATTAATTTAAGCAACAGGATATTTTTCAAAATGTTAATTTATTTTTATTACATGATCCTCAAATTGAGAAAGAACATAAAATACATTTCAGGATCCACATCACTGATCTAACCTGACACATCTGAAACAATTTGAAATTGCTTTAAAATAACTGAGCATATTCGGAAGCAAAAAATATAAAAGTTTAGTTTCCACTCAAATTCTGAATACGGTGGATTCTTGTTAATTGGGCTATTGGTCAATCAGGCAGCCGCTTATTTGGGATAACAAAAATTAATTGAGAAAAAAGCCAAGATTTCCTTTATTTAATTGGGACATCATGCCACTTAAATGGGACAGTATACTGCTGCTAAACTGTTTCTAACAGTTTGTATCCAGCATCAGTCACGTGCACTTGCATGGCCATTAGACACTACACTGTGCTTACAGCAAAAAGTTTTTAAATAGCGTCAGTTGTATGTGTTTGTCTTCCGAAAGCAGCGATAGTTGATGAGAAAGAAGGAGAAAGATAATTCAGAACAGTTTTGCTCACTGCAGTTTCAAGCATTCAGGCTTGGAGATGTCAGGGGTGAAAATGAAATTATTTCAGTACTTCAATGAGTTTGGAATGATGAAGAATTTGAAGGTATCAACAATAATCTTGATTATTACATTGAAAATTAAGACTTAGAAGATGCAACATCAAAAACATTGTGTGAAGGCAGCCCATTATCTGCACTGATTTTGTTCATTTACAGTCAATCAAAAGAACACAGTAGTTAGATGAATTCCTCCATCGATAACTATTAGGAACCAATACACAGTTTTATAGTACTGTCGTGGTATTGGTAGTGTTCTAATGTGTTCTGTATTTCATTTCAATACACAATTTATTACTCAGCTAAATAGTAGTTTGTCTTTTTTTAATTATATCCATGAAACTTCGACTAATTGGGGAACCACTTAATGGGGCCAAAGATTACTGGTCATGATGTGTCCCAATTAACTTGAATCTGCTGCATATAATTCATCATGATGGTCATAATCCTACATTTCATGTGAACTCACATTAAACTAAGGTCTTAGCTTTCTTTTCAAATTGCCATTGCAGTACTTGTACATGGCCAAGTGAACAAATTCATTCTTTAAAATTCAAACTCATAAGAACATACAGATGCCTTATTTACCTGCAATGTATTTTCAGATGAACCCCAGGACACGCACAATCTGACTACCACTTTTTTCAAAAGTACAACAATGGCACACTCACAAAATTATTGGCTGTGATGCATTTGGATATTCTGAGATTATGAAAACTGCATGTGGGCATGCTATGTTTGCACCTGGAACAAAGTGACACTTGCGGACTGCCCAGTACAATCCTAACTGATTGGATTTGACGTACAGTAATTGATGGATTTCACTACATGTTTTAATCCATAATTGACAAATAAAACTAATTAATCAAAACCAGGGTTGTTTGTTCTTGCTTTCATTCATTTATTGAGTTCATCAAAATCTGTTCATAATATTTACCATAATTTGAAAAATAGAGTAACAAGGAAATAATGTAATGAGTTTAAGTTTTACTTGAAATTTTTAACAAAGTACAGAACCAATTTGATACCTTTTTATCTATAACGGAAACAAATAAAACATTTCTAATCTTGAAGAAGAAAGTTTTTTTCTCATCTACTCACAAATGCATGGCATGACTAGAACTGTAAACTTCTAATCTTTGTTTGATCAAAAGCAGACACATTCTGAATGATCTCATAGTCTGTTTGGTGCACAAGTGGGTAATGATTAATCACTGACACGGAGACAGGAGACTGTAGATGCTGGAATCTGGCGCAAAAAAACAAATCGATGTAGGCTCTCAACCCGAAATGTCGACAATTCCTTCCTCCCATTCCCCACACCCACACATATTGCTCACCCCACTGAGTTCAAACAACAGTTTGCTTTTTGCTCCAAACATTATTTTTTTTCATTAATTGTTCCAGTTTCTTCAGAGAAATAAATTTCCATGTGTCCACTTAACTTTGTGTCGGTGCCAATTGAAATTATACACTAGAAAAACAGATTCTACAGTACTCTGCAATATAAATGGAGCTTACTTATAAAGTTTTAAAATGTTATACAAGCATTTCAATTAATTAAAATAATATTAATTATGACAATACTAGCTACTTTTCTTGCTTGGAATTTGTAATTTCATTTCTGCTGTTGTGAATATTTTCAATGTTCCCATTTAAAATCACATCCACCTTCCATGTTTCCTCTTAGGAACCTGCTGCATCAGCAATGCAGTGTGCTTTCTCCATAACAGTCTACATACTAAATCTTACATATT